>NC_045427.1:640952240-641257598 GCF_902635505.1 Sarcophilus harrisii | reverse complement strand
GATGAGCTTGTAACCTGGAAGGCACAGTTTCATCTCTTACCTCTGACATAGGTCATCTGTGTGTTCCTAAGCTAGTCACTTAACCTCTCACTGTTAGAAGAAGCCTTTAAAACTATCTGTTTAAGGGAAAAGGGCAATCCACATCACCTCCTCATGGGGAAAGTTCTCTACATCAGTGAAACCACAGGATCAGTCCCTGGCATTATTGCTTTTAATTTTTATTAAACTAATTGTATTTTTAGGAAAAAATAGATAAAGGATTCACATCGATGGAAGCTTGTGGATTGTGTTTTTGAGCACCCAGAATACCTTGAACGTTGGATAATCTTTCTTAGAGGGACCTTCTATGAGAACCGAATTGGGGAATGGTTGATGCTAGTTTCTATACACAAATTAAATGGAGAATGATCTCAAATTAATTCAATAATGTTTATTATCCTGTATTTCACTTGAATTAAGTAGACCCATATGCAAGAATAAGGCTTTAAACACGGACCCAATTTTGCTTTCAGTTGCTAGATGGCAATCCATGTAAATAATTGAGTGTTCAGCCCACATGTCTATCGCCGAGGGTGGATTTTGATCTGCTATTGCTAAGAAACCTTCCTCTTGCCAAAGACACATTTAAAATATACATTTTGTTCTGTTTCTTTCAATTATGAATTGTGGAATCACTGTCTCTATTTCCTGGAGGCTAAACAGAATTTATTTCCATACTTGAAGCACCATTCCACTGCAATCCTCAGGAAAGATGAGGTTGTAGGTTTTGGCATAAACACATAACATTTAAGGAAACTAAATTAATTAAATGCACTTTAATATTGAAAATACAAAATAAAAAAAACCTAACCTGGGATGTATATTTTATCTGTCTTGTTGAGAGAAGAGACAGATGAAAGAAAAATGTGCACTTAAATATTCATTTATTACTGCAGAGCCGTGAGTGGCAAACGTGTGCGGATGAAAAATGAATACTAAGATCTGATATTTTTGAAATAAATGGAATAGAATCATTTAATGCTTAAAAAAAAAAACAAGCACAGTCTCGGACGCCATTGAAAGAAGCTTCATCACTAATAAGATATTTCTGGAGGCCTGCAAAAATATCATCCATTCGGCAGTTCATAAAATTTCCCCCAAAATCGAATTTACATTTGGCAAACCAATTAACAAATTCTAATTTACACAGTGTGGAAGCTTATAATTGGCAGCTGTGCATTTTTTATGAGTCATCTCGTTAATCTCTTATGGTAATCAAACACAGATTTAAAATTCATTGGTGTTCGGGATACATGTAACTAGTTAAAATTCTTAATTAAATTAGGGTGACTCCAAGAAAAGTCACTTTAAAAGTAAAATCATCCAGTGTTATGACTAATGCAGAGCCAATTAGCATAAAGAAGGTGGGGGGGGAGGAGGATGCCAAAGACTTTGAAATTGGAGGCACCTGCTATTAGCGTACTTGTTATGCTTTTTATCAATTAATCATCTCTCTCCAAGAGTGAGAAGGAAAAAAAAAAAGGAATGTTGTGAATAGAAAGAGAGTGATTAATTGCAAGTGTTGAGTGGCTGACGGGTTCCATTATTACCTGTGCTTTATAGATTTTCGGACATAAACATCTGTGATCAGTTTTCCAAATACATAAATGAGACCGAAGTGTTCTGGTTTCTCTGTTCCCTGTCCTTCTCAGATGGATCATTATTGGGTTTTTTCTTTTAGTCTCAAGGACTGCTCCTGGCCTTTCTGAGCACAGACTTTATAATGGGCTCACTCTGTGATTCAACAACACTGAATATTTTCATCATTTCATCTTGTGCTTTTAAAATGTCCCATTGATTTTTTTTTGGTAATTTTTTTTTTTAAATTTAAATCCCAAATGAGAAAAGAAAAAAAATCCCCATGTATATAGCAGAACATAAAAGAGGAATCAATATAAAACAATAAATTTCCATTTCAAGAAAAGCTATATAATAAACATGCACATTATTTTTAAAGCTGCTCAGATTTTCTTTACTTTCATATTTTTTTGTTCTCTGTTGCATCCTTTTACATTTCCTCCTTTCTTTTCCATCCTCTGTCCTAAAGAAGGTTACAATTAAATGTAGAGATATATACATATGTATAGTTATCAATAAACATGTACATATATACATAAACACACTAATATACATATATGTCAGACTGTATTATGCTTGTTTTCATTTGCCTTTTCTCTGAAGATGTATACAGCATCTTCCTTTATAAGTTCAAGTCTTTCCACATTATTCTAAATCAACCAGTTCATTATTTCCTATACCACAGCAATATTTTAACCCAATCACATCCTTTCTGAGAGATTGTCTATGAAAGTTTCCCCCCATTTTTATGCATTAATTTTATTCTTGGCTACATAGGTTTTATTTATACAAGAAGAATTTAATTTAAAACAATTGATACTATCCATTTTACACTTCCTCAGCGTTCTGACATTATAATTTAATTTAAGGTCTGATACTGCTGAACCTGCTTCTTTCCATCTTTTTTCTTTTGGTTTCTTTGAAGTTCCTGACCTTTTGTTCTTCCAAATGAACTTTATTATAATTTTTCTAACCCAGTAAGATATTTTTAAATAATTTAATTTGGATGGTATTAAAAAATAAATTAGTTGAGTTAAATTGCCATTTTAAAAAAATTATATTGGCTTTACCCAATTATTTAGATCTGAATTTATTTGCATAAAAGTGTTTTATGCTTATTTTCATGTAATTCTTGTGTCTGTTTTTGGCAAGTTTATGCTCAGGTATTTTATATTGTTTAGTTATTTTAAGTGGTCAAAAGCAATACTGAATAATATTGCTGACACCTAATGTAGTTTCCTTATTTTTCTTTTGATTAAATGTATGTTAGCTTTAATTTTGTCTGAGTTCATGAGTAGTATCTCTGGGTATTTTTACATAATAAATTTTACTCCTACTCTTGCTTTCCTAATTTGTTTATAGTATCACCCTTTATATCTAAATCATGAATCCATTTCAACTTTATCTTGGTATGAGATTAGTATGAGATTTTGATCAATGACAAATTTCTGCCATACTATTCTCCAGTTTCCCTTGTATTTTCAAATAGTGAGTTCTTTCCCAGAAACCATAATTTTTGGGTTTGTCCCTCTTTTTCAAATATCTCTCTTGTAAAGACCACCTTGTTGGATTCTGGCTTGTAATTCATTCTGCTAACCACTAATTTTATTGATGAGTTTATCCTATTCACACTCACAGTGATGACTAATGTGTACTTCTCTCCATTCACTTTTCTTCTATTAATTCTTTTTAGTCTCTGTCTCTCTCACTGTCTCTGTCTGTCTGTCTCTCTACCTCCTCATTACCTTCTGACCACTATGACTTGTTTAATCTATTTTTTCCCTTTCCCTTTCTCTTATCCCCTTCCCCTCCTATTCCCTATTAGGTAACATGGATTTCTTTGTTCAGCTGTGTATGTGTATATGTACATACAAATACTATGCATACACACACATACTATGTATATATACATACATACACATGCACATACATAACCAATTGAGTATGTGTATACACACATACTGTCTACATATGCATGTATAAATACACACATATTTGAATATGTGTATGCACACATAGATATTATAAAACATATATGTATACACATATATACACATATAATACATGTACAATATACATATGTATGGGGGTATGCATATTCTTCCCTCTTTGAATCAGTTCTGATGAGAATGAAGTTCAAGAATTCCCCAACACTACCCCCCTCACTTCCCCTTTCACTGTAATATCTTTTCATTGTATTCCTCTTTTAAGTGCAATAATTTTCCCCATCTTTTCTCTCCTTTTCTTTTTCTCCTAGTGCATCACTCTTTTTGCCCATTTATTTTGTTTCTGAGATAATCCCAACAAAATCTACTCACACTTGTAGACTGTTTCTAATTGTAATAATAATAATAATAAAGTTCTTTGTAATTATCTGTATCAGGTTCCCATAAGATTAGAAACAGTTTAATCCTAGTGAATCTCTGCTATGTGTGTGTGTGTGTGTGTGTGTGTGTGTGTGTGTGACTTCTCTTAAGTCTTGCATTTGAAAATCAGGTTTTTTTTTTTTTAATTTATTCAACTCTTGCCTTTTCATCAGAAATCTTGAAACTACTCTATTTTATTAAATATTATTTTTCCCCTGAAGAAATATTCAGTTTTGTTTTGTAGGTAGATTATTGTTGGTTGTAATGCAAATTCATTTGCTTTCTGAATTTCATATTTTAATCTCTCTTTTTTTAGTGGTAGCTATTAAATCTTGTGTGATTCTGATTATGATTCCTTGATATTTGAACTGTTTCTTTTCTGACTACTTACAAAATTTTCTCTTTGACTTGTGAGCTTAGGAATTTGGCTATAATACTCCTAGGAATTATAAGAAAAGCTCATTTAAAATCTCTTTCAGGAGGTGCTTGGTGGATTCTTTCAACTTCCATTTTATCCTCTGGCTTCAAGATACCAGGACAATTTTCTTGGACAATTTCTTGAAATATTATATCTAGGTTCTTTATTTTGATCCTGGTATTAGGTAGTTCAATAAAATTTAAAAAGTTAAAAAAATTTAAAAATAAAATTCAAAAATTTAAAAAAATTGTTTTTACAATGGGATATTTTACATTTTCTTCTATTTTTTTCATTCTTTTAACTTTGTTTTATTGTTTCTTGATGTTTCATGGAATCATTAGCTTCCACTTGCCCAATTCTACTTTTTAAGGAATTATTTTCTCCAGTAACCTTTTCTATCTTTTTGTACATTTGTCCAACTTGTACAGAATGAAGTAAACAGAGCTAAGAAATCATGATGTATGACAAGATTTGAAGCTGCTTTTTTCAATGTTTTGTACATCTTTTACCAAACTATTAATTCTCTTTTCATAGTTTCATAGTTTTCTTTCATCATTAATTTCTTTTCCCAATTTTTCCTCTACTTCAGCTACATTTCTTTAACTCTTCTAGGACTTCATATTGGGTTTATGTTCAATTAGCATTTTCTTTAAGGTTTTGGTAGTATTCCTTAACATTGTTGCTTTTTTCTGAGTTTGTATCTCTTTACCGTAGTAGCTTTTTTATGATCAAGTTCCTTTTTTTGTTGTTTGTCAATCTTCCCAAACTATTTCTTGCCTTTTAACTTTATCTTAATGTAGGACTCTTCTCATCTGGGGGCAACTAAATGGTACAGTGGATAGAGTGCTACCCCTGAGGTCAGGAAGACTCATATTCCTGAATTAAAATCTGGCATTGGATACTTAGTAGTTATGTGACCCTTGGCAAGTCGCTTAACTTTGTTTGCCTCAGTTTCTTTATCTGTAAAATGACCTAGGAAAGGAAATGGCAAATCACTCCAATATCTTTGTCAAGTAAACCTCAAATGGGATCAGAAGAATTAGATATGAATGAAAATGACTGAACAACAAAAGCTTATCTTTTGGTATGCTTTGGTGGAGAGACACTGACCTAAGCTCCAGGTTTTTTTGTGATATTTTTAGAGCTATAGCAAGTAAAGGAACAATGGAAACTTAAAAGTCAGAAGAGCTGAGTTGGAATCAGCATTCTGCCATTATCTGCATGTGCTTAGACAACTCCTATCCCCTGTCTTATATGCTACTTCCTTTTCTAATAAAAGGAGAGGCTTGACCAAGTGACCTGTTAGATCCCTTCTAGTTCTCAGTCCATGATATCAATTCTTTTTAAAATTAAAATTATTCATTTAATTTTAACAAAAAACAAACAAAAGATTGTAGATGAAAATGCAAATCCATTAAATAACTTTGTTATAATGTGATACAATAAAGCATAGACTTCTTTTAAAGTATAATAATAAAGTCAATATTTATCTTTCATAGCTGTTCTTTTTTATGACTCATTTCAGCTTTCTTTCTGTTATCATCTGTGTATTTTTAAAAACTGCTTCAGTGATCCTCTCTTTTCTTCTCCTACTTCTTGTTCTTGTTCTTCTTCATCTGTTTTTTTTGTCTTTGTTTTCTCTGTCTCTCTCTTTCTTTTCCTTGCCAATTCTATCCCTAACTGGTTTCTCTTTCTGATCTTCTCCCATTTAAAAGAAAAAAAAAAGTTTTATAACAAATACAGCCTAGTCAATCAAAACAAATTTCCACTTCAGCTTTGTCCAAAACTGTATATATTATTCTAAAACTTGATTCTACCTTCTCTCTGGCCAGAAGTATATGGCCTGCTTCATCACTAGACCCGCTAGAATCATGGTTAATAATCGCATTATATGATACTAATTCTCAGACCTATTTTAACATCTGAGAATATTAATACTGAGAGATATGATCATATCTCTCATCACATTTTATTAAAAGATTAAAATGATGGAAAATTAATTTAGAAACATATTTTTGAGTCAAAGTGCTGAAGAGCAAAGTGCTGAAAGGATTGGCTGGGATGTACTTTTCATTATTCTAAGATTTTTATGGAGATCTCTAATGGCCCTTGAAAATCCAGAGATTATCAAGAAATGGGACTTTAAGTGTCATAAAATTGCTGTGGCTATTTATTTTAGCTACTCAGAAATAAACCAAAAAAAATACTCTAAAATAGAAGAGATATTCTATTGCTTCCAGTCCCCAGAGATATCTTACTTACTAACCCTCCCCAACCCTTTTCTGGCACCATAGCAAGAGCACAGAACTTGGATTCAGAGAAACTGAGTACAATGCTCATGTCTTTTTTATTATTGATAATATGACCTTGTACAAGTTGCTAATTTCTCAGAGCTGCAGCATCCTCCACTGTTAGAAGAAAAGATCTCTTCTTGCTCAAAATCTGTTTCTCCCCCAGGTGTATGGAACATTTTGCTGATATAAAATGTGTAATATATTAATATAATATTTTTCTGAAAATGCTTCATCTTCCTTAGGGAACACTGGAGAAAATTGATTGCCTCGTTGGCTACTAAATCTCTAAAATGGTTGTTTATTCTACTATAATCAAGATAACTGAGTGTGGATACAGTTGTTGGATGGATGTTTTGCTCATTAATTAAATCTCACTTTACATACATTGAGTATCACTTCTTCCAAATTATATGCCAAACATGAGAACAATGTTGGTGGCACTGAATTGGTTCTGCCATTTTGTAAAAGAGTTGGAGCTATATCCCCAAAGTTATTAAACTGTACATGCCCTTTGACCCAAGGATACTAGGTCCATACCCTCAAAGAGGCAAAGCAAAAGGAAAAGGACCTCTGTCCCTATTAATAATTAATACATATACAATTTGTATTTATTAAAATTGGAAACTAAATGTCCTCATATTGGGGAATCACTAAACAAACCGTAGTACATTAAAATAATGAAATATGATTGTTCCATGAGACATGGAAAATGGTCAGTTTCAGAGAAAGCTGGGGAAACTTTTATGAACTGATACAGAGCAAAATGAGGACAATTTGTACAATGAACTCATTGTTCCAGAAAAAAAGCAACTGAAACATATTAAGACTCTGATTTAGAAGACTGAAGATGGAACACACCATTCACTTCCTGCTCAAGAGCTTAAAATGCAAAGAGAAATGTATTTGGGGAGCATGGCCAATGTGGGGATTTATTTCACTGGCCTAGTCATATTCATGATGGTCTTATTTTACATTGTTATCATTGTTCTTCTTCAATGGGAGTGGAGATGGGGGGGCAGATTATAAATCCATGTAAAATAAATAAATTTTAAAATAAAAAAGGAAAAGTACTTTATGAATGATGCCTAAAATATATATTTTTTAAATCCCAATCTATGATAATGCTATTCAGCTTTTATATTCTCATTCAGGGACTGAGTGGTTCTGAGTGGAAAGCAAATGATTACAAGCTCTCCTAACCCATTAGGTCTAGCTCTGTTGCCACCCATCCACTCTTGCTTCCTCTTCCATGCTTGGGAACAAAATCAAATTAATACTGCCATTTTACTAGAAGACAGAAACCAGGGCTCTTGGGTCAGAGTGGAACTGGGGTACCTGTACAGTAGCCTCACACACTGTTCTATATTCTGATGAGGGTTAAGTAACTGTCTTCAGAGAGATTATGGCAGTTGTTATAAGCTATTGGTGACTCCTGATTTTCCCATTCTGCTGTGACTCATTGTACCTTTTAGCATTGGGTTTACCTGCCCTATGCCTGATTTACATAGCTCTTTTTATTTCTTCTTCCCTTTACAGAGACCTAGGAAGAAAAGCAAAATTAAACTTTAGTTAAGTCACCTTAAGGGACTTTGTGGTGAGGGTTTAATGAGCTAAATAATGAGATGCTAGGGGACAAAGGGACCCTACTCCTACTCCATTAGAGAACAGCCCCCTCTTCCCCTAGGACTGAACTTGGTTCAGAAAACAAGGATCCAAGGAAGGATACCTCTCAGTGGACAAGGGAATCAGTGATGTCCCCCAAGCTCTTGAGTTCTTCATTAGGCATTAATGATATACGTACATGTTGCCAGGAGGGGCACATCCTAAATCTGGAAACCCCCTAACAGGGTCTAATAATGATCCAGTGTTCCATTAGTTATCCCGCACTGTCAAGTGAGAGCACCATACAAATTTCTGAAAATTCTAGTTCTGCATGAATATGGCTGCCAGTTCTCTTCCACCAATAACAAGTTGGCAAAATTTGCCTAAAATGGAGCCTTCTACCCTAAACTTAGAATCATTGTTAAAGGCACAGAAATCCAGCATTGGCTCCATACAGGAGGGAATTAGAAGAGGGCAGCATGGCATCAGCATGCTTTCTAAGCTCACCAATTAGATGTCACAGCAAGTGATTCACATTGTATGAAAATGTGTGAAAATATGAAAAAATGAAAACATATGAGAAGGGGCAGTGAGGTGATGTAGTGGATAAAGTTCCAGGCCTGGAATCTGGAAGGTCTTAGTTCAAATTCAGCTGCAGATATTTACTAGCTGTGTGACTTGGGGTGAGTCTTTTCACTCTGTTTGCCTCAGTTTCCTCATTTGTAAAATGAGCTGCAACAGGAAATGGCAAACCAGTCCAGCACTTTTGCCAAGAAAAGCTTAGATGGGGTTATGAAGAGTCAGACACAACTGATGAAAGGAAGGAAGGAAGGAGCAGAAGAAGGGAAGGAAGGATGAAGAGAGTGAAGGAAGGAAAAGGGAAACTAAATGAATAAATTAGAAGTCAAAAAAGTAGATCTGAGCTCAGAAGTTAGGTGTTTGCTCACTCTCCCATATACTTACCCATAAGCAATCTGATAAGCCCTGTCAATTCTATTTTGGCAACATCTCTTGGGTGTTCTCCTCTCTCCTGTGACACTGTCTCCACTGTTGTGCAGGCCCTCAGACATTTTCCTCATTGCATTAGCTCTCAGGTTGGTGTCCGTACCTCACTCATCCCAATCTAGTCCATTCTCCACTCAACCATCAAAGAAAACATTCTAAAGTACAAGTCGGATCATGTCATTCCTTCATTTGGTAAATTCCAGTGGCCTCTAGGATCCAACATAGAGCCCTCTGCTTGGCATTTAAAGCCCTTCGTACCTGACCTCTTCTTGACTTTGTCATTCTCTTCTACTCTATTCCTCCACGTGCTATGTAATCCAGAGACTCCCATATTCTTGCTATTTCTTCCACAAGACATATTGTCTCTTGACTCCATGAATTTTTGCTGGCCCACTGCCATGTCTGGTAATCTCTCATTCCTCACTTCTGCCTCTTGTCTCCCCTTACTTTATGTCCCAGCTAAAATCCCACCTTCTGCAACAACTCTTTCCTGGTCCACCTCCATGTTAGTGCCTACCTCTGAAATTACCTTTAATTAATCTTCTCTACCCATCTCTCCCATTAGACTGAAGCCTGCACATAACAAGCATTAGGTAGATGCTTTAACTTGTATTTCCTGGTGTGTCATATGAATTTATTTGATTGAAAACTTCCTTCCTCAATGAAGATGGACAGTTCATTTCTAATTTATTGTCTTGTTCATTTCTACTATAGACAAGTACTCAATTTTGCTCAGGGTCACACAGTGGGTGTGCATGTGGTAGTCCATGAGCCCAGCGCACCGTAACATTTAGTGAGTACTTTAAAGTCTATAAAACATTTCACCTCCATTATCTCATTCTTCATAAAATATTAATCAAATTAAGGATAAATGTTTATTTTATCATATTTATTAGTGAAATTAATACAATCCCAATAAAAGCTTTACAGCAATTCAAACACTTACCTTCTACAGGCTTCCCCTCCTCACTTTACAGATGAAAAAACAGAAATGCTGGAGATAGGATTTGAATCCAGATTTCCTGACTAGCACCAAGTCCTCACATACTGCAGCCTCACAGAAAAGTAATTTGGTCCCTGGAGTCACAATGGATTATGTCCATTTTGGAGGAAAACTCATAATGAACAGGGCAATTTGGGACAGAATTCATTCCTTTAATACCTACCATTTTCAAGTTAGGGGCAGCTAGGGGACACCATAGAGCATGGAGTTCCAGCCTTAGTATTAGAAAAAAATCCTCTCCTTGAGTTCAAATCCAGCCTCAGGCACTTAATTGTGATGCTGGGCAAGTCACTTAACCTTACTTTCCTTAGTTTCCTCATTTGTAAAATGGGCTGGAGAAGGAAATGACCAACCACTCTAATATAATTATATATATATATATATATATATATATATATATATATATATATGTGTGTGTGTGTGTGTGTGTGTGTGTGTCCAAAAAACCCCAATTGGATTCATGAAGATTGGATACAACTAACTTCCTAAACAACAAATGTTCAAGTTACTATGTTAGATGCTGATCAAACAATTTATATCCTAGGAAGTTTTGAATAATAAGTTTAATAATTAATTCTCAATTTTGTAAAATTGGGGAACTGGCCAAGGAGGAATATATATGATGTTCTCCTTTTGCTACATAGCTAGATAGAAGCTTGATGAGTCTTCTTCTGGGTATCTGCATTAGAACAGCCCTACTCCCCAAAAGAGAGCATGACAGATATTTTTGTATGTTTCCTGGCAACTTACTGCATAGTGATGAAACCTTTTAATTGACTGCTGAAATATTTCTCCCTTCCTAGAAGCTTTCAAATAAAGATGGGAAAATATTGAAAACCTTGGAATGGGGGAGCCCCTAGTCTATAAGCTCCAAGAAGGTAGACATTGTATTCACTCCAACTCTGGAAAAAATAAAATACCATTTACTATAAATAAATAAATCTTTGGCAAAATTCACTTGTAAATCTATCTGGTTCTGGGAATTTTTTCTTGCCGAGTTCAATTATAATTTGTTCAATTTCTTTTTTAAAGAAAGGGTTATTTAAGTCTTCTATTTCCTCTTCTATTAATTTGGGCAGTTTATATTTTTGAAATTATATTCATTCATTTCTCCTAATTTGTCAGTTTTACTGGCATATAATTGGATAAAAATAACACCTAATAATTGCTTTAATTCTATCTTCATTTGAGATACATTTGCCTTTTTCATTAGTAATCTGGCTTTCTTCTTTCTCTTTTAAAAATCAAATTAACTAATACTGTATCCATGTTACTGAGTTTTTTTCCCCATAAAAGTAGTTCCTAGTTTTATTTCCTAGCCAAATGGGTTCAATAAAATTGAACATTGTATTAATCTCTTCTTTGGTTTTCAGGATTTTCATTTTGATGCTTAATTTGAGATTTTTAATTTTCTCTTTTTCTAATTTTTCCCTTTATTTGTATGCCCAATCCATTGATTTACTCAGAAAGACCCCCAGAAAAGTAAAATGGCTTCTTAAAGTCACGTCTGTTGAGGCTCAATCTGAAGTAGTCCAGCATACTATAGAGAGCATCAGGAAAACTTGTGTTTGAATCTTGCCTCTGACACTTACTAACTGGGTGAGTTTAAGTAAGAACCATGATTTGTTTCCTCATGTTTAAAAGAAATGTGCTAACAAGTCTTGTACCTAACTCAGAGAGCTGATGTGATTCAAATGAGATATTATATAGAAGTTCCATGATCTTGGCCATTTTGATGTTTTATCCCCTGGATTTGCTGTAGTATTTAAGACTCATGTTCTTGAGTTTGATTTCAGCCTCAGACATTTACTAGCTGAGTGATCTTGAGTAAGTCACTTTACTTTTGCCTCAGTTTCTTCATCCTTTAAATGAGCTAGAGAAAAAAAAATGGCAAAGCACTGCAGTATCTCTGCCAAGAAAATTCAAAATGGGGTTACAAAGAGTCAGGCATAGTCAAATAATGACTGAATAACAAGACATTTGTTAGATCAGATTGAAATTTCTACCATGGCATAGATGGGAGATTCAACAAAGATTAAGTCATTGAATAGATTTCAATCAGTAATGACCTGGATCCAGAGTTGGAAAAAAAAAAAAAGGAAAGTAGGCCAGATTGCTTTCAGAAAAATTCACCACAATTTTTCCATAGCATCAATATGTTCTCAATGCAAGCCCTGGAGATCAACCTCCAAAAATCAAAAACAAAAACAAAAACAAAACAAAACAAAACAAAAACTAAAGATCAGACCTTTTAAGATAAGGAAAGGGACAAGATAGGTGTGAGCAAGCTGCCAACACATAATGAAAGGAGGAAACTGAAAGAAGATGGGAGTAAAGGAGGAATTAGGAAGAGAAGATGGGCTGGTCACATGGAAAAAAACAAAGGATGACAAGTTGAAGGCCAGAGGATTCCACAGGTATTCTCTGACTGTGGTGAGCCAGGGAGAAGGGCTGCCAGTGTGTTTAATGGGGATTGAGAGATGACTTGGGCAAGAGCGTCAGGATGAGCAGGCTCCTGTGGGTTGTGTTCTTTGGCACCAGACAGAATTCTGGGACTGAAATCACAGAAACACTGGATCTTGCTATGGTCGTAATAACATTCACTTCAGAAGACATTTGAATTTTTTTGTCTCCTAAGTATCTGTCCTTCTTTGTTTCGGCCTCCTGAAATGAAGGTTTTCTTGACTTCCCTAAGGTCCCAGCTAAACTTTCTGTAGAAAGTCTTTCCCACTGCACTTTCCTGCTAGTGCTTTCTCTCTTTGATTCATCTTCAAGTTGTCCTTTCTATATCTGTCTTATATATGGTTGTTTGTATATTATTTCCCCCGTTAGACTGCAAGCTCCTTCAGAGCACAGTGTGCATTTTGTCTACTCTGTATCCCCAGTGTTTAGCACAATGCTTGACACAGTAAAAACTTGATAAGTGCTTGTATATTTGACTTGTCTCAGAAAGCCTGGTGGTATCCATTTCATCCAGGCAAAATGCTTGAACCAACATTTAGACATCACTAATTGACAAAAAATCAGTTCATGGAACGATAAGTAGTATAATTTCAGAAAAACTTGGACTTACATGAACTGATACAAAGTGAAGTGAGCAAAAGCAGGAGAGTATTGTACATAATCACTGCCATATTGTACTGATGACAAACTGTTAATGACTTAGCTATTCTCAGTAATACAATGATCCAAGGATTCATGATGAAATGTACTTTCCATCTCCAGAGAAAGAACTGATATTCACTGAAGCATACTCTCTCTCTCTCTCTCTCTCTCTCTCTCACTCACTCTCTCTCTCTCTCACTCTCTCTCTCCTTCCTTTTTTCCTTTCCTTCCTTTTTTTTATTTGATTCATCTTTCACAAAATGATTAGTATGGAAACAGTTTGCATGATTGCATAAGTATAACCTACATCATTATTTACTGTCTCAAACCATGGGTAGAGAAGGAAGAGAAAGATAGAATTTGTAATACAAAGCTTAAACAAACAAACAAACAAAAAAGCAATGTTAAATATTGTTGTTAAATATAAGAGTAAGAGCCTTAGAGATCATCTTCTCTTATTCTTTCATTTTACAGAGGAAGAAACTGAGGCCCACCAGAGTGAAGATCATTTCATTTAATTAGGACTATCAAAATTTGAACCCAGGTACATTGGCCCCCAATACTATGCTCTTTGAATAGATCTATTTCATTGATGGGTTTCCTAATGGCTAATTCAGTCACAGTGGTCAAAGTAAGTATGCAAGCTTATTAAGACTTTAGCTTTGGTATTTTTTGTGATCTCCTCCAAGGGCTAATAGGCTATCTCAACTGTTCGTGATTTGCTGTTATTAATTTATGCCCAAGTCTGTGGAGATTCATTCCATGGTCACATTCGAAACATTCATTAAATTAACAAGAATTGCTGCTTAATTCATTATGCAGGGATGGCAAAATGGTGATCCAGACAATGTCAGAGAAATAGGGAGCCAGCTAAGAAAGACTATATTAGTCTTTTGAAAATGAATTGTAGAGGAACAGGAGACATATCAATGAATTGTATTTTGCTGTTTACTTTTTCCCTTTGTGCCTTTTTTTTCCTGTAAGGCCTACTTATCAAAGGGGATTGCTTCCTTTGATTTTGTCAGTGACCCATCTTTCCCTTTTCTTTCTCACATTGTTTTTTTTTTTCTCATTTGTCCCACAGTTACAAACCTTTGACAAAGTGTTTGTCATATTCATTAGTGATTCATTGAGGAGACCATGGCGCTCAAGAATCAAGAGGGGGAAATGTGAGAAATAATTATTAGTAACAATATTGGGGAGATTCAGAGCTCTCCCCATCTTACAGAGTCCTGACTTTAAATCCAGTTTTTCTTGAAAGACATTACTGATAATGAAGTTCTATTGATTCTCTTCATCTTAGCTCCCATCCAACCTTGCAAAGAATTTAATCCAATGTACTGTAGCCTACTGTGTCCCGCTCAGTCTTGGGTGAGGTATATATTCTTCGAATTGATACCTAAACTTTACCTATCCAAGAGATACTCAGCCCTGCATTTTAATACAGCCCACCTTCAAACAAATTAACCAATTTGATTTGATAGCTATTTGTCTTTGATCTAGGAGAGAAGCCAAATGACCATCCTTTTATTGAAAACCTGCTGGCTGTATTCTAAAATGATTAAATAATCCTGAAAATGAGTTTCTATATTAAATATTTCTACATTATAGAAATCTCTATATTATATATTCACACACATATAAATAGCTAGTTGATATCCTGAGCTCCATCTAAAACAGGAATTAAAATAAGTAGAAACTCCCTCTGGCTCTCCTGTTGCTTGAAATTTTACTCTAGTGAGAGACATCCCTCCCTCCTTTGCCCATTCAAGTCAGTTCCTGTTTGCAATCTAAAATTACTCATCCTCCTTTTGTCTGAAAAATCAAACAGGAAGCATCTGTAGCCATACTCAAGTTCTTCCTGGTAGAGAAATATCACTACAATTGTCTGTTCTGAATGATAAGATTTATTATTGGCAGGAACTTTAGCAATCCCCTAGTCAAACACTTCATTTGTAAACTGACGAATTCAAGATTACACAGCTAGTAATTGGCAGAGTCAAAATTCAAACTCAATTTATTGGAAGCTAAAGTTTTTTCTGCTTTCTATCACCTTGGTGTCTTTTGAATGATCATATCTGCTTAGATTATAAACCACTGAAAGATGGCCAAAATTTTTGGCAAAATAGAAATTTTGCTTTCTTCTGGCTTCTGTCTCTTATTTTACTTGTCATCATGTCAAATGTGTTTGTATTATTTAAATGTTTAATATTTATTTAATATAATAATTTATTTAATGTAATACTTAATACTTAAATACTTGATGTATACATATATATGCATATATACATACACATATATAAATACACATACAAATGTGTGTATATATGTATGTACATATATATACATATATAATTATATTTATGTAATAAAGATATATATCCAATGGCCACTGGGCAAAAATAGTAGGTATAATAAAATAAATGGTCTAAACAGAATCTGGTTCTTGGAGCTGCCATTGTCTTTTCTGCCATTCCATCACCATTGCTATGCTTGAGATTATTCTTCAGACCTGGGACCACCAAAGTCTGCATTTTACAGTAGCATCACCTTTTAAGAACCTCTTACTCTCTAGGGGTTTTTAGACCTCCAATCCTTAGTTGCTTTTTTCTATAGTAGGTAGTTTGTAAATTTTTATTTAATTGAATGTCTAAACCACAATGAGGAATTGAAGGAGGACTTTACATACATATAGAGTAAAAGAAAAATTCTGATAAGCCAAACATAACAACATATAAAATTATTATTTATGATTAAATACCAATTAAATACTAATACCAAAAATTCAAGGATTATTTTTGTTAGAAAAAAATTAAGCTAGTTGATCATATGAATAAAAAAATAAGAAATATTATAATGTAATCAAAATAAAAAAGCTTTGATAGAAACAATATCCATATATGTTTTTAATTACTAAAAACATTAATATTGAAGGTTATTTGCTTAACTTGTTTTTAAAAAAAAACAAGCTTTGTTTGAAATTGAGAGCTAGAATTATATGTAATGATAGAGAGATCTAGCATTTGGCACAGTGCCTGGCACATAGTTGGCATTTAATAAAAGTTTATTGATTGATTTTTTCCACCAACAATGCAGGTAAAAATAGGACATGTTCATTCTCATCCTTACTATTTGCCATAGTTTGAGAAATTCAAAAAGCAAGAAAAAGAATGTAAGGGAAAACCATAGGCAATGAAGAGGTTAAAAATCTCGATTTGCAGATGGTATGATGGAATATTTAGGAAACCCAAGAGACTCCACAAAAATTAAATGGAATTGAGATAATAAATAGCTTCAGCAAGATCGTAGAATGTGATTAATCCACAAAAATCATGAGAATATCTTTATATTCTTTTTTTAAAAAGAAGAAATTGACAAAATTATTGGCAAAATGCATTTAGCACTTGAACACTAACATATACCAAACTACATAAATACATCTCTAAAATGGTTTAAATAGAAATAGAGAACTTTTTTTTAAATTGAGATATAGCCAAGGTACATATGAAGCAGTTGAAATAGTATGATGAAACAATAATACAACCTAGATTAATTGATAGATTCAGTACAATACCAATCAAAATGTCAGTTGGCTACATTGTAAATATGATTACAATATTTATATTCATGAATAAAATTGGCTTTGAGACATGTGAAATTGTTTTCCCTAAAGACTTGAAGCTGAACCTTCTCTAAAAAGAAATAGAAAGATTCATGATGGGTATAAGCAAGCTACAACACATTGCAAATGAAGAATTTTCAGAGGAGTTGGTGTATAAGATGTCATTCGAAAGATAGGAGACTGGGGGGCGGGGGGGAAGGAGAGGCCTGAAGATGAGCTGGCCAGAGGCTGAAGGTGAGGATAACTGATTCTTATGGACTCCACTGGTAAGCATAAAAAGTCAAAAGACCTAAAGGAGGCCAATGGAGTAGTGGGCAGACAACTTCTAGAGGATTTATGGGAAATATACTATATGATCCAGATTCCAATGGCTAGGTTCCAATCTTCATCACCAGAGAGTATTTCCCTATCAGTATGATCACAGATCCATTCAAATATTTGAGTATTTTTTGCAAAGAGGAATGGTGTAGAATTGAGAGGGGAAATGAGAAATTCATTTTGCTAAATTTCAAATTATACCATAAAGCAATATAGCTGAAACTGGATAAAATGTCAAAAAGGAATCAATGGAACATAATCATCTAGCACTAGAACTCAAATATGCAGTAGGCAGTGTTTGGCAAATCCAAAATCATACCTAATAATGGGAAAGGAGATCATTACTTAACCAAAAAATAACGTGGGAAAGGGAGATGAAAACAGTGAAAAGAAAATATTGTGTCCATGTTATAGAAGTCAATGGGTTAAGAAAAATGGTGTAAGCAGTAGAAGTGAAAAAAATAGGACAGAATTTGGACAGCAGCTGGCTCAGATCCAAGGGTGGGCTTCTGAAGGATTTAGAAATTCCCTTTGGGATTCTCCAGCCTAATTATCTTTGCCAGTATTTTCTCTTAAGAAATAGAGGTATTGGTAGGAAGAATCCTAAAAACAGAGCCTGGGCCCAGACTCAGTGGACAAAGGTAAGTGCACACATTCCCAGCAAGATACAAATGCCAAACAAACGGCATCCAAGAGGACAGAGGAGGAGGTTAAAATAATAATAATAACATCATGATGATGATGATATAGCTAGCATTTATATAGTGTTTCAAGATCTTTAAGGGACTTAACACATATTAACTAATTCTCACAATTAATTGGGAGATAGATGCTACTATCACATCTATTTTGCAGATGAGGAAACTGAGCTTGAAAAATGTTAAGTGACTTGCCCAGGATCACACAACTAATAAATTTGGAGATAGATAGGCTTTAAACTGTTCCTCCAGATGCCAAACTCTATCCATTGACCCATCTAAAAAAAATCTGATAAGCAAAACATAACAGCATATAAAATTACTTTTTCTGATTAAATGACAATTGGATACTAATACCAGAAATTCGAGGATTATTTTTGTTAGAAATATATAGTAGTAGTATATAAACAGAGTAAGAATGCGATCAGCGTGA
This sequence comes from Sarcophilus harrisii, assembly GCF_902635505.1. Taxonomy (NCBI): domain Eukaryota; kingdom Metazoa; phylum Chordata; class Mammalia; order Dasyuromorphia; family Dasyuridae; genus Sarcophilus; species Sarcophilus harrisii. The sequence goes on along the minus strand of NC_045427.1, from coordinate 641,239,117 downwards.
CTGAGTCTATTCCCTGAATCCTGCAGAATCTGCAGAACTCAGCCATTGTGCACTGATATGAAATGAAGTAAAGCATAAAAGAGAACATATTGGACCATTGTTTGGTGGGGCATGGGACGATTGAGGCCTGGAGGCATCTTGGGGATGGAAGAAGGGAAGAATGTGCTTGACTGAACGTGAAATCCTTCATATCTGGGAAAAAATAGAATTATGCTATTTTTTGTACTGCTAGTTTGTTCCCCATAATTGGCTGCTAGCCAGAGTTATGTGGGCCAGTAAAGTACTTAGATACATTCAAGTTTCATTCATATAATTCCTGATCTGGGAGATCATAATGACAGAAAGACTGGGAAGCTCATACTGTATAGCAAATTAAACATCAAAATGAATCTCTGACCAAATTAAGGGGTAAATTTATAAATAAAGAGAATAAAATAAAATAAGACATTTATCAAAACTATGAGGATAAAGGAAAACTTATTCCACAAGCATCCATTCAACAAACAAAAGAAATTATTGGAGATAAAATACATAACTTTGATTATATAAATTTAGACAAGAAAAGAAAACACTGAAAGAAAAATCCTTGACTCATATTTCTGACAAAAGCATGACATCCAAATGTTATGAAGTTGGCTGTGTGACCCTGGGCAAGTCACTTAACCCCAATTACCTCAGCAAGAAAAAAAAAGGAAAGAAAGGAAGGAAGGAAGGAAGGAAGGAAGGAAGGAAGGAAGGAAGAAAGGAAGGAAGGAAGGAAGGAAGAAAGAAAGAAAGAAAGAAAGAAAGAAAGAAAGAAAGAAAGAAAGAAAGAAAGAAAGAAAGAAAGAAAGAAAGAAAGAAAGAAAGAAAGAAAGAAAGGAAGGAAGGAAGGAAGAAAGGAAGAAAAAAAGAAAAAAGAAAGGAAGGAAGGAAGAAAGAAAGAAAGAGAAAGAAAAAAAAAACCAAGTGTTGTGAAGTAATCAGCACAGATTTATAAAAGCAATTCTCATTCTCTAATCATTCCAATCAAATAGTTCTCATAAGAAGATAGACAAATTATAAATAACCTCCAGAAAATGTGATCTAATCTACTAAGAAACAAAGAAACACAGAACAATTCTAAGACGTCACTCATTAATTTGACAAATATAATTTGAAAAGGATTCAATTCACTGCAGGTGGAGCTGTGGAGAAACAGGCTTGGGAATGTACTCTTAAGGACTGTGAGTTGCTGCAATTCTTATGCAAAATAGCATGACTTTAAGCAATAAGAGCTACAAAACTTGCTTGATCCAGTGATCCCAGGAGGATTAAGCAAGTTAGTAATGGGGAAAGATGAAGGATGGAGGGGGAGGATTTATCATTAAAAATGATAAATAAATAAAATGTGAATGGACAAAACTATAGCTAACTGCACAAATCCCAAAATGACCCTTTTGCCCAATGAGGCAACAACTGATTAAATGCTAATGTTTGAACATAATGGGAGATTGTTATATCCTAAAACATGCTACATATTTAAAATAAAAATAAAAGAGAAAGCATATGATTTTATTCAATACAAATACTGTAATTGTGAAATTATAAAATACCATATCAATAAAATATAGAAAGGAAAAATAAAGAATCCAAGAAAAACTGAATAAAAGAAAACAAGATCAAAATACTGAACATTCTGAAATTATATCTGACAAGCTTGAACCCAGGGAAGAGTTTAAACAATGCACCTACCTTCCTTCATTGCAGAGGACAGAGGATGATGGGTAGGGGATGTTGCATGTTCTGACACATTCAATATATCAGTTTTGCAAAGCTGCATTTTTATTTTACTCTTTCTTAATCCCTGTTAGTATCCAGCATTTATATAACATTTTAAGATTTACTTTACAAATCTTATCATGTAATTCTCACAAGAACTTGAGAAGGGTACTATTATTATCACACTTTCACAGAAGAGGAAATAGACAAACAGGTTAAGTGATGTATCCAGGGTAAGCTAGATTTGAAATAAGATCTTACTAAGAGCAGACCCAGTGTGCTTTTCACCTCGCCACCTAGCTGTGTCATGTGAAATGACTCAGTTTTGGAAGGGAGGAGAGATATATTTGGAAATGAATGTGAGTAACAACAAAAGACATCAATAATCACAAGATCATATTTTTAAAGGTTAAAAAAAGCCCTCAAAAGCAGCATGGAAAAGAACAGGATGTTTCTGTTATTCTCTAATTAAAGTTAATGTAGACCTTTAAAAAAAAAAGAAGCTGTAAATAATGTAGCTTTTTAAAAAAATTCTGTTGAAATTTTTGAATGTTTACTAAATTTAGAATGACTAAATAAAGATGGGGGGATCAGAAAGAAAATAAAAGCCTGCTATCTTTAGGGAAAGCTTTCAGTAAGAACTGAGATTTTGATAATTAAAAAAAAACCAGTAACTCTCACATTTGTATAAATTATAAGTTGTGCAAAGTGGTTTTTCTCTCCCTCACCCCATCTCTGTGAAATAGATAATCCATTGATGATGCCTTGATATTTCAAAGGATTTGTAAGTCCTTAAAATGGGCACTTTATTCAAAGGTGATGGTCTCAATCCATCCATGTCTACCCTTCACCTTTGGTTCCTGGCCCTCACCTCTTGTCTTCTCTGGTCCTTTGGCATTTGTGAAATCAATTTAGATAGTGTAAATATTATGATACCCATTTTGTAGATGACTAGATGAAGACTCTGAGGTTTTAGATGACATGGTCAAAGCAACACAGTTAATGAAGGATTCAAATCAACATGATAAAGAACTTCTTTTCCATTTTTTCTATTTTCCATGGGCACAATACAACAGTCAGCCTGTTCCTTTATTTGGTATTTCACAAGGTTCCAGCAAACGCTTTCTGGGAGACAGCATCTACATCAATTCTTGGGTGCAGTTCATTATTGATAATATGTTACAGCCTGCTTAGGACATCATTGTTCTTTGGTTCATGCACAATTTCTACACTTCAGAAATTGATGAGTTGTTCAGTCATTTCAGCCATGTTGAATCCTTTATGATTGTAAGATTTTCTTGGAAAAGATACTGAAATTGTTGGCCATTTCCTTTTCCATCTCATTTTACAGATGAGGAAACTGAGGCAAACAGCCTTAAATGACTTGTCCAAGATCACATAGCTAGTAAGTGCCTGAGGCTGGATTTGAATTCAGATCATCCTGACTCTAGGTCCAGTGCTCTATCCATTGCACGCCAGCTGATTCTATCACAAACAACCTGGTTCAAATTCTCCTACTGTTACCTGTTGGCAAAAACAAGAGACTTTATCTGAGGCTTGGTTTTCTTGCCTATGAAATAAGGGTACTAGCACCCTCCGTATCTATCTCATGGCCCTTTTACAAAGTTCAAGTGAGATTATGTTTGTAAAAGACTTTATAGACCTCAAAATAGTATACTGGAATAAATTTTAATAGATCTGAATTTATTATGATGGAGACTCCATAAGGAAGTAGAAGGGAGGCAGTATTTTCATGAACCTGAAGTTGAACAGATAATTTCCCGTGACATTTGTTTCCTCCTCTGTAAAATGGGAGGATTGGACCAGATGGTTTTTAAAGATCATCATACCTTTTTATCTGTGATCTGAAGAATGTTACAATGGTACCCATAAAATTTTAAAGAAGGAAGTGCCATACCTTCAGGCTGTTGAGTGGTTCATCTCTGAAAGATCTGGGAAATTACTGAAAATAAATCACACAAGCTGAGAGTCTGTATCCTTGCCACTGGTCACTGGCTATTTCAACTTTGGAGAGATGACAAGTTTCATTCAGTCAATGTAGGTGATGGACATCAGAGGAAGTCTGTACCATGAAAACTGTGCTGACCACTCTCTAAAAACAAACCAGGCACTCTCAATCAGGCCAGCACTATATTCACTCAGGCAAAGCCTTGGTAAATATAATTGCAAATGACATAATATCTCTAGCCAATTATGCAGAAATTGAAAATGTTTCCTTATAATCAAATTCTTTGGCATTCACCATAGTCTTATATTAGTCTTTTTCTTTTTACTATTTAAGTGAAGATATAAATTCTAGGAGTAATTTAATAAACATTAATACAGAATATTTGTCAGTAGAAGACATGTTTGCCATTTTAGATTGGGCTGAATATTAAGCCAGAACGCCACGCAGAAATACTGTTTTCATTTGCTCTCATTTCGAAACCAGAGCAGCTTGTGGAAGAATGAGATCTGGTTCAGTTTAATTTTTTTAATCCAATGTGATTTCTAATCTCAAGCATTCAATCAGTGCTTTCACTCACAATGGGGTATAATCTACCGTGATGGGATCAGCAGAGGAAAAGCTCAATTTCAGAAGCCTTAAATCAATTCAGGTCATCATAGTGAGCTGAACACTTTAGAATTCTTGGTTGTAGTATTCTAGCACCAAATGGATACAATTGTCACCCTGGGAATGATTGTCTAGATGGAGCCACATTGGAAATGGGAGGAACCCCTAATCTCAGCCTATTGTCATCTCAGTGTAAGTAATGGAGAGCATTTAGGAATGATCAGAAATCATGTCTGAAGACCAAACCAATACTTGGATTTTGCCTGGTTTGTCTTTGTATCCCAGACTCAAAGCATGTTATTTTGTAAAAATGTGGATACTTACTAAATGCTTGTTAATTGGCTTGTTGATCTAATTTTGTTAGGCTCTGGGATATTTTCCATTTAGAGAATTCTGAGAGGGGGAACTTTCTCTACTCATGTAGCTCAGCCACTCAGAGGGTTTCCTGGGGGCACTGAGTGGTTAAGTGATTGGCACAAGGTCATGGAGCAGATTGTAGTATTTGCATCGAAGACTTCCTGACTTCCTGTCCAGTCCCGTCATTTATGCCAGATTTCCTCTCTCATGTTGATACAGTTGCAATTCTCCAGTGGTGCAAAAATGAATAAAAATAAGGCTGTTATAACGGCAAGAAAAGCTCCAAGTCTTCTGCGTGCTAGATTATGAAATAGAATGGGGAGAGAACGTTTGAAATCATCTAGTCCTGAGACCTTGCTTTGGCAGAGGAGAAAATGGAAACACAGATAGAGAATGATCTTTACCCCATGTGCTTTGGTCTATCCCAGGCTTCCTTCTTATGTTGATAACCAATTTTTAAAATTCTGCTATTTGTTGAAAAAATACATGAAAAGAGGAGGATATTTCTTTTTAAATCAAATGAATAAACAATCTACTAAAATGGTTGGCAGTGTCCTTTTCATTCAAATTGTTGATCATGTTAAAGGTCATAGAAATACATTTATATCACATGGACCCAAAGCTGGAATGGAAAGCAGGTTTCCTGGTTCATAGAATTCAGGCCCTTAAATATTTTCAATGTCTATGCTGATATCTTGATCTGAAACTGGCAAGCTTAAATTAATTGGGGATTCGTACTAAGGGCCACCTTTGTGTTCAAAACAAATGATTACATACATGCTTTACCAGCTTCCTGGCATAGGAAAAGACCCAATAGCCTGATTTGTCTGTAGAACCAAGCAAATTCAGACAATCTTATATCATGGTGATAGAAAGACAATAATGATATCATAATCATAGCAGTATTGCTATACTCTCCATTAGTCCAATTTTAGGTAAACCATCATTTTCAAATCTTGAAAGCTATATTTTAAGTACTATATAAAATGATGATTTTAAAAAATTTTAATTTTAATTGATGTCTTTTGTTTGTGCACCACCTGCAATTAAATGTATCCCTCTTGACTCCTCCACTTAAAATGTCATCCCTTCTAACAAATAAAGAACAGGGCAGGGGATGGGAAGCAGTTCAACAAAATGAAACAACACATATAAACAACAAGCCTGACATTTGGCCAATGTTCCGGACCTGGAATGTAACATCATTGCAGAGAAGAGAATGTGGTGTATTGTTTTATATGTTCTTCAAAGCAAAGTCTGGTCATCATCATTATAGTGTTCAACTTAGATTGTTTTCTTGTTCCTGGCATTTCTAGTGCTGAAATCATCTTACTTATTGTTTTCCTGATCTGCTCACTTCCTTTTTTATCAGTTCATGCTTGTCATGTCATATTTTTTCTGTATTCTTCACATTCACAGTTATTATATGCATGTATCATAATATGCCATTCCCCAATGAATGGCAATCCACTTTGATTTCTCTAATTTATTTGCAAATAAGGGGGATGAACTAGGTGGCTCAATGGATAGAGTGAAGGATCTGGAGTAGGACATCTTCATGACTTCAAATCTGGCCTTCGACACTTACTAGTTGTGTGACCCTAAGCAAGTCACTTTACCCTATTTGAATCAGTTTTCCCATCTGAAAAATAAACTAGAGAAAGAAACCACTCTAGTATCTTTGCCATGGAAACTCTAAATGGGATCACAGTGTTGGACATGACTGAAAAATAACTCCAAAAAATGCAAATGAAGGCTCAACAATCTTCTGGTTATCAGCAAATGAAATGTAGGACTGGGATACACATTACCCAAAGATGATTTCTACTCACAGAAAATGCCCAACACTGAGGCCAAATGGGAGAGAGCTTCCTTAGAGATGATGAGGCTGTTCAGGTGTTGCTGTTTGTGAATGATGCTGTGCTGATTATGGCAAACCCACAATATAATGGTCTCGTGGAAAAGATTCCTAAATAAACACTTAAAAGATTTTGGCTTAAGGCTCAACAGGAAAAAAAAAAGTAGATAAAAAGTACCTATCATTCAAACTATGGCATGCAGTTGAATGGACAGCTCCCATAGTTGATCTTTGAAAACATATATCTCAGACAGATTCTATGGATGGACAATGAAATGGGCCCAGAGTTGCAAAGGAGGATAATTTCCAGAAAAATTGTGCTGTTTTTTTTTTAATGATCTCCATTTTTTCCCTGAAATAAAGTCCTACTTTTAAAAAAAATTCTTTCAATGACATTGCACAATTTTGAATCATGGTATATCATAGTCTCAAAAGAACTGCAGCAGAGAGAAGGCTATCAAAGCTCTGAGTAAGCACCGATCTGTTATTCACAAGGAATTCCCAAAGAATTATTATCAAAGTGACAAATAACAAGGAAAGGAAGATGGGTCACACATGTCAGAGATTCTATGGTGTCCACATGCTACACTGATAATCAACACAATGTCAAGAGTTCTAGAGGAAGGCTGTTTTCACATGGATTTAACTATCTGTGGAAAATTTACAGAAGAATATGGAAAAGAGTTACAAAAGACTAAAAAATATGGATCACAATTTGCATTGGGGAGGGGTAAACATATTGAGGTAATCAGAGATCCATCAAATTATTGACAGACAAGACTGAGTCTTGGTGAGGGCCAATAAGATGGAAACCCTATTATAAATGTGCTTGAAGGAAATTGAGATAATCTAAGTTCTCTCTGCTTCTAGGTTCTTCCCGTTTCAATTCATGAGTAACATCACTGTCAGGATAATCTTCCAAATAATTCCCCATTTGAACAAGTCATGCTCTGGCTTGGTATCTTTTGATGATTTCTCTCTGGCTGTCAAATGAAAATCCAAACATTCAAAGCTTGCCAAAATCTAGCTCCAATCTACCTTTCCAGTCTTATCTCATATCATTCCTCATCTATGAGGTCATAAGCTGGACCTTTTCCTGATTCCATGAATAATTTTTCTACTCAATATCTCTGGTCTGGAATCAATCAATTACTTATTCAGTCAGCAAGCTCTTTTAAGCACATTTTACATAATTGACAGTGTGCTAGGTATTAGGGATAGACTCATCTCTACCTGTTAAAATCATTAAAACCCACCATTCCTCAAGACTCAGTTTAGTTCCCCCACAAGCACCATTTTTTTACTTTGGCCAGAGATGATTTCCTTCTCCACTACTCATTTAGAGAATTTTTTTTTGTATTTTTCCTATATGTTTATCATGTTATATTTTGTAAATATATGAGGGAGCTGTGATTTTCTTGGTGTTGGGAACTTACTTTACTAGTTTAGATTTCAATCTTTATACTAAGCCTTCATGAGCTTCCTGAGGCCTGGAAAGCTTAAGTGACCCACTCATAGTTATACAATGAAAACAAAAGGTAGGATTCAAATCCACGTGTTCGTGATTCTGTGTCCAGCACTAGACTCAAAATAGCATGCAAATGTAATTCTCTGCTATATTAAGGTTAGTAATGTACATGATCTTGATTCACTTCAGCAAAAATCACTTATTAATTACCTTAGAAGCAACAGTGGTTTCCATTTCTCCCCTATGAAAATATAAATTCTTAGAACACATTGGGATATTTTCTTCATCTTCATTCTTCTCAATAGCTAGTGTGTGCATTACCCTAGTATGTAGCTAGATTGGGTCAAATTGAATGTGTGGCTTGGGGGAAAAAAGATTTATCAGTACATTTAGTTGGCTTCCAGTACTGGAAGAGATATATGGTAAAAGGGTTGAATTAATTCTACATATAATGCAGAAACCAGCCCTCAAAGCTTTTGAAAAGTTATAGGGAGCCAATTTCATATCAACAGATCAAGAACTTATGATTAAGCATCTATTATATCCCAGGCACCGCAATAGATGTTAAAGATAAAAAAGAAGAAAATTCAGCACTCTCTTTCTTCAAGCATGTTGTCCATCAGGCGATGCAATATGAACAATATTAGCACATATAATATCATGCCCTATTGGGTTCTTAACTCTTAACTCTAGATGTCTGATGGCCAGAAAAATCTACCTGGGAAGTTGTTAAAAGCTGAGCTATGATGGGTGGCAAGTTTGACTCAATGAACTAAGAGGTCCTTCTTATTCCCAAGTGTAATATTCCCTTAAATTACTTTTAATATCTATGAAAAACCCTCATAGATCATATGGTATGTTCAATGTCACATAAAATAAATATGAATGTATCCTCAAGCCACAGGGCGTTCTTCCCCTTTTGATATTGTGGGAAGAACACTGTCAGAAACCAGAGAATTTAACTCCAGATTCCACCTCTGAAGCATATAGTATGTGTGGCTTTGGGGGAAGCACAAGCTCTCTAAATAAAAGGTTCATCATTTGTAACAGGAAAGAGCTGATCTAGATGGCCTCTGGAATCTGTTATGCTTCTGGATCTAAGATTCTATTACTTAATTTCAAAATTGTAGATGTCTCAATTGATAATAGAAAGACAGGAACATGGTGGACTTAAAGCAGTGAAGACATATCATCACTTGGAGAATGGCTGAACAAGTTGCAGTACATCAATGCAGTGGAATTATTGGCAGTAACAAAATGATGAGTTCATAGATTCCAGGAAAATCTGGAAAGACTTTTATGAACTGATACAGTGAAATGGGCAAAACAAGGAGAACTATGTTATGACAAACTATGAATCACTTCACTTTTCTCAGCAAAACAAGTTAAAAACAATTCCAAAGGACTCATGATGCTGTCTAGATCCAGAAAAAGAACTCATAGAGTTTGGATGCAGATTGAAGCACATTATTTTCACTTTTTAAAATTTTTTTCTTGTTTTTTTTTGGTCTATTTCTTCTTTCCCAACATGACTAATATGAAACTATATTTTACATTGCTTAGTCTCATTAAAACTCTGAAATATCAGGAAAAGAGTTAGTATCTGTTAAGGAACTAATAGGTTTTCCCTCTTCATTTGAGATGATTTTTTTACTATTTTGTCCAGGGCTATAATTAGTATTATTACATTAGAAAACATCCAACATAAGGAAATGGCAAAAAGAAAATAGCAAGATCTCTCCTATCAGCACCACATTCTGAAGAGCTCTTGCTAATACTGTGAAATAGTAATATTATTATACTGTGAAATAAGTGTATGGAAGCAACTTTTGGGTGAAGCTGGGCTCTAATAGGTGAGTTTTGTCTAGAACCAGAATTTCCAGCCATTTACTAAATATCTCCACACCATAATGCTTCATATTTAGTCCCTAGCCCTTCCTAGATCCTTTTTGGTTGTTTTTGTTGTTGTTGTTGTTGTTGTTGTTTTCTCCATTAGAATGTAAGTTTCCATGTCCAAAAAGTTATCAAACTGTGCAATACCCTTTGACCCAGCAGTGTTTTTATTGGGCCTATATGCTAAAGAGATCTTAAAGGAGGGAAAGGCACCTACATGTGGAAAAATGTTTGGTAGCCCTCTATGTAGTAGCCAGAAACTAGAAACTGAGTGGATGTCCATCAGTTGGAGAATGGTTGAATGAGTTATGTTATATAAATGTTATGGAATACGGAATAATGTTCTATAAGAAATGATCAGGAGGATGATTTTAGAAAGATCTGGAGAGACTTACTTGAACTGATACTAAGTGAAATGAGCAGAACCAGGAGATCATTGTACAGGACAACATTAATATTATATGATAATTCTGGTGAATGTGACTCTTTCCAACAATAAAATGATTGATACAAGGTCCAGTGATCTTGTGATGAAGAAACCATCTACACTTAGAGAGAAGATTATAGGAACTGAGTGTGGATCACAACATAATATTCTCACTCTTTATGCTGTAGTTCTCTTGTATTTTGTTTTCTTTCTCATTTACTTTCTTTTTTTATTTGATTTTTCTTGTGCAACAAGAGAATTGTATAAATATGTTTATACATATTGTATTTAACATATAGTTTAACAATTCAATAATTGCTGAAGGAAGAGAAAATATGAAATACAAAGCTATGCAAGGGTCAGTGTTGTCAAATTATCCATGCATATGTTTTGAAAATTAAAAAAAGCTTTAAGGGAAAAAAAGAATGCCAGCTTCTTGAAGTTAGGGACTGCCTTGGAGGAATGTATTAATGTGTCCAGTATTAAGTTTGATGCAGGTCAGAGTTAAACACATATTAATTATTCTATCTATCTAAAATCTATCTATCTCCTTATCTACTTAGCTACCTATTAATTTTTGTCTTACCACTCACAATCTATCTCTCTATCTATCTCTCTAGGAATCCACTATCTATCTATTTATCTCTCTATTTAGCTATCTATGTCTTTCTATATATCTATCACCTATGGGGGTCAGTGTGATCCATGGCACATAATTTTCCTTGTACTTTTTCTTTCCCAATAAGAGTCACACTCTTCAAAGCATAGGCACAGTTGATTTTATGGCTGGAAAAGTCAGTCAGGAGAGCAAATCATTGATCTGCACCCAGTACAGCTGTCCAAGAGGACCTGGCAAAAGTGATAGCTTGTTTATGTACAACCAAAAGATGGCATTTACTTGGAACTTTGCTGATGCAAAGATGCTGAGATGATTTTCCCTAAAATAATTGGCCTCGTGCATTTATAAAGCTTAGTCACAGACACAGGAGTGATCATTAACTTGTGACAATTTGCAAAGTACATCCTCAAAATCAAAACCCAAAAAAAGAGCTATCAATTTCCAATTCATTCTTAATGTCTTTCACTTTTTTTCCTTTTCTTTTTTCATATTTGTATTTCATTAAATATTTCCCAGGTATGTATAAAGATATTTTTAACAATATTTTTTTAAATTTTGAGTTCCAAATTCCTTCTCTCCTTTTCTACCCCTTCACTCTTCTTGAGAAGGCAAGAAATTTGATATTAATTACACTTATTAAGTCATGTAAAATATCTTTCCATATTAGTCATGTTGCAAAAGAACACAGAGATTAACAAAATACAAGAAAAATTAAGTTTTTAAAATGCCTATTTCAATCTGCACTCAGAATTCATCAACTCTTTTTCTGGAGGTAGATAGCATTTTTATTGTGAGTGCTTTGGGGTTATCTTGGATCAAAGTATCTAAGTCCTTCACAATTGATCATCCTTACAATATTATTCTTACTGCGTGCGATAAGCTCCTAATTCTTCTCATTTGAATGAGTTAATATAAGTTTCCTCAGGTTTTTCTAACTATCTAAAATGTTCTGTTCATCAATTCCTATAACACAATAGTATTCCATCACAATTGTATATCACAATTTGTTCAGCCATTCCCCAGTTGTTGGGCATCCCCTTTATTTCCAATTCTTTGCTACCACAAAAAAGAGCTGCTATAAATATTTTTGTACAAATAGCTCTTTTCTCCATTCCTTTTATTCCTTTGGAATACAGACCTAATCCTGGCATTACTGGGCCAAAGGGTATGTTCACAGTTTTATAGACCTTTAGGTATAGTTCCAAATTGCTCTCCAGAATGGTTGAATCAATTCACAGCTCCATCAACAATACATTCCCTCCAACACTTGCCATTTTTCCATTTGTCATGTTAGCCAAGCTTATTGATGCGACATGAAGACTTTTTTTTTTTACCAAATAAAAGATAGAGAGGATTATAGGAAGCAAAATAAATAATTTTGATTACATCTATTATAAAAGGGTTTGGATATACGAAACTAATGCACACAAAATTAAAAGGAAAAAAGGAACCTATGGAAGAAAATTATAGTAAGATACTTTGATAAAAAAATAATCTCATTTTTCAAATATATAGGAAATTGAGAAAATTTATAAAAAATAGAGCCATTCCCCAGTGATGAATGGTTAAAAGATATGAACAGGCAATTTACAGAAGAAGAAAGAAAAGCTACAAATAGTCATGTGAAAAATATGCTAAATAAGCTATTTATTAGAGAAATGCAAATTAAAACAGCTCATGTCTCCCAAAAGTCTATAAAACTGCATACTCTTTGACCTAGCAATAAAAGTACTAGGTCTGTATTTTAAAGAAATAAAAAAAAGTCTATCTGTACAGAAATATTTATAGCAGATCTTTTTGTGATGACAAAGAATTGGAAATAGAGAAGATGGCCATCAGCTCAGAAATGGCTGAACAAGATGTGGTTTTTGATTGTAATGAAGACTATTGTCCTATAAGAAATAATGTTCTTTTTTTTATTTAATAGCCATTTATTTACAGGATATATGCATACAGGATATATACAGGATAACTTTACAGCATTAACAATTGCCAAACCTCTTGTTCCAATTTTTTACCTCTTACCCCCCCACCCCCTCCCCTAGATGGCAGGATGACCAGTAGATGTTAAATATATTAAAATATAAATTAGATACACAATAAGTATACATGACCAAAACGTTATTTTGCTGAACAAAAAAGAATCAGACTCTGAAATATTGTACAATTAGCTTGTGAAGGAAATCAAAAATGCAGGTTTGCATAAATATAGGGATTGGGAATTCAATGTAATGGTTTTTAGTCATCTCCCAGAGTTCTTTTTCTGGGCATAGCTGGTTCAGTTCATTACTGCTCCATTAGAAATGATTTGGTTGATCTCGTTGCTGAGGATGGCCTGGTCCACCAGAACTGGTCATCATATAGTTGTTGAAGTATATAATGATCTCCTGGTCCTGCTCATTTCACTCAGCATCAGTTCATGTAAGTCTCTCCAGGCCTTTCTGAAATCATCCTGTTGGTCAAAGAAATAATGTTCAATAGGATTACAGAAAGTCTGAAAAGACTTACATGAACTGATGATGACTAAAGTGAGCAGAACCAAGAGAACATTGTACATAGTAATAGCAATATCATACAATGAACAGCCTTAAATGTCTTAATTATTCTCAGCAATAAAATCCAAAATATGATGAATGAAAACCCCAAGAGACAGAGTTTCTAGACGATCCAGTAATCGATAATTTGATGAATGGTATTTTCTCTCAATAACCAAAAACTTCAATGGAGAATGAAGGTTTTAAATAACCTTTCTGAAATCCCTTTGACAAGTGAAAACAAATCCTGATTGATGGATATTTAATGAACTAGTAAACTAAAACTTTTGAGTTCCTCCAAAATAAAAAAAAGGGGCTTTATCGTGAGACTCAGCAATCTGGACAGGGAAAGCTTCCATCTTGAATTCTCTGGTAAGTTTTCTCCTTTATGGACTGGTCCCAGTGATGAAGGGGAACAAGGACAGAGGTTCCTTTCCTCAGAGCAAAGGCTTACCCCTGCATTCTGTTTGTACCCCAAATAGGTCTCCTTGTTCTGTAGGCTCTCACCCAAGCTTAGAGAACATGTATCTTGAGGACTAGGAGTAATTATCAATCGGTTAAGAGTCTGCTTAACAAGAGCTGGACCATAATGAGAAAATCGAAAAAGAAAACCTGGATCACATGTAAATAATTAGTTATTAATACAATAGTATAATAATAATTTTGCTTCAAGTCAATCCCAAAGGATTTATGATGAAAAATGTTATCTATCTTCAGAGAAAGAACTGGTAGAATCTGAATACAGACTGGAGAATATTGTTTTTCACTTTTTTTTCTTTTTTTGTTTGTATTTTTCCACAAAATGACTAATATGGAAATGTTTTAATTGATCACATATGTATAAGCTATATCATATTGCTTACCATCTCAGTAAGAGAGAGGAGAAGAAGGGTGAAATGGAATTTAAAACTCAAAACTTAAAAAGTTTTTAAAAATTATTTTCATATCTTTGTGAAGAAAAATAAAATATTATTTTGAAAAGGACAATATAATTTCTGGCACATAACTAGGTTCTTAATAAATGCTTGTTCTCTTCCCTTTACTTTGATTCCAATTATAATTACTTATTTTTGTGAATCAGGATTCTCAGTCAAATTTTAAGCAAGAAATATACTGAAAGTTGATCACTTTATATGAAGGTAGAGCAACCTCCTCCATTCCCTTCACTTAAATATATCTTTCAGACTATACTTCAAATAAAACTATTGAGAAAAAGAATCAAAGCTCTTATTAATCTGACTATATACAATAAATGTTATCATTGTGATACTAAAAATGTTATATACTGAAAAGTTCTCTTTATGTATAAAAAAAAGATGTTAAATGTGTCATCTTCCCATATAGAAATGTAAACAATTTAACCTTATTGAGTCCTTTGTAGATTCTCTTTCATATTTACTTTTTTATTTTTCTCTTGAGTTTTGTATTTGAAAGTCAAATTTCTCTTCATTGCTGGTATTTTTATTAGGAATGCTTAAAAGTAATCTATTTTATTAAATATTCATCTCTGCCCTTGAAGGATTATACTGTTTTACTGGTTGGGTTGTTCTTGGTTGCATTCTAGTCCTTTTGCTTTCTGAAATATCACATCCCAAGTCTTGCATTCTTTAACATGATAGCTACTAAATTTTTTGTAATCCTGATTGTGGCTTCACAATATTTGGAATGTTTCTTTCTAGATGCTGGAAGTATTTTCTCCTTGATCTGGGGATTCTGGAATTTGGTCATAATATTTCAAATAATTTTCATTTAGGGATGCCATTCAAGTGACAATCATTGAATTCTTTTAATTTCTATTTAACTCTATCTAAAATGAGGAAATTTTTCCTTTATAATTTCTTGAAATACAGCTAGGCTCTCTCATTAATCATATATTTCATACAATCCAAGAATTGTTAAATTATCTTTCCTTGAACTATTTCCCAGATCAGTTATTTTTCCAAAGACATATTTCATGTTTTCTTATATTTTTCACTTTTGACTTTATTTAATCTTTCTTAATGTCTTCTAGGGGAATCATTAAGTTCCACTTACCTGATTCTACTTTCAAAGGAGTTCTTTTCATTAGTGAATTTTTGTACCTCCTTTTTTCATTTGGCCAATTCTGTTTTTTAAGGTTTTATTTCTTCAGTATTTTTGTGACTCTTTTACCAAGTTATTAATTTTTTCCATAATTTTCTTCCTTTGCTCTCATTTTCTCTACCTAATTTTCTCTCTTACACTCTTATTTGAGTTTGAAAATTATTTTTAACTTTTCCAGAAATTCTTGTTGAGCTTCTGTCTTTTTCATATTCTTTTTCCTTTGATACCTGTAGTTATTTTGATTTTATTGTGTCTTGAACTTCCCGTCACCATAGTGGATTTTTATCATTAGGGGTTTTTTGTTGTTGTTGTTTACTCGTTGTTCCACTCGATTTCTTCATTTAAATCTTTATTAATGTTGAGCTCTGTTGCTCATTTTGGAAAGTAGAGAGGGAAACCCTCTCAAGTATTGAGATTATTTTTGTACTGCTATGTCCAAAGCTATTTCGAAATATTTGAAAGCTTTGATGCTTCCAAGGTGTTGTGATCTGAGGAGAAGCTTAATCACTAATCTGCCTGTAATCTTATTCTTACCCAGGAAGGGCCCCTGATCCTGTGGGGTTATAATCAATATTGCCCCTTGGGGTCCCAGACCCCTTGGGACCAAAAGTGATAAAGTCCCCTCAGGTTTTCCAATTTCTCTTGGCAGAAAGTGGTACTCTTTGCCCTTGAACTATGACCCAGAGGTAGATTTAGGCAATGAAGTCGCCAAATGACACCTAGTCCTATAGGTCCCATATCCTATATCCAGTGCTAGCATAAGGGTCTCCTGTGATGTATTTCTGACCAGTTGTTAGGTCCCCTTACCATCTCCACCTCGGGAACACCTTCTATCTCTGCCACTTAGTATTACCACTATTATTTTATCCATGTGACCTCTGGATTGGGAAAACAAATGAAAGTGATGCAAGAAAATCATAGAAAAAAAATCAACAGTTTGATAAAGGAGGCACAAGAAAACCCTGAAGGAAATAACACCATTAAAAAACATAATAGGGCAAATGATAAAAAAGGCATGAAAATCCAATAAAGAAAGTAATGTCTTAAAAAGTAAAAATGATCTAGTGGGGAAAGAAGTACAGAAATCTATTGAAGAAAAAAATTCATTAAAAAAGTACAATTGGGCAAGTGAAATCTAATGATTTTATGAGATATCAAGAAGCAATAAAAGAATCAAAAGATGGTGGGATGTAAAATATCTCATTGTAAAAACAACTGACCTAAAAAATAGACCCAAGAGAGATAATTTAGGAATCACTGGAGTATTTGAAAGCTATTATCAAAAAAAATTAGCCTAGACATCTTTCAAGAAATTATTAAGGAAAACAGATCTATATCCTAGATCCAAAGGTAAAATGGAAATTGAAAGAATCCACCAATCATCTCCTAAAAGGGATCATAAAATAAAACTTTCAGAAATATTGTAGTGAAATTCCAGAATTCCCAGTTCAAGGAGAAAATATTATAAGCAGACAAAAAAGAAACAATTCAAATATTATGAAATCTCATTCAGGATGACACAAAATTTAATAGTTTATACATTAAAACATTAGAATATGAAATCCTGTAGGGCAAAAGGCTAGGATTATAGTCAAGAATCACCTACCCAGCATAATTGAATATAATCCTTTAAGAGAAAAATATACATGCATTGAAATGGAGGACTTTCAAACATTCCTGATGAAAAGAAGAAAGATGAATAGAAACTTTGACTTTCAAATTCAGGACTCAAAAGAAGCATTAAAAAAGTAAAAAGGAAAGCAAAATCATAAGGGATTCAAGAAGGTTGAATTGTTTACATTCTACCTGGGAAAATTATACTTGTAACTCCTAAAAACTTTCTCATTATTAGGACAGTTAGGAGTATACATAGAGAGAAGGTATGAATGTGAGTTGAACTTGAGGGGATAATTATCTAAGAAAATAAAATTAAAGGTGAGAAAGGAAGGCACTGGGAGAATGGAAAGGGGAGAGGTAGAATGGGGTAAATAATATGACATAAAAAAGTTACAAAAGAACTTATACAATGGAGGGAATGAGGATAAAGGGAAGGGGAGTGAGCAAACTTTATTCTTATCAGAATTGGCCATCTCTGTAAATGACTTAATTATTCTCAGCAATATAATGATCCAAGACAATTTTGAAGGATTTATGATTTTTTTTAAAGTGCTATCCATTTCCAGACAAGAATTCATGAATTCGTGTAGTATTTTACATGAATGCTGAAGATTGAAATTGTCTTGTAATCAGTATTTTTATATCTCATTTTAATGTTTGCAATGTACTTTATATATATTGTTTCATTTACTCTTCACAAAAACCCTGGGCTAAAGGTACCATTTATCTTCCAAATCACAAAACTGTTAAAAGAGTTTAAGTGATTTGCCACTTAGAACACAGCAATCATGTGTCTTGAAGCAGGATTCAGACTCTTCTTTCTGTCTTAAAATCCATTGTTCTACCTTACTGCACTACTCTTGTCCACATCAGGAAAATCACAGGTATAATCCATACATTCCTTGTTATTTGCATTACTTAAGAATAAAAGGAGATTTACTTTTTCCTTCCTCCCCTTGAAAAAAAATAAAAGCAAAACTTTGGTTTTTCCCTTGAGTGAAATACAGCATGGAAAATTTTCACTCCTACTTTAAAATTTTTTGGATTTTTAGAGATAATAGGGGAACAGGAATTGCAGTTGGTACATAGCCCTGGGTGAAGAGTTCACCATTCCAGGCTTTTCCTGCCACACATTTTTTCTTTTCTGTAACATTAATGTTATATCCGCACACTAGTATATTTTCCTGGGAATAGTTTCTGTTTCTTATTAGGACCTTTATTTTATCTTTCCTTTTGGGATCCTTTTTAAATTATTTGATTTTATGCCAATTAATTTCATTAATAAAAGATGACAATGGAGAATTGAAAATTCGACTTTTTTTTTCATTGCCTTCAGAATAACTTAAATACATTGGGAAGCCAACCACTAGATGGGACTCAGTCTAGGGGCCAGAAGTACCTTAATCATATGACTATAAAGCTGACACTACTTAGAGGTTGATGCTTTGTGGCTTCACATTTTGAGTTAAGCAAATCCACTAGAAAAGTCAGAAGAGCCAAGTAGTCTTTGACAAAAATCTGGAAAATAAAGTCACATAGTAACAAATGTAGGATTAATCCCAACTTCTCGTTGAAAACATATGTCAACCTCATGTCCAGATGTTCCCAAATATTGCAAGGTTTTCTTTCATGTTGAGAAAGAAAATGCCTGGATTTTTTAAAATTACAGGATTTTTCATTATTTACACAACAGTAAGTGTTTGAATAAACAAAGGCTTTGATGTGATATTCAACATGGTTCTCATTTGATGAAGATTAATTTTACCATTAGCCTACTCTAAAAACATTTAAAATTTATTGCTACATGGAAGGACATAGACCAACTACTCAAATCAGATTTCATTGGAAGGGACTGGTCTAATCCCTCATTTTAGAAAAGAGCAAACTGAGACACAGAGAGGGGAGGCATTTCAACCAAAATCACAGATTGTGTATAGGAGAGCCAGGCATGATTTCAATGAAAACACCACCATTTTGTAATCAAGAAAGATAAATCTCTTCAAATCTAAAAGAAAGGAAAATTGAATGATCCAGATTTTAAAAAATGAACACTGTTATTTGTAGTATAGTCATTGCTGCTGTTAATCTTGTTCTTGAAGAGGATCTTAACCTCAGGGAGGTGATGCCATGACATACAATTAAATTGTATTTAACTGAGGGGGAACTGTGCAAAGTCATCTGCCTCACTTTCCTCTCAAGAACCATCTGAGTCCAATGGTCAGATATAGATCAAGATAATTAGAAACAGAAAGCATATAATTATTCTTGTATTCCTCTTAGTCTAGAATGTCATATGTTGAAATTTCTTCTCAGACACTTAATAGCTATGTGACCCTGGATAAGTCATTTAAAACTTATGGTTCTCAATTTTTCATCTTCCAGATTATGAAATTAAGGTTAATAATCTCAAGAATCCCTTCCAGTTCTAAATCTATAGCCTTAGTGTTGCCCTGAGAGGTAAAAACAAATATAATTTTTCATCTTCAAGTATTTGGAGGTAGTTGCCATGATTTCCCCACCTGCACCCCAACTCAATCTTCAATTCTCTTCTTCCAAAGGAAACAAGACTTCTAATCTGCTTTATATATCCCACCTTTGTCTTTTCTTCTCTTCCTCTAAGGGAAACAAAACTTTCTAATATGTCTTATACTCATTTACAGAAATCACTCAGAATATGGGTCTCTGTATTATATTATATATGGGGTATATACTTAGATTTTCCATCTCGGTTCCTCCTCATTTGTACAATGAGAGGACTGAAACTAGCTGATCTTTAATAATACCTTCATATTCAATGAGACTATGAATGCCTAACTATGCATTATGCACAAGATTCAAAAGCATAGCTTTTCATATCTATTCCTACAAAAATTGCTATCAGGTCCATGAGAACCTGAAAAAAATTGCAGATTTAAAAAAAAAAAAAAAAGACTTGTGATTTCATTTGTAGTACCCTTAGTGGGCTAAGTCACCAATTCGTATTTACAAAAGTAGGCCACACCCACAGAGGGTAGCTGACTACTTCTCTTTTCAGGATTTCAAGGGTTGGGTTTTTTAATAGTGTTGATCATGAGCCCCCACCGGTTTGTTTATCATTGATGTCCAGTTTGTTTGACTTCAATTAATTTTTTAAAAAACTATTTCTGTGGGCAAAGCCAAGATAGTGGAGTGTGTACAGGTCTTTGTCTGAGCTCTTCTTGGCTTCTCTCAGATCAACACCAGACCAAGCCTCTAAAAGGGCTTTGGAACAACAGAACCCACAAATTTTTGGAATGTAACAAATTTCTAACAGAAGATATATTGGAAGGACTTCAGGAAAGGTTTGTCTCAATCAGGCAGAGAAGGAAAAGGGTGTACCCCAGCGCAGGTGCAGCACAGTGCAAGAAGACCCAGAGCAGAAAGGTTTCCACCACACTGAAGAAATATAGTGGAAAGTTCTTAGTCAAAATACAGCAGCCTTTGCTACTCTGTCCTGGTTCAGAAGCCAGTGGATCAGCAGACTAGCTATGAGACCTCCAATGCAACTACAGAAGGCAAATAATGAGCCTTTCAACCCCAATATAACAAGTGGGACTTGACCACTCCTACCCAGCACAGGAAGGAAGTCAGAAGCATGGGCAGCATGCAACCACTGTCACCTATAGAGGAAGCTTGGGACAATATCCCTATTACCCTAAGAGCAGACCTCAACCTGTAAAATGAACAAAAAAGCAAAAAGAGCTCAGCCCATAAATGGCTTTTATGGAGACAGGGAAGAACAGACCTAAAACCTGAGGACATTAAAGGCAAAACAGCTCCAGATGAAGCCTCAAAGGATGAAATAAGTTGTTCTGCATCTCACAAGGTTTTCTTGGAATAATTCAAAAAGGATCTTAAAAGAAAGTTAGAAGATAAATGGGGAAAGGAAATGAGAGCTCTGGAAAAGGAAACACAGAAAATATTTGAAGAAAATCACTCCTAAAATTAATTTTGATGCAATGGAAAGAAAGAGAACAACTCCTTGAAAAACAGAATTTGTGAAATGGAAAATAAACCCAATGAACAAAACAACTCATTTAAAACTTCAATTAGCCAAATGCAAAAGGATACAAAAGAGCTAACTGAAGAAAATAATTTAGTAAAAATTAGAATTGAAGAAATGACTCAATGAGACATCAAGAATCTGTTAAACAAAACCAACAAAAATGAAAAAAAAAGGAAGAAAATTTAAAATATCTCATCAGAAAATAACTGACTTGGAAAATAGATCCAGGAGACACAATCTAAGAATTATTGGACTACCTGAAAACAATGATGAAAAAAAGAGACTAGACAACATCTTTTAAGAAATCATAAAGGAAAACTGCTCCACTCTCTTAGATCCAGAGAGTAAAATTACCATGGAAAAAATCCACCAATCACCTTCTAAAGGAGATCCCAAAATGAAAACTCTAAGGAATATTGTAGCTAAATTCCAGAATTATTAGATCAAGGAGAAAATACTGCAAGTAGCCAGAAAGAAACAACTCAAATATTGAGGAGCCACAATCAGGACTCCCCACGACCTAGCAGCATGCATTTTAAAGGATCGAAGGGTCTGGATTATGATATTTCAGAAAACAAAGGAACTTAGACTAGCAGCCAAGAATCAACTAACCAAAAAACTAAGGATTATCTTTATGGGGAAATTTTGGAAATTCAGTGAAATAGGGGAATTTTATTTATTTTTGATGAAAAGACCAGAGCTGACAGAAAATTTGGTCTTCAAATACATAAAAAGGTCAAAATAGAAGAAAAAAAGCTGGGTTTTTTTTAAGTTTACATTCCTATATGGGAAGGTGATATGTTTAACTCTTGAGAACTGTATCACTGTTAAGCATAAATTTAGAGGGTATAGGTATAATTTGACTTTACTATGATGATATAAAAACAAATCTTTTTAGGGACGAAAAAAAATTGTGCTGGAAGAGAGAGAAGGGCAGATTAAATGGGGTAAATTAAATCACAACCAGAGGCAAAAAAAGACATTACAGTTGAGGGGAAAAGAGGAAGGAGATGATCATTGTCTAAACCTTAATCTCATAGGATTTGGCTCAAAGAGAGAATATCGATATATTTAATTTAATCTAGAAACTTGTCTCATCCTAGAGAAGCAGGAGGAGGTAGGGGAAAGGAAGTGGGGAGGCTAATATAAGTAAGTAATATAAGTAAGAACAAAAGTAGAGGAGGAAAGGAATAAGAAAGAGCAAGGGGCTGTAAAAGGAGAGGGAGATTGAGGGAAGTGTCATCAGAAGCAAAACACTGAGGAGGAGGGAAAGGAGGAAAGGAAAGAGACAAATATAACTTGGGAAAAAATAAGATAGCAGAAAATACAGGTAGTAATTTTAACTGTAAATGTGAATTAGATGAACTCTCACTTAAAACAGAAGAGGATAGCAGACTGGATTAAAAAACAGTATCCTACAATATGTTGTTTACAAGAAACACATTTAAAGCAGAGTGATATACGCAGAGTAAAGGCAAAAGGCTGGAGCAGGATCTATTATGCTTTAACTGAAGTAAAAAAAAATAATAATAAATCAGGGGTAGTGGATACTGACCTCAGATCAGGCAAAGGATAAAATAGATATAATCAAAAGACATAGGAAAGAAACTACATCTTGCTAAAAAATACCATAAATGATGAAGTAATGTCAATACTAAACATATATGCACCAAGTGCTATAGCATCCAAATTCCTAGAGAAGTTAAGAGATTTTCAAGAAGAAATAAACAGCAAAACTATACTAGTGGGCATCTCAACCTCACTCTGTCAGAACTAGATAAATCAAGCCACAAAATAAATAACAAAGAAGTTAAGGAGGTAAATAGAAATTTAGAAAAATTAGGTAGGATAGACTCCTGAAAAAACTCAATGAAGACAGAAAGAAGTATACTTTTATTCTCAGAATTCTGCACACAGAATGTACACAAAAATTGACCACATATTAAGACATTAAAAATTTCAAAATCAAATACAAAAAGGCAGAAATAGTAAATGCATCTTTTTCAGATCATGATGCAGTAAAAATTACATGTAATAAAGGGCCAGGGAAAAATAGACCACATATTAATTGAAAATTAAATAATTTAATCCTAAAGAATGAGTAGATGAAACAACAAATCATTGACATAATTGATAATTTCATCTAAGAGAAAGAAAAGAATGAGACAACATACCAAAATTTATGGGATGCTGCCAAAGCAGTACTTAGAGAAAATTGTATATCTCTAGATGCTTACTTGAATAAAAGAGGAGAAAATCAATGAATTGGACATGCAACTAAAAAAGAACTAGAAAAAATATTACAAATCCCCTATTAAATACCAAATTTGAAATTCTGAAAATGAAACAAGACATTAATAAAATTGAAAGTAAGAAAACTATTGAAATAATAAACATAATGAGTTGGTTTTATGGGGAAAATAGATAAAAATTTAGGTAATTTCATTAGAAAAAAGAAACAAGAAAGTCACATTGCTAGTATTAAATTTCCCATCAATGAAGAGGAAATTAGAGCAATAATTAGGAGCTATTTTGCTCAACTGTATGTCAATAAATCTGATAATCTAAGTGAAATGAATGAATACCTGCAAAAGTATAGATTGGCTAGATTAACAGAGGAAGAAATAAATCACTTAAATAATCCCATTTTTTAAAAAAAGGAAATAGAACAAGCTATTAATTAACTTCCTAAGAAAAATCCCAGGAGCAGATGGATTTATAAGTAAATTCTACCAAACATTTAAAGAACAATTAATTCCAATACTTTGCAAACTATTTGGAAAAATAGGAAAGAAGGAGTCCTATCAAATTCCTTTTAGGACACAATATGTTGCTGATACCTAACCCACATAGGGTAAAAACAGAGAAAGAAAATTATAGACCAATTTCTGTAATGAATATTGATGCAAAAATCTTAAATAAAATATTAGTGATGAGATTACAGAAAGTCATCTTCAGGATTTATAACAGGAATGCAGAGCTGGTTCAATATTAGGAAAACTATTAGCATGATTGACTATATCAATAACTACACTAACAAAAACCATATGATTATTTCAGTACATGCCGAAAAAATATTTGACAAAATCCAATCCCCATTCCTATTAGAAACACTAGAGAGTATAGGAATAAATGGAGTCTTCCTTAAAATTTTCAATAGCATCTATTAAAAACCATCAGCAAACATCAGATGTAATGGGTATAAACTAGAACCATCCTCAATAAGATCAGAAGTGAAACAGGGCTGCCCACTATCACCATTACTATGGTATTAGAAATGTTGGCTTTGGCAATAAGAGAAGAAAGAGATTAAAGGAATTAAAGTAGATAATGAGGAAACCAAATTATCACTCTGCAGATGATATGATGCTATACTTAGAGAATCCTTGAGAATCAGAAAAACTACTAGAAACAATTCACAATTTTAGCAAAGTTGCAGGAACTTTAATAAATCCGCATAAATCATCAGCATTTCTATATGTTACCAACAAAATCAAGCAAAAAGAGATACAAAGAGAATATCCATTTAAAATAACTGTAAATAATATGAAATATTTGGGAGTCTACCTGCCAAGACACAGTCAGGAACCATATGAACACAATTATAAAATACTTTCTACAAAAATAAAGTCAGACCTAAATAATTGAAAGAATATCAAGTTCTCATGGGTAGGCTGAGAAAATATCATAAAAATGACAATATTACCTAAATTAATCTATTATTTAGTGCCATACCAATCAAACTCTCAAGAAATTATTTTACAGACCTAGAAAAAATAACAAAATTCATCTGGAAGAACAAAAGTTTAAGAATTTCAATGGAATTAATTTTACAAATGCAAATGAAGATGGCCTAGCTGTACTAGGCTTAAAACTATAGTCATGAAAATCATTTGGTACTAGCTAAGAAACAGAATAGCTGATCAGTCGAAAAGGTTGGGTTCACAAGACACAATAATCAATAACTATAGTAATCTAGTGTTGATAAACCCAAAGACATCACCTTATGGGATAAGAACTTACAATCTGACAAATATTGCTAGGAAAATTAGAAAATAATATGGTAGAAACAAGGCATAAATAACATCTAACACCCTATAATAAGATAAGATCAAAATGGGTTGATGATTTAGACATAAAACGTGATATTATTAGAAAAACAGAAGAACAAAGGATAGATTACTTCTCAGATCTGTGGAGCAGGAAGAAATTTATGGCCCAAGAAAGACTAAAGTATATTATGAAATGCAAAATGGATAATTTTGGTCATGTTAAATTAAAAATCGTATGTACAAACAAAACCAATGCAGAAAAGATTAGAAAGGAAACAATAAACTGGAGAAAGGTCTTTACATCCAAGGATTTTTATAAAGGCCTCATTTCTAAAATATATAGAAAGTTGACTCAAGTTTCTAAGAAGACAAGCTATTCTCCATTTGATAAATTGTCAAAGGATATGAACAGACCATTTTCAGATGAGAAAATTAAAATAATTTTTAGTCATATGAAAAAAATTCTCTGTCACCATTGGTCAGAGAAATGCAAATTAAGACAACTGACTTAAAATTATACACATCTCAGATTGGCTAAGATGACAAGAAAAGATAATGATGAATACTGGAAGGGATGTGGGAAAACTGGGACACTATTACATTGTTGGCAAAGTTGTGAACGGATCCAACCATTCTGGAGAGTAGTTTGGAACTATGCCCAACGGGCTATCAAATTGTTGAAACCCTTTGATCCAGCAGTGTCTCTACTAGATCTGTATCACAAAGAGATCATAAAAAGGGGAAGGCGATCCACATGTGCAAAAATGTTTGTAGCAGTCCTTTTTTGTAGTGGCAAGGAACTGGAAACTGAGTCGATGTCCATCAGTTGGGGAATGGCTAAAAAAATTATGGTATATGAATATTATGGAAAATTATTGTTCTATAAGGAATGATTGGCAAGAAGATTTCAGAAAGGCCTGGAGAGACTTACATCAACAAATGCTAAGTGAAGTGATTAGAATCAATAGAACATTGTACACAACACGATTATGTAATGATCAACTGTGATGGACTCGGCTCTTTTTAACAATAAGGTGATTCAGGCCAGTTCTAATAGATTGTGATGGAAAAAGCCATTTGCACCTACAGAGGGGACTGTGGGGACTGAATGTAGATCACAATATAGTATTTTCACCTTTTTTGTTGTTGCTTACTTGTTTTGTTTTTGTTTTTTTCTCTTTTTTTTCCATTTTGATTTGATTTTTCTTGTGCACCATGATAAATATGAAAATATGTATTGAAAAACTATACATATTCAATATATAATGGAGTAATTGCTGTTTAGGGAAGAGGTGGGAGAAGGGAAGGAGAAAAATTTAGAACACAAGGTTTTTGCAAGGGTGAATATTGAAAAAAACTATCTTTGCATGTATTTTAAAAATAAAAAGCTATTGTTTTTAAAATGTTAATTCCTAAGGTGATATAATTAAAACACTTGGAACAAAATATTACTGCCCTGTCCTTTCCCTAAGGTTGAATCATGTTGTCTCCCATATGTGTACTCAGAATTCAGGGGAAAGAGCAATCTTAAACTTAGAATAGTGAGATAGTAAAGACTTCCTCAATCCAATCAGTCATTCCTATTTCGTAAAGAGTCAGAATTTAAACCACTTTGTTTATATATTTAAAACTTTATCACATTATTGGAATAAAGGAAAAATGCTAGCCCCTACTCATTGATATGAGAATTCTTTTTTTGTCTTTTTTTTCCTTTATTAAAACTTTTTATTTACAAAATATGCATGGGTAATTTTTCAACATTGACTCTTGCAAAACCTTCTGTTCCAAATTTTTTCCTCCTTCCCCCCACCCCCTCCCCTAGATGGCAAGTAGTACAATAGATGTTAAATATGTTAAAGTATAAGTTAAATCCAATGTGTTTGTATATATATATATATGTGTGTGTGTGTGTGTGTGTATGTGTGTGTGTGTGTATAGATATATATGTTACATACACACGTATACAATTATCTTGCTGCACAAGAAAAATCAGATCAAGAAGGAAAAAAAAACCTGAGAAAGGAAACAAAATGCAAGCAAACAACAACAGAAAGAGTGAAAATGCTATGTTGTGGTCCACACTCAGTTCTTATGTTCCTCTCTCTGGGTGTAGCTGGTTCTCTTCATCACTGAACAATTGGAACTGGTATGAGTCATCTCATTGTTGAAGAGAGTCACGTCCATCAGAATTGATCATTGGATAGTCTTTTTGTTGCAGTGTATAATGATTTCCGGGTTCTGCTCATTCCACTCAGTATCAGTTCACATAAGTCTCTCCAGGCCTTTCTGAAATCATCCTGTTGGTCATTTCTTACAGACCAATAATATTCTATAACATTCATATAACACAATTTATTTAGCCATTCTCCCACAGATCTCTTTGGGATAAAAGCCCAGTAGAAACACTGCTGGATCAAAGGGAATACACAGTTTGATAACTTTTTGACATAGTTCCAAATTGCTCTCCTGAATGGTTGGCTCCATTCACAACTCCACCAACAATGTATCAGTGTCCCAGTTTTCCCACATCTCCTTCAACATTTGTCGTTATCTTTTCCTGTCATCTTTACCAATCTGAGAGGTGTGTAGTGATATCTCAGAGTTGTCTTAATTTACACTTCTCTGATTAATAGTGCTTTGGAGCACCTTTTCATATGGCTAGAAAAAGTTTCAATTTCTTTATCTGAAAATTGTCTCTTCATATCCTTTGACCATTTTTCAGTTGGAGAATGTTTGATTTCTTACAAAGCTGAGTCAATTCTCTATATATTTTAGAAATGAAAGATATAAGAGAGTTGGTTGGCAGTTTTTCAGCACCTTTTACTATTGAGTTGCCCAGAATATTTAGGGAGTTAGTGACTTCCCCAGATTCAGAGATAATCTGTCAGAGTTGGGGCATGAATCCAGATCTTCCTAAGGCCTGAGGCAACTCTACAAACTCCTTAAAGATATCTTTAAATTTTGAACAAGTTACAAAATGGAAAGTTTGTGATTCCTTAGAAAATGAAAGTGAACATGTTGAACAATGAGATATCATCTTAGAATAAAATGCTTTCCTTTTTAAATGGGGTTACAAGATTAGAAATAAGATGGAGGAGTGAAAGCGATATCTTATAAATGGAACCTCATAGGATTTTAGAGCTAGAAATTATTAGAAATTATATACTCTACCTCCCTTCTACAAATAAGAAATTTAAGATAAAATGTGGAGAAATGAATTGGCCAAAATCATACATGCCATTAGTTCCAGAACTCAAATCTTTCATATCTCAATTTTATCTTTTCTCTATTACATGATGTTTTCTAATCAATATCTTCATTCAGTCATTCATTCTGAAAAGCATCAAATATGTGTTGGCTTGGTGGAGTTGAGATAAGGTTGACCTGGAAGTTAGGAAGATCTGGGTTGAATTTCCATTTCTGACACATACTGAATGTATGACTGAACAAGTTATTTAATTTACCCTCCATTAGCTCCCAGAAGCTAAAGCTACATTAGCTTCTTTACAACTTAGATCTTGCAGACACCTTACTCAATTGCAAGGTGGATGTTTTTTCCTCACCAACAGATCCCAACATCATTGAAATCATAGGTTTAGGTAACTAGATCTTCATTAGGTAAAGAAATAGAAATATATAAGGACTTAAAGACACTAAGGTAGATAAATGAGAAAGAGATACTTGAAGGTTTATGAAACAATTTCCAAATATTCTCTTCTTGATCAATCAACCAGCATTCATTAAGAGGTTTTTACAGCCTAAGTACTAGATCTTCCAACACCCTCTTAAGGCAAATGGGAAAGCTCAGAGAAGATAGCAGGCTTGTA
This sequence comes from Sarcophilus harrisii, assembly GCF_902635505.1. Classification (NCBI taxonomy): domain Eukaryota; kingdom Metazoa; phylum Chordata; class Mammalia; order Dasyuromorphia; family Dasyuridae; genus Sarcophilus; species Sarcophilus harrisii. The sequence continues at coordinate 641,210,044 of NC_045427.1, read as the reverse complement.
TACAATCACATAGTGAGTTAATGTGTGAATTGGGATTTGAACTTAAGTCTCTCATGATTCTAGGCCAATATTCTGTCCAATTCATCAGGATGCCTTCTTAAGGAAATGGATGATTGGCCTAGGCACTGTGGGGCTAAAACAGGACCAGAACTACCCTGGAATGTTGATGGGTATTGCTCCATGTGCAAAGCACAATATTAACTCCTCCCTTGATGTCTGTAACCAGAGTTTTAACTTTCGTTTGTGTGTGTGTGTGTGTGTGTGTGTGTGTGTGTATGTGTGTGTGCGCATGCCCAGGGGACTTAGCATAAAACAAGACCTCCAACTCATCTGGGAAGGTCAGTTGGGACAGCCTGTGTGAAGAGCTTCCCTTTCACTGGGATTTCCTGGGAATGGAGGTAAGCATCTGGTAAACTTCAATTTTCCTTAATTATATTTGCTAACTAAGTTCTAACCCCAATTACTCCCACGTTACTGAAGAACTCTTAAGTATTGCAAGCAACCACTAAATATTGTTACCCTGGGAAAAGCCCTGATTGCCCTCCCTGGTTATAGCTCTGTCAATAACTTACATTTTAATATGCACCCTAAACATTGTAGAAATAAGATTATACAAAATCTCTGCATACAGAGTTGATATGTCATACACATGCATTTATTACTTCTCCTTTTAGCCTTTCTAATTTTACTAATCATTCCTGAAGCCTTGAAAAAATTATCTGCCTGGCTTTCAACATACAATTCAACAAAATTTATTAAAAATTGTTCTATGCCAAGCATTGTACAGAGCTTTGGAAGTACAAAAATAATATTAGAAAGGCTCCACCAAGTAGTCACCCAAAGAACTGGGGGGGGGGAGGGAGGATACAGCAGATCCCCAGAGAAGTTTACATAAAGGTAGAGAAGAAAGGGGTCAAGGGAAAGAGAACAGGAAAGGAAGATGGCATGAGGAGGAAGAGAAAAAGGAGGAAGAAGAAGAAGAAGAAGAAGAAGAAGAAGAAGAAGAAGAAGAAGAAGAAGAAGGAGGAGGAGGAGGAGGAGGAGGAGGAGGAGGAGGAGGAGGAGGAGGAGGAGGAGGAGGAGGAGGAGGAGGAGGAGGGAGGAGGAGGAAGAGAAGGAGGAGGAGGAAGAGAAGGAGGAGGAGGAAGAGGAGGAAGAGGAGGGGAGGGAGGGAGAGAGGAAGGAAGGAAGGAAGAGAAAAAGTAAAGGAGGGAAGGAGGAAAGGAAGGAAGGGAAAGAAGGGAGCAAGAGGAGAAGGAGACTATAGCCTTTTTTCTGAGAGTGCCTCTCTTTTACTCCATCTATATCTTCTGTGTGTGTGTGTTTACATGTCATCTCTCCCATTTGAATGTGAGTACCTTAAGGACAAAATCTGTTTTTGCCTTTATATCCCCCATTCTTAGTATGGGGCCTAGTACATAGTAGTGCTGGAATAAATGCTGGTTGAGTATCTGAAATGATTTGCCTCTGGTCACATAGCTTGTAAGGTTCAAAGATGGGATTCTAATCCAGGTTTTTCTAGCTCCAACACTCTTTCCATTATACCAGTTTCTACTAAACCATGCTGCTCTCTGTAAATGCTTATGTGATTTTTATGGGTTAGGAAAAGGCCGCATTTCCAAATTCCTTGCACTAAATTGGGAATAATCTTCTGGCCACAGATAGAGTCTTAAGGCAAAATTGAAAGGAAAATCAAGACTAGCTGCATCACCAAGGTTTTTAAAAATGCTATTGCATCTCCCTTTGGGTCACATGATGGTAACTAACTCTACAAATGAGTTCGTCCTTTTGAGGTGAGCTCAGCAAACAAATTTCGGTGCCCTGAGAGCTCTCCAGCTACAAGGCTAAAGGATTCCCTTTTTTCTTGGGAGATCCATAAACCTGAGGAAGTTTAGTTCGACATCATGGAACATAGACAAGTGAAAAGGATGTGAGCTATCTTCAATAGTATTTGGGGATAGCTGGCAATGTTTATTTATCCAAAGCTGTCAGGAAGTCCAGTATAAGGACAAATGGGCATCTTTATTTACCGTGCAACTGAACAGACAAGTATGACCCACTCATCAATTGATAGAAAAGAAAGATTCTGAAATTCAGTAAGAACAACTAGACTTGAATCTTGTTTCTTTTGCTTAATGACTGAGAGATGTTGGGTGAGATATATTCCCTAAACATGGAAAAGATAGGAGAAGGGAACTGTCCTCTGAGATTTCTAGGGTCCTGTCCAGCTCTACTTCTTGAAATCTTGAATAAAAAAAAAAAGGATCTCTTCCCCTATTGCAGACTATTGCAATGACTTCCCAACTGTTCTCCCTGAATCAACCAACATTTTCCCATTCAAAATCCTCCCTTTCATCACCTGCTAAAACAATATTTCTATAGTTTTTTTCTATTCTAATTCTAATATTTCTATTAGGCAGGTCAGGCTATCTTCCTTCTCATACTATTCCTTATTATTTCTAGAAGGGGAAAAAAAGAAACCCTGAGACTGCCCTTTAAAGCCCTCTACTATCAAAACCCAAGTACCTTAGCATCCTTATTCTTTATCATCCCATTCCCTATCTATGGAGTAGATTACAACCCATCCACACATTCTCCACATGAGCCCACTATAGTCTATCATTGTGACAGGTACAATTACTCATGTTGTTGGCCATTGTACTCACCAGCTTGCTAATTATGTAGAATGGATCAGTTGTAAATGTAGTCATTGACTTACAATCAAAACAAATCACTCAAAAGTGAGCTCCTTGAGGACAGGGATACCCCACCCATTTGTCTGTAGCCTCAGTTCAGTGTCTGGTACATAAAAAAGGTTTTATAAATTCTTGACCAAAGAGCCCCCCCAAGAGACAGTTCCTGTCAATAAGGATTCAGAGACTTGCCATTCAAGTTGACATTTGGTCCCTGGAGAACAAGAAGAGTTCAAGAATCTCATCAAAGCTCTCCAGAATCTTAGGTGTCAGAGAAAGGATAGGTTTCGCTTTTTTTCTGGTAAACACATGATCCAAAGTATTAAAGAAGTAGCTGGTATCATGGTGGATAGAGGGCTGGTCCTAAAATAAAAAGACGTGAATTCCAATCTAGCCTCAGACACCTCCTGACTGTGCTACCCTGAGTAAATCACTTAAACAGTTTGCCTCAGTTTCCTCAACTGTAAAAGGTGAATAATAATAGCAGCTACCTCTCAAGATTGTCCTGAGGATCAAAAGAGCAAGCATTTGTAAAAATACTTAGCACAATGCTTCACACATAGTAGGTCATATGTATATATATATATATATATATATTTAATATAATATAATATATATGTATATCATTTATATGTGTGTATGCATATGCACAAATGCTTATTTCCAAATAAGAGTTGTAAAAGTTCCAGACTTACATAGTCAAATAGTTTGAGTGTCTTCTTGGCATTTGGCGAAGAACTGGAAACTGAGGGGATACTCATCAGTTGAGGAATGGCTGAAAAGTTATGGTATATGAATGCAGTAGAATAAATACTACTGTAGCATAAGGAACAGTGAAGGAGTGGGTTTCAGAGAAAGCTGGGAAGACTTCATTAAACTGATACAGAGTGAAGTGAGCAGAAACAGAACAATTGACACCATGACAATACATCACAAATACAAATGCTTCTGAAATACTCTAGAACTCTGGTTAATATCCTAACCAGTCATGATCCCAGAGGGGTGATGATGAAGAATCTTACCCATTTCCTGACAAAAGGGATGGGTTAACTCGCCGAATGAAGTCGACATTTTAAGATATTGGCAATGTGGAGGTTTGTTTTATTTGTTAAAAGGGTTTAGTTTCTTTTTCCTCTCTCCACTGGTGAAGAAGGGAGGAGTGGGAAGGAGAGAAGATAAATGCTTTTAATTTAAGAAAAAAAGAAAAGAAAAGAGATCTCTAAGAATCCCACCAAAGCTCTCCAGAATCTTGAGCATCAATGATGGGATGATTAACAAGGGCAGGTTCGCTGTTTTTAATACTTCCACAGGCATCTTGGGAAATTATTCAGGTAGGTTCAATAATGAGAATTTTCCAGGAAATCAGAATGAGTACAGAGTAGAGGGCGGAAGTAGGGTTGATGGATGAAGGCTACATACAGGAGAATTTAAACATAAGAGAACAACTTCCTAGCAATTGAAGCCATCCCAAAATACAATGAGTTACTCCAAACGCTAATGAGTTTCCCCACACCAGAGCTCTTTTTGTCAGGGATAGATGACCACTTGTGGGGTATCTTGGTGTAAGGCTGCTTGTTCAAGTACAAATCAAATAGATGATTGCTGAGGTCCTGTCCAACTTGGGATGTTATGAATCAATGAGACAATGAAACAATGAGACATATGAAATTGATGAATCAATAGTCTCTGCCAATCATATTCCAACAGAATTTCAACCAAAAGAACAGACCATGAGACAAAGCCTGGGGAATAAGATGACAATTCTGTATCCCAGGCTTCTAAGAGAAAAACCTGAACCCTGACCAAGATAGGTCCTCCCCAGATGCAAGAGGGCACTGGAGGGGCAGGATCTAAAATGTACCTGAAACCAAGAGTGAGAGGCCAATCAAAGATACTCTCATGGCAATCTAAGAGGAAAGAATCTGGAAAATCAATCCAGAGAGGAGGAAATAAAAGGCTTGCAAAAAATGAAAAACAGCTTCAAATGCTTTACATTTGGAAACAATTAGAAAAACCACCTTGAAATCATCAGTTTTGAGCACAGCTTTACAAAAATGTAAGGAAGCTGGACTCTATTAACTCCTGCACTGCTGCATAAGCAGGGATTTCTGGCCATGGGTCAACTCACAGTCACCTGCCCATGATGCCCTGGGTAAACAGGAACTGTTTATGTCAGAGGGTGAAAAACTATCATCATTACCAAAATGCGAAAGGGGCAGAAATTTAAAACCTCTGCTGTTTCTTCTAATTTTTGTTCAAAATTGGAGAAATCAGTGGCAGGAGACCCAGAAGCAACATTCACTATGCTATTTAACATAAAATAGCATCTTAAACTATAACAATTCTCATATACCAGAAAAGATAATATTATTAAGGGCCGATCAGAGAATGTGTGCGTGTGTGTTTGTGACAGAGAGAGAGAGAGAGACAGAGAGAGACAGAGACAGAGAGAGGCAGAGAGAGAGAGAGAGAGAGAGAGAGAGAGAGAGAGAGAGAGACAGAGAGAGAGACAAAGGCAGAGACAGAGGCAGAAAGAGACAGAATTATTTTTTTCATCGATTAGTTAGTCTTATGTTCATAAGACTAACACTAGGGAAAGCAACAAAGAAATGATGGAAGGACAGTGATGTAGTGAATAAATAGAATATTAGGCTTAAGAATCAGAAAGAACTAGATTTTATCTCATTTCTAATACTGATTAGCTATAAGAGCCTGGGCAAATCACAACCTCTGTGAGTCTCAGTTTTTTTCATTTGTAAAATGGGGTTACTAACAGTTGTAGTTTTGACCTGAGAGGTTGATGAAGCTTATATTAGATAATATAAAGTCTTCTTTAAATGTATAGAGTTTATAAAAATGTCAGTTATTACTGTCACAATAACCAAGCTGTGTAATACACTCACTACCTCACAACAGTTTTTTGTTTTTTTACTGAATGTCTACTCTTTTCAGAGGAATTAGAGGAAATACGCAGTTTAGCTAAGAAGACTCTGCCCTCAGGAAACCGTCTCCGTCTCTTCAGCAAGAGTGTAACACATCATATTTTAAAATGTGTATCATGTTTTAAGATGTATGGGATACTTTGTTTATATTATCTTAATTGTTTCTCAGCTTTCTGGTGTCACTGCTACTATTAATCCCATTTTGAATATGACATATCTAAAGCTCGGAAACTTTAAGTGATATATTTAAGATCCCGCGAATGACATGTGTCTGAGATAGGATTTGACCTTACCACACTAGGTCCTGTAACTTTTTCTCCTCCTTCACTACCAAAAATCTATCTATAGCCATTCTCTCTACTTCCTCTTCTATCACTTGATTTTTCTTTCCTTTTTGTTTTATACTTACAAATAAATAATATTTATTATTATTTTAACTTATTTTATCTTTTTAATTATATATTTTATTTTTATTTTATTTTATGAATAATGATTTTATTTTCCATTTATTCTTTTTATTTTATTAAAGCTTTTTATTTTAAAAATATGCATAGATAATTTTCAACATTCACCCTTGCAAAACTTTGTTCCATTTTTTCCTTCCCTTCTCCTCCCTTCCCTAGAAGGCAAGTAATCCAAAATAAGTTAAATATGTGCATTTATATATATATATATATATATATATATATATATATATATATAAATATATATATATATATATATTTGCACATGTGGGTCCCGTTTCCTTCTTTATGATTTCTTTGAGATAAAAGCCCAGTAGAGACACTGCTGCATTAAAGGGCATGCACAGTTTGATAGTCCTTTGAACATAGTTCCAAATTGCTCTCAAAAATGGTTGAATCAGTTCACAACTCTACCAACAATGTATTAGTGTCCCAGTTTTTCCACATGCCCTCCACACATTCGTCATTATCATTTCCTGTCATCCAAGCCAATTTGAGAGGAGTGTAGTAGTACCTCAGAGTTGTCTTAATTTGCGTTTCTCTGATCAATAACAATTTAGAGCACCTTTTCATATGACTAGAAATGGTTTTAATTTCTTTATCTGAAAATTGTTCATATTCTTTGACCATTTATGAATTGTAGAATGGCTTGAATTCTTATAAATTTGAGTCAATTCTCCATAAAATTTAGAAATGATGTCTTTATCAGGACCCTTGATTTTTTTCCCCAGTTTATCACTTCTCTTCTAATCTTGTAGGCATTGCTTCTGTTTGTACAAAAAATTTTTTAACTTAATATAATCAAAATTGTCCATTTTGTATTCAATAATGTACTCTAGTTCTTCTTTGGCCACAAATTCCTTTCTTCTCCACAAATCTGAGAAGTAAGCTATCCTTTGTTCTTCTAATTTGCTTATAATATCACTCTTTATATCTAAATCATGAACCCATTTTGACTTTATAATGATATAGAGTGTTAGGTGTAGGTCAATGTCTAGTTTCTGCCATACTAATTTCCAATTTTCCCAGCAGTTTTTATTAGCGAGATCTTATCCCAGAAGTTGGGTTCTATGAATTTAACAAAGTTTAACAAAAACTAGATTACTTTAGTCATTGACTATTGGGTCTTGTGAACCTAACCTACTCCATTGATCAACTATTCTTATTTCTTAGTTTTGATGACCACTGATTTATAATATAGTTTTAGGTCTGGTACAGCTAGCTAGACCCTCTTACTGACTTTTCAACACCTTCAAATCTTATTTACAACTCATTGTAACTTGTAAAATCTAACTTACAACTTCAAAAGTAATTGTTTTTTATAAAGATTATCAGTAATAATAATATGATGATGACTAAATACATTTATGTCTATAGATATAGTTTTGTAGTAAGTTTTTCAAAGAATGGAATAAATATCATCTTATGAGAGTTTGGTACTGTTATGATCATTTTACTGTTAAGGAACCTGAGAGTGGTTAAGTGAATTTTTCAAAGTCTCACATCTAACAACTTCAATAACTGTAACAACTATTCTTGATTTCCCAAAGTGTAATTAGATAGTCCAAATTATTTTCCAGACCACTTGATCAATCTACAGTAGCGCATTAGTATACCTATCTTCCTCAAAGCCTTCCAAAAAATTGACTATTTTCATTTTGAATAATAGGATGGATCTGAGACAAAATCTTCCTTAATTTATTCTCCACAAAATTGTCAAACTGACATTCCTAAAGCTATTCTCCTTCTCCAGAAGCTTCTATGGTTCCATTTTTTCTAAGATAAAATATAACTTCATTTGTCATTAAAAAGCCTTCAAATACACTATACTCTATCTTTCCACCATGATTTCATTATTACTCCCCTCCAGACAGCCTCCATGGTTGGACTGGCCTTTGCCACTTTGAGTTACTAAATTTATTCAAGGCTCCTATATAAAACATTTTAGGATACCCCTAATTATGTGTATACTTTTCCCTTCTTCGCTAAATGACATTGTACTTATTCTGTAGATACAATATATGTGTATCTATATATATTACATAGATGGATTAATTTATGTCTGCACTCATTATTGTTCCCTTCCTCCATCCCCACTGAATTTAAGCTTCTTGAGGGCAGCAACCACTTCATGCAAATATCTTATTGTCTTCACCCAAGATAGTGCTTTGCACATAATGCAAAGTTCTTAATAAATTCTTATTGAATGAGTAAATAAGTAGATCTTTTATGATCACCTCCATTAACTGATTCAACAATTCTGCCCCTAGCCATAGAGGTTAAACGTACCTTCTGGAATACTCTACAATCCACTGATGACATCAACTTTTGTATTCAGGTCATGAATCTGACACTTAGTGTGATTTGTGGTTTCAGATATTATTTGAAACTTGATTTGATTTCCAGTTTACTCACCACCTTTTTTCAAGTGGGAAGCGCTTGCCCAAAATAATTTGTGTTCCAAGATTTATTAAACATAACCCTATGTTCAATTGATTTAGGACTTTATTTACCTCATCTGTTTCCATGACCCATTATACCTTTCTTTTAAGCCAGAATCCAATAGTTTTGCTAATTGATTCATTGTATATTCAGACCTGGAGACACACTTATCTCAACGATTTTCCATTATTTCCTTAAAGGATTTTTCGTGTGTGTGTGTGTGTGTGTGTGTGTGTGTGTTCCTCTCTTTTCATCCCCCATGAATTCTGGTTAGTTTTGTGGTTGCTGTTGCTACACATGCACTTATATGTGTATGTGTGTATCTATATGAGTATATATATATATATATATATATATATACATATATATATATGGAGAGAAAGAGACAGAGAGAGAGAGAGGGAGAGAAAGAAATTGAAGGTATATGTATATGTATGTATATAATACTAGCAAAAACAACTCTGATTACCCAAGAGAACACATGTGTGTATAAAATTGTGTATATAAGGGTGTATGTAAAAACACATACGCACTACATACACACACACACATATATTCCCTTTGATATATCCTATATCTGTCTGTCTATGTCTATCTACCTATAATCCCCTATGGTAATCAAATTGGTATGATGTTAGTAAATTAATTTCATCGATATCATTACAAATTTTATTGGCAAAGTCCAGCCATAATCGTTGATCATCTTGCCAATTATTAAAGGCTTTTTTGTTACTTATAATCTTACCTAGAAATTTTAGTGGTTATCATATCCATATTTTATTTAAAAGGCTGCTAATATTTCTTCATTAAACATCATGCTAGATTTATATTTTATTAGATATTGCTTATTCTGTAAGGGAAAAATCCACTTATCCTTTGCTTTTTTATTGTCTGTAACATGAGTGTTGTATTTTTCAAAGGCTTTTCCTACACTATTTATGGAGTCATATATTTTTGTTGCTTTTTATTAATATAATTGATTATGTTTATAGTTTTCCTAAAATTAATAGACCAGTATTCCTGCCAAGAATCCAACTTGATCATAGTTAATTTACCATATACATATATATGCATATACATATACATGTGTATGTTTATATATAAAGTAATACATTCATTGAATGATATTTTATTCAAAATTTTTCATTAATATTCATTAATGTTGTTCTTTGATTTTGCTTCTCTGCTTTATTTGTGTCATTGATTGATTTGAGTATGCTATGTTCTATTTATTTTTTGCCAACAATTTATACAACATGTAGAATAATTTTTATTTTAATGTTTGCTAGAATTTGCTTATAAAATGATGGCATGGAAGGGAGCATGATGTGGTTGTTAAAGAGCTAAATTTAGTCAAAAAGACTCAAGAATTTCTTATCTGGGCCTCAATGGCTTTACCTTATTTTACTGATAATTTATTTCAAAAAATAATTTTGTATTCTCAATAGTCTCTTGGATTTCAGCTTGGTTTAGCTTTTCTTTAGTTGTCAGAGTTTCTATTTTTGTACTTATTTGGAGATTATTAACTTGATGATTTTCTACTTTTCCAGTCAAATATTTGATTAATTAATCTTTTTTTTTTTTTGCTCTTCTATTAATATAAGCTTTTAGAGTTGTAAATTTCTCCTGAAGAAGTTTTGATCTGTTATGTGGAATATTCGCATATGTGTGTATATATATTAATATGCATGAATGCATTCATGCACACACATACACACACACACACACACACACACACACTGTGGCTCAGATACATGCAATCCAGTATTCAGCGTGCAGTTTGGTCATGTCCAGTGGGAGATATGTTAGCCAGGCAACTAAATGGTGCAGTGGATAGAGCACTCATGTTGGACTCAGGAAGACTCATTTCCCTAAGCTCAAATCTAGCTAGCTATGTGATCCTGGTCATCCCTGTTTGTCTCAATTTCCTTATCTGTAAAATGAGCTGGAAAAGGAAATGGCAAACTATTCTAGTATGTTCTCCATGAAAAGCCCAAAATGATATGAAAAGTCAAACATGACTAAAATGACTGAACAACAACAACAAAAGATTGACTCCATGCTTAGAACACTAGATCTGGAATCAGGAAGATGAGTTTAAATTCTGCCTCAGATACATATGAGCTATGTAACCCTGAGCAAATCACTCCCACAAGCTGTGTCCATTTCCTTGTCTGAAAAATGAATGTGAGAGGGTCTTAAGTTGTGAGGAAATAATATTTGTAAAACACTTTGCAAACCTTAAAACACTACAAAAATGAAAATAGCTATTGATATGGGACATGCAAAGATATGGAATTATATCAAAGAGGATCAGCTAGTCACTTAGCAGCAAACATTATCCACTTTAAAGAGAGAAAAATCTGCTCTTTGTGTGTTCTTTTCAATGTGTGGCTTTGGACAATGAGAAAACTCTTGAGCCCAAAGCCAGGGACAGAGAGTGCTTTTATTTGAAGTAGGACAAGGCGCTCTAAGTCCCATAGAATGGGAATTTATGCATTAAAAAATCATCACTGAATATCTATATACTTTTTTTTCTTTCATAATCTTATGCAATTTATTTTATTAATTTAAATACATTATTCTGAGCAGGGGCTCATAGACATCACCACACTGCCCAAAGGCACACAATCAATGAAGGCCTCTTAGAGTAGATGCTTAAAAAATGCTTGTTGAAGATAGAATGAAATGGAAAGATGGTGCAAAGGAAAGATGGTAATGGTCTCCATTTCTGCCTCTGCTATTGATTATTAAGCAATGCACTTAATTTTTCTGGACGTCAGTAATCTGTAAAATATCTGTAAAATTATCTGTAAAATAGAGTTCAACTAGATGACCTCTGAGATCCCTTCCATCTCAAGATCTACATTAAATTTGCTAGACTTATCACTCAGCACAGTGTCTGGCACATAGTAGGTGCTTAATAAATGTTTGTTTCATTGATCTATAATTTTATTATCCTATAGATTAAATTGTATCGACTTTATCCTCTTACATTTCTTACTTTCATATTCTTCTTATACTCAATTCCCAAAGTATATTTTTCCTGACTGGCAAGACTAATATTCCTGAAATTTTCTGATATCCCCACCTCTCACTTCCATGTTTGTACAGTCTTCTACTGTGTTGTTCCAGTTGTGAGAAATAACAAGTTCCTTTTGCTTTTACTTTATTGCATTCCAAGAATATAAGCTTTGTTTCTGTTTCTGTCTATTTCTCTCTGTGTCTATGTCTCTGTCTCCATTTCTCAAATACAGTCCCTGGTTTTGTTTTTCTTTGACTCAAAAAAATGGTAAGATTTTGAAGGGAAAATAATTTCTTCTTCTCCCCTTTCAGGAAGTAATCATTATTCCTTTTAAGTCGTTCAAACTTGTTTACATTTAATTTTTTTGTCTCCTGCATTTCTCAGCAAAATGCTTGCATGTCATCAATTCTGTTAGTATTTTATTTTGCTTTCCAATAGGAATAAATATAACTTTGTAGGAAAACCATTGAAAGCAATCATTTTTCTTTTGTCTTTTGTTATATCATATTCCCATCTTTTCTTTCTTTTCTTATAATTGTTACTTAATCATGTAATTTGATTATGGTTACTTGTAAATGATCTGTCACCTTCTGATTGCTTGCAGTATTTTTTTTTGTCTGATTGCTTGGGAGTTTGGCAATGACATTTATGACATGTTAAATTGGGGTTTTCTTTTAGGTCCTAACCTCTGTTTTCCATGTGTGTTTTGCTTGTTCCAATAGATGTAGGCAATTTTCTCCCTTTGATTTATTAATGTATATTGTCTGGGATTTTTGTTCCATAATGCTTTTAGAGGAAACCAGTAAATCTTAACTTATTTCATTTCAACCTGATTTTTAGATCAGTCATTTTTGCTTCTAGGTCTCTCCTATGTCCTTCCAATTTGAACTTTGTTCTGATATTTTCTGCATTATCATTGAATTGTTGAGTTCTATTTCATTCTATTTGTCATGATATCTTCAACTTTGTTAAAAGTTTTCAACTTTTGTTTTAAGTTATTTATTCTCCTTCCAGATTATTTCTCAAGAGCTCTAGTTTGACTTTTTCCTCTTCCTTCATTGTTTATGAAGATTTTCCACAAACACTTAGAGTTCTTGTGGGGATTTTTTGTTTTGTTTTGTTTTGGGGTTATTTGCCTGATATGTGGTAAGCACTTAAATCTGGTCAAGTCACCAAGAATTTATTATATTATTATTACTATTTCCTGGACAAACTAAACTAAACTAAACATTGAATAAGTACTTGTTGATGATTAGATTCTTCTTCTTTTTGGCAAGATTGGGGTTAAGTGACTTGTACACAACCTGTAAGTGTTACATGCCTGTGGTCACATTTGAACTCACGACCTCCTGGTCCTCTATCCACTGCTAGCTGCCCCGATGATTATGTTCTTGAGATGATCTTTGAGGCTGCTGGATTTGGCTACCTGGGACTCTCCCGTTGTCATCTTTATCTGAAATCCTTATGTTTTTCCATCAAACTCTCTTCCTGAGTGTTAATGATATCACCACCCCTTCTGGGAAATGAGTGCATTATTCACACCACAAAGGGAACATCCCTATGAACCAAATCAACTTACAACGGCCCTTCAAGTTGTGAAGTCATGGTCCAGTATGAGTCCATGGCTTCATATACCATCTGGTTGCTTTCCTGGACTCACCAGAAATTCATCTTTCCAGAGGTAGAAATCAAACATACATACCCTCAACAATCTCTGCATCTGGGACCTCTCTCTTTCTCTGGGTGCAGAGGATAGAGTTGGGCATCTGGAAGATTCTTCCTGCTCCTCCAGCATTCAACGAGAATACCATGGGAATTCTCCTGATCATTTCACACTGAGCTGTTTTCTTGGACTTCATCGTTTGCAGAAATCCACAAGATGAAATCAGCTCTGAAACTCCCTCCTCCTACCCTTTTTTTCCCTGGCTACAGGATTTCATCCTGCTCCTAAGATATCATTACACCTCATGCCCTTCACAGTTTTTATTTGCCATTCCCCTCACTCCAGTCTATTCCAAGCTCTCTGCAGGGAAAGCACTGCCTTTTGCCTCTCTTTATATCCTCAGTACTTAGCATAGTACCTAACACATAGAAAGTTCTTAATAGATGTTTATTACTTTGATATGTCCATCGATCAGCCTGTATCTTTGCAGTTCATCTTGCTCCATTTCAGAGAAGCAGCATGGGATAACAGAAGGCTATCTATGGAGTCAGGGAATCCTCAGTCAAATCCAGCCTCAAACTCTCACTAGCTTAATGATCATGGTCAAGTTCTTAATATCTCTGAGGCCTGCTTTCTTCATCAATAAAATAAGGTTATAATTCTTATAAGTATCTACATAAGAAGGTAGTTGTGAAAAATGAAGTGATACAAATAAAGTGATTGACACACTTTAAAAAGCCATAAAAAGTTAATTATCATTAACTCTTGTGTATACATTTTATTATTTCAAATCATTTCCATACTTTCCTCACTGGTGCTTAGCACATAGTCAGCATTTAACATACACTTGGTGATCGATTATTCTGTAGCTGATCAGATTTGTTGGGAATGTATATCCTGTCTTCCCAATGGGATGACAATTCCTTGGAGAGTAGGGGTTATTTCCTTATGTATCTAGGACCAAAGCACTCTAGCTTCTTAGGAGCTAATTAGCTCAGTTTGTTAATGAAGATGAGACTGGATTGACGGGAGAGGGAGGAGGAAGATGCCTCCTAGAGTTTTAAAACTAGGTGCAGAACAATTATATTGTTAGAACCTAATTAAACTAAATAGCATTTAGAGAGAAAAAGAAGCAGAAATGATTGCAAAACTTTAAAAAGAGAGAAAAGAAAAAAATGTTTACCTTGTGCTAAGGCAGCCCTGAAACCAGATCATAAAGCACCAACCAGACTAAAATGGGGTTGTTGTTGTTGCTTGGTTTTTTTTTTTTTTTTTTGTTTGTTTGTTTTTTTTGCCAATTATTCTCTTTTTTTAAGAAAACTTCCATTTCAGAGAAGTAGAATTGATACAAAGCAGCATCAGGAGCCTGGGTGCATAGAGGAGCAGTATTCTGAATAGAAATCTTCATTTAAGATTCTTCTTGCCTACAACTGGAGTTATTTCCATTGTAGTTTGATTTCTCGGTAATGGAAACCAACAAACATCCGTTAGATTCCTATGATGTGCCAGAGACTAAGAATTCAAATTCAAAACCAAGACATCCTCTGCCCTTAAGGAACTTGCCTTCCAGGTTAAAGCCATTAATTTTTTGAATGTCCTTATATCAACACAATCGAAGTCAGTTCATTAACTTTGAGATATGTTATGTAGATTCATTTGTGTTGCTAGGATCATTGATTTAAAAATAGAAGGAACCTTAGAGGTCATTTAGTCTAAGGGTATTTAATTCCCAGCAGCTAGGGGATACCATAGTGCATAGATACCAGGCCCAGAGTCAGGAAGATTCAACTTCCTGAGTTCAAATCTGGCCTCAGACACTTAGTAGTTTTGGGACACTGGGTAAGCCACGTAAGCCTGTAAAATGATCTGGAGAAGAAAATGGCAAATCATTCAGTGTCTGCCAGGAAAACCCAATGGGATCATAAGGAATTGAACACAATTGAAATATAACTGAGCATCTAATTCTTATTGTATAGATGAAGAACTTGGGTCCAGAGAGGTCAAGCTACACTACAAGTAATAGTACACATGGGATTCTAATTCACACACTGCTACTTGAGAACAAAGACTGTTTTTTTTTTCTGGTTTTGTATTCCAAGTGCTTAATAACTTGGCACCTAGCAGATACTTAGTAAATATTTGGTGATTGATTTATTAAAAGATACGTAAAACATTTAAGTTATATGGAAGAATAATGGTGAGGTACACAGTGAACTAGAACATAATACCAATGATGACATGGAAACTAAGCAAAAGGAAAGACATCACTAGCAGAAGAGACTGGTTAGTGATGGAGTGAACATGAGAGATTATTGGGGGTGGGGTGGGGAGGAGACTGGCCCAATTGTAGCAGTGGAATCTACAATATTATATGACCCAGGGAACTGCTTCTATTCTCTTGAGTAGACCTAACATAGAAATGAAATGGACAAAAATTACACAAAATGAGAAAATGTAAGTAGAGACTGAGATGAGTCTTGGAAGAAGCCATGTCTACACTGATGAGACCACAGCAAATTAGTTAGGAAATCAAGCATGAGCACCAGAGGATTTTATTTATACAAATTTTAGAGTTTATAGGGAAAAGTCAATATCTGAAGTCAGAAGACCTTTGTTCCAATTCTACTTCTGCCATTCATCATAAAAAATAATGGTTGATGGGGGCCTTAGGAAACATGGCATTTCACTGTTTACACTTGGGGAAAAATGAGACAGAGTAAGGAAGGCCATTACCTGTGGCCACACAGGGCATAAGTAGCAGTTATCTGACTTTGGGCTGGGTCATTTCCCTTTTTTGAGACTCAATTCACTAATATATAAAATAAAGGAGGGGAATGAGAATGATTTTGAAAACATCCAACTCTAACATTCAGTGAGTTCTCCAGCTTGTGTTTCTTGTTGTTAATGATGCCCCTCCTTCTGTTTGTTATTATAACTGCTCAATCTGGAAACTCTGAGCTTATAAGGAATAGGATTGGTCTTGGTCACAGCCCCAAGATAGCTTATCTCTTTGATATGTTTTGTCTTCATCCAGAGTTTCCTCTTGGGATCTCAGAATATGGCTCATGTCTAGTCTGGAACTCTCCTAGGAAGGAAATTAAGCTTTGAATTGCTAAAAGGGCAATCTCCTAGCATTCCAGTGAGCTCCTACTTCAATCCAAGGACTCATACATTTCTCTGCCCTTATATTAATATACCCTTAGCTTGGATTCCTCTCAGAGGAAAAAAAAAAAGAACATGGAATTTTCTAGCAAGGCAACTCCTTTCCTATCAGACTTACATTAACATTACATTAGAGTAACTTTAATAATAATAAAAATAATAATAGCTTAATATTTGCATATTAGTTTAAGATTTGCAAAATAGTTCATGTATTAACAGATCCTCATAAAAATTGTAGGAACTAAGCATGATCATTATTGTGATCATGATTCCCTTTTAAGATGAGAAAAGTAAGGATAAAGGGATATTAACTGATTTATTTGTTATCATACAGCTAATAAATATCTCAGGCAGTATTTGAAACCAATGATTTTTATTATTTTATTTATTTTATTACAAAATCCTCACAAGGACAAAATTCAGATTTTTTCCCCCTCCATATTATTGCTTTGCCTTTTTTTTTTTTTTTTTCTTTTCAGCTGTAGAATTCATGCCTCCTCCCAAGAGGCTAACTTTATTTAGATATTCCTTCTCCACTTCCTGAAAAGTTAAACCTCGGGCCTCTTCAGGAACTCCATACTATTTAAAACATCTCTCCAAGATTTTGGGCCCAGGATTATGTCCTTTTCTGTGATCTGAGAGACAGAGCTAAGACTAGCCTAGATGTGTAGAACAGAGGATGTCTCAGGGACCATCTAACCTGACATATTTCAGTTAGAACTCCTTTTGTCTCTAAGGGATCATCCAGCCCTCCCTTGAAAAACACAATGAGAGGTAATTCCTCAACTCCTAAGGCAGACTGGTCCACTGTTGGGCACTCAAATCATGAGAAAGTTTTCTCTTACATCAAATCCAAATCTGACCTATTTTAGCTTTTTTGTAAAGCTAATTTTTCCTGAATTTTAAAACCCAGCCTCTATATCAAAAACCCAGTATTTCTGTTAAGTCGATTGAATAAACTTTCTATTTTCTGTGGTTAAAAGTCAGACAAAAACAAGTAAACCTTTGCCTAGTGATGCAGTTCTTACATGTTTTTCTCCTTTCCAAGAGATGTTTTGTGTTTGACTGAATCTTCAAGCTACAGTAATTCCAAACATGAGCTCCCCGGATCGCTTCTTGCCAATTTTACTGCTCTCTAAGATCTCATAAAAATATTTGCTTTCATCCTCGCCTCTTCTTTTGTCCGACGCTCCTCCTCCTGCTGCATTTATGTTTTTACCATGATGGGCATGATTCACCAGTATAACTACCGTATGAGGCATTGAGGTTTCGGACCCACAGGCTGAAATCATAATAGGCACCTTGGCTTATGGTCGGAATAAATACAAGCAAATTCCCCAATCCTATTAAAAGTATGAAGAGGATCTAACCACCATAAAACCCAAATATTTAAATTCCTTCTAAGGAGAGTGGAGTCAAATGTAGTCACTATGATTAAAGGGAAATCATTTGAGTATACAAGGCTCCATCAGTGCCTTTTAACTGATGGCTCATCAGTCAGCCTCAGAATTAAAATTCTTGGAAGAAAATTAAGGGCTCAGATAAGTTGCTAACTTTCACCATGTCAATAAACTCCAAGAACTCGAACATTTCCTTCACAAGAAGGTGAATGGTGAACATTCTAGGAGAATAACGTCATTAAATTAGAATTTCTAACCCTGTTATTTGAATAGCAATGTTCCAAATTTGCATTCTCCCAGTTTCAGTGGGAATTTTCTCCTTGGGAGACCTTCTAGCCCTATTTTTGTAAAGATAAAAAATAAATAAAAATAAAAGAAGCAAACCTTTTCTTCTTCTTTTAAGAAAAGGGTAAATTACTTGTCTCTGTACCTTTAACAAGAAGAAGAATGAAATAAAACCTAGGCTGCAGTCGAAAGCAATGAGGCAATAATTTTGAAATTAAAATACAGGGCATGATATATCAATATAATTGTCCTGTATATGTGAAGATAACTCTGCCTTGATAGTGTTATTTCCGGAGTATGCAAAGCCTAATAAAATCTGGAGGGCTGTATTGATGAGAAAGGCAGCATTGAGGTTATGAAAAACATACTCTAAAATATCCAAACAAAATTACTGAAAAAACTGTAATGAGAAACTGTCTATCTAAATAATAGGTGGGGGAGGAGAGGAGGGAGAACAGGAATTGCAAAGAAACTTCCCAAACTCCAAAAGACTTAGCTCATGGAAAAAGATGGTTGGAACTCGAAAGAGTTACAAAAAGAGAGGTCAAGGGGAAAAAATCCTAGATTTTCAGTCGGAGGACGTGAGTTCAAATACTTGCTCCGCCATTTGCTATGCGATCTTCTGGTTCAGTTTTCTCCTCTTTTAGATTGGATGATTTCTGATGTCACTTCCAACTCCAAATTTAAAAAGACTTTAGAATTTCCCTTATAGATCATATCCTCCAATCCATATCTTTTTACAGAGGAAGAAATTGAGGTCTATACACATGAAGGAACCTGGCTCAAGTTCACATGAATATGACATGACAAAACTCAGGTCTCATGCCATATACCTAACTGTGTAACTTTGAAGGGAGTATTTGTGGTGGCCAAATCTCAGCTGCCTTATCCTAAAATGGAGGTAATAAAGAATAATAAAGAAAATAATAAAGAACATATTATCTATGAATAATAAAGACTATATTATCTACCTCACAGATTTGTTTGGGGGAAAATTCTTTGTAGAGTTGAAAGTTTCATCGAAAATATGATTAATAAGGGATTTCTGCTTTAAAATAATCTACAGTTAGTATAGACTTTGACATCATGCCTCCTTTTACCCACTGATTTTACTTTATAAAAATGGAAATGTTGAACAGATAACCAGAAAGAAAACTTGGTGAAGAGTTGAAGGTCAATCCTACCTCCCATCAGCTAATTAGTCAAACAGCACTCTTGAAATCCCCACTTGAATGTTCCAAGAGAAATGTAGAAGCAAGAGAATTCAGTAACTATGAACTTTTATACAATAATGCTATTGGGGTGCTTTAAAAAAGCAGCTTAGAGATATTATTTCATTTGATCCTCAATACAATTTTATGATGCAGGTGTTATATTATCCCCCTTTTTTAGATAAGGAAAAGGAGGCTGAGAGGTTAGCTAGCACTTAATAAGTAAGGTGCATTTCCCCAGCAACCAAACCCAATGCAAGGCCCAATACAGCACCTAGCTTCCACATATGTACAGAAAGGTTAATAAGCACTTTACATCCTCTCATTTTCCTTTCCAACATTATGACTGCAGTCTACAATGCTGTCCCTCCTAACCAACATTACTTAGCACCTCAAGCTCCAGGTTCAGGTTCCATAAGAACTTTCTTAATTCTCCTTCAATCATTACCGCTCTTATCCCCAGTCCTGAAATTCTTTTGAATTTACTTGATATGTATTTTCTATTGTCTCAATAGGGGACATATTGTGCCCTCCCTACCCCAGCCCAGAGAATGCAATAGTCTTGCAGGCAGGAACTGCTTTGTTTTGGTCTTTGCAATACCACATCAAACATAGTATCTGTGACATAATGAGCATTTAAACATTTGTAGAATTAAACTGAGTAATAATAATTATTATCATTTTATAGATAAAAAAACTAAATTAGGTATAAACACACAAAAAAAGCAGATTGCTTAATTGGCTCCCACCATTGTATCTCATTAATTTTTTTTATAAAGGATCACCAGTGGACAACTTAGGTGCACCCTTGGGATTTACACAATAATAAGATTATGTATCTAGTAATTTACACAGGGGATTTTTTTAAGCCAACAAAATAGAAGTTTCTTAATGGCAGAGACCATTTTTGCCTTTCTCTTTTAGCTCAGAGCTTAATGTCATGCCTGACATAAAGCAGATGTTTACGAAATGCTAAATGAATGAAAGAATGAATGAAAATATATAGATAGATAAATATAGATAAATAAAAATGAATAAACAAATAAATAAATGATAAACAGAAAGGAAACCCTTAACTTTTTGGACTGGTGCACTGTGGAAAAATTATGAGGCCATGGATAAGAACCATAGAGTATAAGAAAGCCTAGATGGGTAATACTTTTTCTATATCATCAGAAAAAGTTCCCACAAGAAATACTGAAGTGTATTCATATAATAGAATAATATTGCAACAATTTTTCTTTCAAGGGATAGGTTGTTTCTGAACTTATTTTCTCAACCCAGAGTAACCCTAGCAGGTTGGGTACCCACAGCTGGCTACATTCCCAGTCAGAATTGTAGGAGTACTCCTCAGGAACAGTGGAATTCTTTTAATAACATTATTTCTAGCTTCCATCTGGTCATCTTTCACTCTCCAAAATAACTGCTGCTGGTGAGTGCCCCGAGATCAATTAATGCATTGTTATATTTGTGATATCATTCATAATCAATTTTTAGAGATATTTACCAAAAAGCAAGAATTAAAGTTCAAAACTCTCTCATCCAGAGAAGATAATATATATATATATATATATATATATATATATATATATATATATATATATATATATATATATATATATATATATATATTTGTGTGTATGTAAGTTCCTTGGGAGAATGAACTCAAACTGAAATGGTGGCTGTAAAATATTAACCCCACAAAGTTCACTTTAGGTTCGGTACGGCTGATGGATGAGTTACTTCCTTGCTTGAAAGGTCCAGTGTCTCAACTGTTAGGTAGATTAACTGCAACTTTTTTTGGTGTAATGGGCTGATGCGAACAATGTGTTCTAAAGGCTGAAAGTGGCTGAAGTAGGCACCGTGGGACACTTAGAGCTTGGTCAGACTTCAAAGACACCATCCTCTTCCATTGCATCCTGGGTCATTACTAGTCCTATTGACCTTTGTCTTGCCTCTGAACTTCAATGACTGGAAGAAAGACTAAGTGCAGCTCTGCTTCACATACATTCAATTCACTAATGTGTCAAGAGATCCTGTGATGTCATTGGTTCTCTTTGAAAATGAAAGATAAACAGCAATGCAGATTGGCTGCCAGGCTGAGTCAGACAGTTTGCTCCTCAGGGTTGGCTCTTTCCCAGACTCAGGACCATTGGAAATCTCACAAATAAATACAACAGCACAGGAGCCCATCCAGACAATGGCTAGCTTGGGAGTCATGCACGCACTTCTCAGTTAATTCAATGGAGGAGGAGGGCATCTTTCCACTGATGTTATAATTCCTATTTTATAGATGAGAAAATAATCCATCAGAGGGGGTTATCACTTGCCCCTTGATAATCATTTGATTATGTATCATAATCATACAGTTAGAAAGTAGCAGGATAAGTACTTGAATCCAGATCTTTTCTGTTTCCAAATCTGCTATTCTAAGACTTTCACATCTCACCATAACATACCTGAAGATTGGTTAAGAAGACAGGAAGATAATGATGTATGTTGGAGGGGATGTGGGAAAACTGGGACACTGATGCATTGCTGGTGGAACTGTGAACAGATCCAACCATTCCGGAGAGTAATTTGGAATTATGCTCAAAAAGTTGTCAAACTCTGCATACCCTTTGATCCAGCAGTGTTACTTTGTAATGGTAAGAAACTGGAAACTGAGTGGATGCCCATCAATTGGAAAATAGATGAATAAATTATGGAATATGAATGTTATGGAATATTATTGCTCTGACCAGCAGGATGGTTTCAGAGAGGTCTGGAGAGACTTACATGAACTGACGCTGAGTGAAATGAGCAGAAACAGGAGATCATTATACATGGCAACAACAAGACTATACAATAATCAATTCTGATGGATGTGGTTCTCTTCAATAATGAGATGATTCAAACCAGTTCCAATTGACGAAGAAAGCCATATACGCCCAGAGAGAGGCCTGCGGAAACTGAGTGTGCACCCAACATAGCATTTTCATGCTTTCTATTGGTGATTGCTTGCATTTTGTTTTCCTTCTCAGGTTGTTTTCCTTTCTAGATCTGATTTTTCAGGTGCAGCAAGATAACTGTATACAACCTTGCAAAATACCCAATTTCTTATGGAGTTTCGCCTATTTAAGCCCATATGTATCTGTGTGAAAATGTACATGTACAGTCCAACAGCTAGAATGTATTCATTCTGACTCTAGGGTCAACCTTCTAGCTACTATGTGGCTATCCTTTGTGAATAAACGAGCATATATACATATGTAAGAATTTATATTCTGGTATCAACTTTTATATGCCTTATAAGCTGGATATTTTATTTTAATATATAATATATATGTATATACATATATATGTATAAATATATTATATACATATATATATATATACAGATATATAGGTATAGCTATTGTGAAGGAGCTTGAAAAATCCAAATATATAGTAGAAGAGGCACAAAGGAGATCAGTTTTTTACCCTGTCCTAAATGGAGTTGACCACTGAGCTAAGATGGTAAAAGTCAGTTGCCCCCTGTTCTTTAGTCTTTAAAATGCCAGTCTGATGTCCAACAGGAGCTCCCACAATGAGCCCAGACAGTGAGTTGGATTAAGTGATCCATTGTACCATAAATAGGAAAAGGAACATAGCTCTAGAATAGATTAGTGACCAGTTAAGTCCTAGGCTCAAGAGAGAAGACAACAAATAAAATCCTGAAGAATGGCCTTTTTCCTCCTCCAAACCCCCATTATTATAAGATTGCTGAAGTCTCCTAAGTTGGACAACACTAAAGGTATTTATATGTTACAGATGGCATGGAAGGCTTCCAGGGAGGCCGTGGGGATAGCTTTTGTCTGGCTTTTTCTAGTGGCAGAAAGATAAAATGGACAAAATCAAATCACTTCAAACCTGAATCAAAGAAATGGAATGAAAACATAAACTCATTTAAAAACTCAGAGGATTTCTATGGCTTAATACAAACCAAGGGGAGAATTCGATACCTTCCAAAAAAAGAAATCATTTCATATCAAATCATCCAACTAAAGTGTCCCTGGAAAAGTGAATAAGCCCGTATTACAACTGTAATTCAAGGCATGAGTGTGTGTGTGTGTGTGTGTGTGTGTGTGTATGTGTGTGTGTGTATGGGGGGTGGGAATGAATTGAAGGTAAGTTGGAGGGGCTTTTAGTATAATTTACATAATTTTTATGTTCAATGCAAAAGAGGGGTTTGCAGGGCAGAGCTGACCAGTTAGGCTACTGAGAGAAAGGATTATTTCTCTCATATTAATAATCAATTACTAATTAAGATTAATATTTTTCTTTCTATTTCTTCATAAAAAAATAAGCCCTGCATGCTAATACAGCCAGTCTTTATAGGACATTACTGAACTTATCCAAAAATTTACCCCACCTAGACCATCTTAGGTAGGTAGAATTTGTTACCCCAGATAACTAGAAAAAACAAAACCTGATCTATGTGAATTCCACTCATTATGTTCTGCTCAGATTTGGGGAAGGGAGAAAGGGGGAGATGCTTTGTCTTGATTTCTGGAGGTGGTCAGAAAGTAAAGTAAGCAAATTCAAGTTCTCCAGACTCACATTAGAACAAACCACTTTTTATTATAATATTCATGCTCTTGGTAATTGTTAACCAGAGTTTATTGCTGCCTCTAAGGATCACCCACTCTTCAAGGGTGTATAAGTAACAAGAGATCTTCAGGAGGGATCTTCACTAGCCATAATTAATGATTAATTAATTATTCACTAGTCATTATTAATAAAATGATTAATAATGTCCCTGAACTTTCTTTATATATACAGTTTAAAGACATTTTAGAATAAATTAGAATTTTAGGTGGCTAGGTAGTACAGTGGATAGAGTTCAGAACCTGAAGACAGGAAGACCTGAGTTCAAATCCAGTAGGAGACACTTATTAGCTGTGTGACTCTGGGCAAGTCACTTAACCTTATTTGCCTCATCTGGAAAGTGAGCTGGAGAGGAAATGGTAAACCACTCCATTATTTTTACCAAGAAAACCCCAAATGAAGAGTTGGAAACAACTGAAATGAATGGACAACAATAATTTAGAATCAGAGATTTGTTGGAGCTGGGATGACTGTCTGTTGTCTAGCTCATGATCCTCATTATACAATTCAGACACCTAAGAAACTTAAGTCTAAGTCACACATCCATTCAATGGTAGTGCTGAAATTTGGACTCCAGGTTTCTCATTCCTCATCAATGTTCTTTTGACAGTATTATCTTATGACTCCTTTCTCCCTTCCTTTTTTGGTCTGGGATCTACATAGTAATTCTAACAAAATTTAGTGAAATGAGGGAGGATTCAATGGAGCTGAAACAAAGTAAAAAAAAATGTTAAAATATGAAATTCCCCCAAATTTGGCCAAATGAGTGAACAATCATCATTTTTACCCTTAATCAGATTCTCTGAACTTGGGGAGAAGGAATAAAATCAAAGACTCCCTTCATTCACCCAGAAGTTCCCTCTTCCACCCTTCTTGGGTATCTTCCCTCTCCAGGATCATACATTTTCTAGAATTCTAGAGTTCTCGGGGACACAATAATAATATGAGATGCTGACACAGCAACCCCTGCAAGAACCTTTGAAGACTCCTTGGAGAACTTGAGGGACCTTAAACCTTCTAAGCACACTGCTTTCACCATCTGGACTATTTCCCAGTGGTTACCATATATCTGCCTCTTATTACTCTACCCATTGCTGAACTCCTAAAAGTCTGTCTCTAATCCCATCTGGCTATGAGCTCTCTTTCTCCTCCTTACCTCCATCTCTTATTCCCTTTACATCATAGGGCATAATCTCCTTCATTCTAGTTAAAGAGATGGTCCTCCTCTTAGCCAAGGTCAACCTTGGCTCACTTCATGTATTCAAGCATCCTTGATCCCAATGCCTCTTCCTTATCCCATCATATTGTCCCCACCATCAGCTACCATCTTTCAGTAATCTTCCATGTCTCCCTATTAGTTCCTTTCTGTTGCTTACAGACACACACAAACATTGTGATCCATAATCCTCCTTCCCTCCCAACCAGAAGCTACCATTACTTTCAATTATCATCCTAAATTTTTTCTTTCCTTATCAATTAAATTGAAAAGACAATCTTGACATGGTGCTTCCACATCTCTCACTCTTTTAAACTCTCTGCATTCTGGCTTCTAAAGGAAATTTCTCTCTGAGTTACCAGTGATCATTTAGTTGCCAAATGGAATGGCTTTTTCTTAATCCTCATCCTTTTTTTGACCTCTTGGTATCAACTGACACTATTAACTACCTCTCCATCTGGATACACTTTAGGGTTTTCCTACGTTCTCTCTTGTGCTTCTTATCTTTCCCTATTTCCCTATTTACCTTTGTGAAATCTTCATCTAGTTCAAGGTCACTGAGACTACACCCCCAAGGCTTTGCCTGGAACCTCTTCTCTCTCCCTTCAATTCTCTCTCACTTGTTGATCTCATTCGCATCCATAGATTTTATTCTCTCTAAGAAAATTATTCCCAGATCCAGTCCTAGTCCTTTTCACCAACTGCCTGTGGGACATTTTGCAGTAAGCGTCCATTAGGCATCTCAAATTCAACATATCCCAAAGAGAATTCATTTTCTTTCACCCCAAACTGTCCCCTCTTTCCAACTTCCCTATTCGAATTGAGTTCACCATTTTTCCAGTCACCCACCCAGGTACTCTACCTGACTGCTTACTCTCCTTCATGTCATACGTCAGATCAGTTACAAAATGTTGTTTCTAGCTCAGCAACAATTCATGTATAAATCGTATTCTTTCCACTCCCACTGCTCCAACCCTATTTCTAGTCCTCATGACCTCTTGTCAAACTAGTGCAATAGCCTCCTAAATGGCTTCTCTGCCTTGCCTCTCTCTCTATTCTGATTCATTTTCCTTGCAGCTGCCAAATAAATTGTCCTGAAGTGTAAATTTGACCATTTCATTCTCCTATTTGATAAACTCTGGTGGCTACTTAGAGGTGGTTACCTCCAAGATTAAATACAAACTCCTCTTCATAACCCAGCTCCTGCCTACTTTCCAGATTTCTTATTTTGTACTCCTGTCTAACTGGCCTATTTATTCTTCACATGTCCCATCTCCTTGACTTTGGATCAACCATACCTCATAACTAGTGTTCCTTCCTCACCTCTACTTCTTAGAGTCACTCCTTCCTTTGGAAGCCAAATGAAAAAATGCCATCTTCTCCCTGAATACTTTTCTGGTCTCCTTCCATCCCCCTTCCCTGTTAATACCTCTTCCTCTAAGATTACCTTTCTTTTTTTTATAATTTTTTTATTATAGCTTTTTTATTTACAAGATATATGCATAGGTAATTTTTCAGCATTGACAGCTGCAAATCCTTTTGTTCCAACTTTTTTCCCTCCTTTCCCCCCACCTCTTCCCCCAGATGGAAGGTTGACCAATACATGTTAAACATGTTAAAGTATATGTTAAATACAATATATATATATATATATATATATATATATATGTACATGTCCATACAGTTATTTTGCTGTACAAAAAGAATCAGACTTTGAAACTGTAATAGGCTGAAACTGAGTTGATGCACTGAGGTCTGAGCACTTAAGGCTAATTATCAATTGTACAATACTCTATTAGCATATGCTTGGAGAAAGAATGGCCCTGCCTACTACTCTGTGTAGGTTTGATTTGTTTGGTGTATAGAGAGATTGAGGCAGGATTTAGAGGGTGGAGTAGGACTAGCAGGTGGCTTGGAATGGGATAAGAAATAGGAGATTCCTGTGTCTGCCAGCTCTTCTCTCCCTTTGATAAAGAATAAAAATCAAAGACTTTTGCTTATCCTGACTCGGTCTTCACATGAAATAGTGTACAATTAGCCTGTGAAGGAATCAAAAATGCAGTTGGGCAAAAATAGAGGGATTGGGAATTCTATGTAATGGTTCATAGTCATCTCCCAGAGTTCTTTGCCTGGGTGTAGCTGGTTCAGTTCATTACTGCTCTATTGGAACTGATTTGGTTCATCTCATTATTGAAGAGGGCCACGTCCATCAGAACTGGTCATCATATAGTATTGTTGTTGAAGTACATAATGATCTCCTGGTCCTGCTCATTTCACTCAGCATCAGTTCGTGTAAGTCTCTCCAGGCCTTTCTGAAATCATCCTGTTGGTCATTTCTTACAGAACAGTAATATTCCATAATATTCATATACCACAATTTATTCAGCCATTCTCCAACTGATGGGCATCCATTCAGTTTCCAGTTTCTGGCCACTACAAAGTGGGCTGCCACAAACATTCGTGCACATACAGGTCCCTTTCCCTTCTTTAAAATCTCTATGGGATATAAGCCCAGTAGAAATGCTGCTGAATCAAAGGGTAGGCACAGTTTGATAGCTTTTTGAGCATAGTTCCAAATTGCTCTCCAGAATGGCTTGGTGTATTCACAATTCCACCAACAATGTATCGATGTCCCAGTTTTACCACATCCCCTCCAAAATTTCGCATTATCTTTCCCTGTCATTCTAGCCAATCTGACAGGTGTGTAGTGGTATCTCAGAGTTGTAAGATTACCTTTCAAGGACTGTTCTATTATATATCAAGTTTATAACTTAATTATACAATTGTGTTCTTTATTAGAATAAAGCTTGAGTCTGGAATACTTCTTTTTCTTCTTTCTTCTTCTTCTTCTTCTTCCTCTTCTCCTTCTTTCTTCTTCTTCTTCTTCTTCTTCTTCTTCTTCTTCTTCTTCTTCTTCTTCTTCTTCTATCTCCTTCTTCTTCTATCTTCTATCTCCTTCTTTTCTTTTTCCTTTTTGTATCCTTGGCATTTAGCCCAGCACCTGGGTAACAGGAAACATTTAATAAAAAATTTTTAATTGACTGATTCAAAGATCAGTGGAAGATTTGTGGAAATTTCTTCCATTTTTCTGCTACTTAGATAACAATCCTATCTATAATTTAAACAATAAGTCTGAGAAAATTATTTGAGTTTCAGAGACAGTAAAGATGTGTCCAGGGTCACACAGATAGTAAGTGTCAGTCACTTCCATCACAATTCCTTATCTACATAAATTCTCTCCACTTTTTCCCTCTATTTTGCCTTTCTCTATCTTGTCAATATATGCTTAAATATTAAAGCCTCCTGAAATGTATAGTGGGGTCTCATTTGACTCATTGAATTTCACAAAGATTATGTTCCAAAAAAAAGAAATGTGCTGCATTTCGTTTTCTTCTTCCTACCCTAAAAATTTCATTCTTCTTTGCCTGAGTCTGACACATTGTCATCAGATAATCTAGTTTAAATGAATTTTTCCTTCCCTGTTTCTAAAATACAATTCAAAGAGAATATGCAAGGAAGTTTATTTCCTTTTGGGGGGAGGAGGGTGTCTTTCACAGACTCACAAGAAATTACACCTGCCTCATAGAGCTATTATGAGGCTCAAATGGGATAATGAACTCAAACATGAAGGTACTTTATTGATTCTAGTTGTTATTTTTTTTTTTTATGACAGTGATGATAATGGTGGTGATGGTGATGGTAACAAAGATGGTGACAGACACCAAGCCTCCTCCCCCACCTTCTGAGGTGACTCAAAGATTCAGTTTCTCCCCCATTGTCTGTTTCCAGGAGCCAAATTGTGAGGGATTGGGAGTTAGTTTTAGTTTTTTTGTTTTTTTTCCAAGGGAGATGATATAAATTGGCTCAATTCAAATAAACAAATATTTATTAAGCTCTTATAACTTAAAAATACATGACAATATGGCCTCATGGTTAGAGATCCAGACTCAGAGGCAGGCCACGAGGTCTAAGGGAGAAAGGGCTAGCCACATAATTTCAAAGACATTGATTCAAGTCTTACCTGTGAAACAGGCTATCCTTAAGACTTTATACAACCTAACTCGCTTCTTAGTGCTGTTCGTGATCCCAAGTGGGCAAGAGAGTTCTATCCTAGGAGGTTTTTGAACTAAGAAGTCATTCCAGTAAAATAAAATAAGGAAGAAGAATAACTTGTAAGAAACAAAAATTGACAGGATAATAAGATTATAGTTGTATAGTTGGAA
The DNA here is from genome assembly GCF_902635505.1 of Sarcophilus harrisii. NCBI lineage: Eukaryota > Metazoa > Chordata > Mammalia > Dasyuromorphia > Dasyuridae > Sarcophilus > Sarcophilus harrisii. The sequence continues at coordinate 641,180,689 of NC_045427.1, read as the reverse complement.
TGGACTTCAGAGATCATCTAATAAGGAATAAAAGAAAACCCAGCATTTCTATAGCCCCAGCTAAGTGCTAGACATTATGCTAAAACATTATAAATGTTATCTCCTTTCATCCTCATAAGAACACTGGGAGGTAGATACTATTATTATCCCCATTTTAAAGATGAAGCTAATTGTGTCAGAGCCAAGATTTGAACTCTGGCTACAGATGCTTCCCAGCTATGTGACCCTGGTCAAGTCACTTAACTATGTTTGCCTCAATTTCCTCATCTATAAAAAGTACTTGAGAAGGAAATGGAGACCCATTTCATTACCTTTCCAAGAAAATCCAAATGGGGTCATGAGGAGTCAGACACAAATGCAAAACAACTAAACCACAAGTTCTAAACTACCAGGCCTTTTCTTGGGGCAGCTGTGCAGGGACTTTTACACTTAACACTTACCAGCTGTGTGACTCTAGGCAAGTCACATAACCCTAATTATTGGGCAAAAAAAAAAAAAAAAAAAAAAAAAATCAAAGAAAGAAAGAATTTACAAGGCCTTTTCTATTTGCATACCTAGCCACCTATTTTTATAATCATAGCCATTGGTATATAGAAGGTATTTAACTAATGCTTATTGGTTTACTGATAAGTGTCATTATTCCCAATTTATAGAGGAAGAAACTGATACAGTACAGGCCCTCATTACTTCATATGTGGATTGTTGCCATAACTACTGATGGGTCCGTCTGCCTCATCTTTTCTTATTACAACTAATTATTCTGCCATTAAAGAGATTTTCCTAAAACACAGTTCTGATCAGTCATTCCCCTACTCAGTAAACTCCAGTAGCTCCCTATTCCCTCCAGTACCAAATATAAAATGTTCTATTTAGCCTTTTTTGCACCTTATTCCCTGAAATTTATTCTTCAGTCCAATGAGGATTGCCTTCTGGCTGCTCCAACAACAAGACATTTTCTCTCTCATCTCTGGACATTTTCTCTGGCTGTCGTCCCCAGTTTCCTGAAAGTCTCAAGTAAAACTCAGCTTCCTCAAGGAAGCCTTCTCCTACCCCTCTTAATTCTTAGTGCTTCTTCTCTATTAATGATTTCCTATTTATTCTGTCTATATCTTGCCTTGGATATATTTGTTTGCATGTTGGTTCTCCATTAGACTGTAAACCCTTTAAGGGCAGGAATATCATAGATACCTGATAAATGTCTCTTGACTTGAGTTAATAAGCATATAAATGAAATATCATGCCCATGGGCAGAATCATCAAAGGTCAAAGTTAGCCTTTCATATCAGTTCTTCCTATCTGTAAGTATATACTACTCTATATGGTGGATGGATTGCTAGACTGACAATCCCAACTCTACCTCTTTCTGTCTGTGTGAACTTGTAGAAGAACCTCTGTTTCCTCTCCTCTTGCTTGGACAAAATGATCCCCAAACTACAAAAGAGTTCTAAATCTATGACCCTAGGCACAAAAATATGTGTTTGTCTAAACATGCTTTAGGGCCATATTGGAAAGCATCTCAAACTACACTTGGACATTAAGTTGGCTACCATGTCTTTGATGTTGAGTATTAACCTCTCGGATTCATTTATTCACTTATTTAGATTTTTTTAACTAGGTGAAAGAAGCCATTCATTGTCTCAATTGCTACCTAGCTTAAATTGCTGAATGGGTTGGACTCAGTCAAACTAATACCTCTTACAGACCTTAGCTTAAAAAGGTCAAAGGCACCATTGCATCCAGGGCCATCTCCAGTCATCTTGCTCTATATCTTGGCATTGGACCCAGAAGGCTCTGGAGAAGAGAGTAAGGCAGGTGACTTTGCACAGTCCACCCTCAGGTAAATCTAATGCAAGTCACGGCATCCCCTTCCCGATGTCATGGTCCTCTTCGGGAACGAAGGACAAACAATGACAAAGCACTATCCGAATCCTTGATAATCTCCTGAGAGAAAACCTGACTCTTACACTTGTTGGTGGATCTCCCACTGGAACATGAGAATTATTTCAATATTACTTACTATAAAACTAGCCAAATGAGAAGTGAGTCATGTAATGAGAACGGTGTCACATTGATGCCCTCTATTAAAAACACTTTGAATTTCCCTTGTTTGAGTGGACTTTCTTAGTTTCATCCTTCCAATTAAGCTTGATCCTCTTTGTTCCCTCACTAAAAAAAAGATTGTCAAAGTCATGAGCATCTTCTCCAATGACATATGGTCTACTGGCATCTTTGTCATGCTCTGTAGACAGGTTTTCTTTGCTGGAATTTTTTTAAATGATGACTTTTTTGTTTTCTCTGCACATGTATTTTTATTTAAATTTTCTGGATCTGTGCAGGGAATTCTCAATATAGGAACAGGAATTCTCTCTAAGATAGATCAACATTCAACCCACTTAAGTTTTTGTGGGAGGGTCTGATGTACCAAAGCCTTAAGTACCTTGCCCATAATCACAGAGGGGATAACAGTCAAAGGAAGGATTTACACTCAACTCTTACTGATTCCAAAATTGCCCTCTAGCCATTAGACTGCCTGGATCATTGAACACAAGAATACAAAAAGGTGAATTTAATTTCTTTTTTCTGAGCATTTTCTAAAACGTACAAACAAATCAGATATTTGTCACTATATTAAAGATGTTTATTAAGTAATACTTGTTTTGAAGGTTATGTGGGCAATTTAGCTAACATTTAAATGTATTATCTCATTTGGTCCTCATAACAACCCTATGAAATATATGGTATTATCTGCATTTTACAGATGAAGAAATTAAAACTAATGAGCTCAATCAATTTGGCCAAGGCAATATGATTAGTAAGTGAAGCAAGATTTGAACCTCAACTGAAGTTCAGTTTGCTATCCATCAATCAATTAGCTATGTGGTATAATGGACAGAGATCTAGCTCTGGAATCACAATGACATGCATTAAAATCCAGCCTCAGACACAAACCATCTGTGTGTCTGGGTAAGTCATTTAAATTCTGTCTGCCTCAATTTCCTCAATTATAAAAGGGAGTTAATAATAGTATCTACCTCATAGAGTTGTTATGAGGAACAAATGAGATTATATTTGGAAAACACATAGCACAGTACCTGGTACCTAATAGGTACTTGATAAATGTTTATTCTCCTTCCTTAATTCAAGCTTCCTCTCAGAAAATCATGTCATGTTATTTTAAATTAAATGCATTCTTTTCTCTAGAAATCAATATAAAATATTTTAATATTTTGATATTTAAAAGTGTGTCCACAAAACAAAATATTTGACTGAATTTGGAAAATAAAAGAAAAATATATAATTAAACTCAGTCTAACATGGGTCTACCGGTCCTAGAGGATCAGTTTCTGAAGCATGCATAGATATTCCCTGTAAAGTTTTCATCCCAGGGACCATGTAGATGAAAAAAGTTGGTGCTTTATGATGATGAAAAGTATCTCAACTGAGTTCAGAGCCAGAAGGACTAATGTTTGAAAGGTTTATTTATGTGCAGAGATAGGATATGTCCTGGTTTAGTGAAAATCACTTATACCGATTACTTTTACAATATCTGTTTAATAAAGACATTTTAAACAATCCAACTAAGTCTAGCTAGACAATATTTATTTAATTTAATTTAAATAAAATTATTTATTTAATTGGGGATCTCACTGATGGGGGCTTATGAGATATGCTCAGGGTTATCCTTAGATCTCTGAAGAGAAAAGAAGTCACCTGAACTCTTAAGACTAAAATTGCTAGTGTCCTTGTAAGGAAATATTACACCAATATTCAGTCACTGTTGATAGATACAGACAGAGAGAAACAGAGAGACAGAGAGATGTCTCCATATATGTATGCCTATGTGCATACATTATTGTGTACATATACATGCACAAATGCACACACATATATACATTAGATAATTTTCTAGTGGTTTCTAATCTTGGTTGAGAAATTAACTCCTTATCCGAGGTTGAGCAAGTTACTTGCCCAATCTTGCCCGGTTTGTATCAACAATTCTGATGCCCATGGCAGACAGATTCAGCTAAATGTCAGGCCAGAAGGCAGAGATTAGATTATGGTGGTTAACCTCAAGGCCCTATGGAAAGACAGAGTCAGGATACTCCTATGTGGGAAGGAGACAGAGATCTAGATATGGCATGTGTCTGCTGCTAGAGATGACATCATTTGGGCGAGGGAACAATGGAAGAAGGGGTGGGGGGAATGAAATTGAACCTTTTCAAATTAATTGTCCTTGCTAATGAGATGCTAAATATAAGCATTGCCGGTTCTTGCTAAATGTGCTCCCTTGTGGAAAAGCCCTAATGACCCTACCCAAGTTACAGCTCTGTAACTCTGTTCTCTGTGACTCGTTTTTCTCATTTGTAACATGAGACAGTTGGATTGGATGATCCATAAGATTCCTTTGAATGCTCAATCCTATGTATGATCATCTTTATTTTTAGAAATGAGGGAAGGGAGACCTAAAGATTTTAACTGAATTTTTCAAAGTCACACAATATAGTGTCCCAGATCCAGATTGTATTTCTCCCGCTACATATTGCCATGCACAAAAATCATGTCAAAAAGGACGTATGGGATGGAAATATGTTCCCAATGTCCAGATCAAATATAAATTTATGACTGAACGAGTTGCCAGGATAAAATGGATGTAGATTGTTGGGAGAGTTGGGAGGAAAGCTAAGAGAGCTTTGGGTATAGTAAGAACAGTGAGAATCTCCATCTTTCCTGAAGAAGGACAAGTTTGGAATGAAAGTAACATCTGGATGAGATTGTTAAAACCCGGACAGGAGACAGGAAACCCAAAAGACATTCAGTTATACTGACTCACATCAAAAAATTGAAGAAAGGAACAGTTTAAGACAAAACAAGGCAAAAAGGACTTATAAGAGAAAAGCAGCTGCTATGAACTAGTGCATGGGAATGACAAATATTCAACAACAGATGAACTGCTTTCTCTCTCATTCTCTCTGTCTTGTTCTCTCTCTCCCTCTTTCTCTCTCTCTGTTCTTCTCTCTTTCTGTCTCTGACTCTCTGTCTCTCTCTGTCTCTCTCTCTCTCTCTCTCTCTCTCTCTCACACACACACACACACACACACACACACACACGTAATGGAAACTGACCCCAAAAATGAAGTTCAAATATGTCATTAGTCTAAGCCTTTAAGCCAGTCTAATTGACTTTGTGATCCATTCTAGGCTGAAACACCACTGGGAAATTTCAACTTTTCCAGAGATCTCTTGAAAGGCTGTGCACTCCCTGGGCCGGCCACCAGTCCTCTCTAAGGAATGTTAAGCCACATTGATATCTGCATTATCTTATTCAAATATTTACTTCTGAGCTGAGAAATCCATGTATTTATCAGATTCCTTAACATTTTTATCTAACTATTCCCTCTAAAAACAAAATATAGGGGAAAAGGTCACAAAATGTCTCCAAGATAGATAAGGGGCATTTTCATTGCCCCAGACTAAGTAGTTCCTAAAATAGCTGAGAGTATTTGTGTGTGTGTGTGTGTGTGTGTGTGTGTGTGTGTGTGTATTTTAATTTGGCAATATTGAACCCATTATGCATGTGCCTAGGAGATATTTCTAGTTTTAAAATGTTTTCCTTTTTAAATGAAATGGTTTTAAAATTCCTTCAGAATATGAGGAGGAAGAAGAGGACAGGGAAAGAAGGAGGAAGAAGAGAAGGAAAAGGAGGAAGAAGAAGAGAAGGAGAAAAAAGAAGAGAAAGAAAAGAAGGAGGAGTTGAAGAAGAGGAAAAGGAGGAGGAGGAAGAAGTAGAGGAGAAAAAAGGGAATGAAGAGCAAGAGAAAGAGCAGAAGAAGATGAAGAGGAGGAGGAGGAGAAAGAAGAAGAGGAAAAGGAAGAGAGAAAAAAGGAAGAGAAAAAAAAGAATGAGGAGTTGAGGAGGAGGAAAAGGAAATAAAGAAAGGAGGAGGAAGAGAAGAAGAGAATGAGGAGTTGAGGAGGAGGAAAAGGAAATAAAGAAAGGAGGAGAAGGAAGAGAAGAAGAGAATGAGGAGTTGAGGAGGAGAAAAAAAAAGAAGCAGGAGGAAGAGAAGGAAGGAGGAAGGAAGCAGTGACTAGAACTTAGCTCTGGACTCAGAGGAGAAGGTTGCAATCTGTTCTCTGACAGTTCCCTAACTGGCATCTATAGGTACGTTCTTAATAGATCAAGGTCCCTCATATTCTATTACTTACTAACTGTATGACCTTCAACAAATCACTTAACTTGGCTGGCTCTCTATTTCCTTTATTGTAAAATAAGGAGATTGGTCCAGGTGGCCTTGGAAACGACTTTTAGCTCTAATTCTATAAACCTATGAACAAAAATAATAACAGATTATTTAACATTCTGAAGTTACACAAGACTCACAAATGCTAACTCACTGAAGCTTCATATCTGCTGTGGAAGGTAATGGCTGCAGATATTGTTGTGCCTATTTAATGGGTGAGGAAAGTGAATTAGAGAGCTGAAATGTCTTGTTCATGGTAGTGTTGGAGGTAGAATTTGAACTGAGATCTGGGAGGAAAGTATGTTCAGACATCAAACAGGAGGAAATCCAGGGCATCTTTTTCTACACCTATAACCTGGGTTTCAGGGATTCCCAATTTGTGCTCCTATGTTGTCTTACCCAGAGCAAAGCCATTGAAGTTTGAATATAGCTCAGCCTCCACAAAGCTATTCCCAGATCCCTTACAATCATTCAAGGTAATAAAAGGCATTTATCTTGTATAAAACAGTCTTTATTTTACTCCATTAGTGGCAGAGAAGAAAACAAGACTCAAAAAAGCTCTTAAATGAAAGCAGGTACCCCCAAAAGAGACTCACAGGGGCCCATAAACAATCCATATATTCTCCATATCTAGTGGCTCCCACTTTTCTGCATGGTCACTTCTTTACCCATTCAAAACTCACAGCTTAGCACTACCCCATGGTTTAAACTTCCTTCATAAAGGAAATGCATCACGGAATTGCTGAGTGGTTACCACTTTTGAGGGGCTACTATACGGTTCAATGGAGAGAATTCTGGGCCCTATCTGAGATCAAGAAGACCTCAGTTCAAATACAGTCTTATACACATACTAGCTATGTGACCCTGGGCAAATCACTTAATGCTGTTTGCTTCAGTTTCCTCATCTGTAAAATGAGCTGGAGAAGGAAATAGCCAATCATTCTAATATTTTTACCAATAAAACCCCATAGACAGTATGGTCCATGAGGTCACAAAGAGTTTGACATGATTGAATCAAATGAACAACAACAGCCTCTGTGACACCGAAGTGATTCCCTGACCATTGCTTTATCCAGCATTAGGAGTCCCATTTACAAGACTCTTCTTTCTCCAAGAGTCCCTCCTGTTTGTCAATGTCCCCATCTCTGGAAAGAAGGTCAAATTGCTGAACTTTTTATTTCGAATTAATTACACTCCAATATCCAAAGCGAGTGGTACCTAAGACTTCTCCCTTCTCTAGACAGATTCTGGGATCATGCAGGAAATCTTTTCTGGCTCAATCCCAGACATCTTGCTAAAGGGGCACTCTTTGAGTCTGACTCTCCCCTAGATAGATAATGAGATTCTGGTAATATGTCACCCAGGAAGTTCCCATCATCTCCTTCATGTAATTAGAGGGCAGGACTTGGAGAAAGATATTGTCTGGGTCATAAGCAACTAGCAGGACCTCTTCTGCAATTTCTATAAGTGGTTGAGGAGGTGGGAGGGAGATTTCCCATCCCCTACTCACTTGGTGAACACTCAGGAAACACTCAGGATATCTCAAAAAGAAGGGTAGAGAAATCATGATTGAAAAAGAACCTGAGTTTTCAATGAAGATCCCATTTAACCTTAAAAGGGGCCACAAATTGAACAATTTTGTTAGCACCTTGTCAAATTTAATATCTTTAAACTAGACATGGAAATCCACAGGCTCATAATTAGAATCCTCTTTTTTGTTTCCCTTTATATGTTGAAATGCTTTGTATTTGTTGATTAATGTTAAATTAATAAATTCAATTTTTCAAATTGCCTTTATAGGCTAGCCCCAAGTGATGGCCACTCAAGCCAATATTCTCCCAAGCATATAAGATGGATTTCACAATTCATCCTGGAGATCCAGTGATGAAATTCAAGATGCAGCAGATGTTCAGGAACAGACCCAAAATAAGTACATTGAGATGTACTGAGATCTAGTCTGTCTTTTCAACAGATGTCCATAATGTCTATACAAAGAAAACATAAGAGTCCCAAAAGAAAGGCTCCTGAAAGCTTATCTATTGAATCCAGAAACTATCTTGAGGGCTTTTCTGTGCATTTGAAGAACTGAATCCAGACATAATTGAATAGGAGTTTTTCCAGGGACCTTAAAAGGCAATAAACTTCTCTTGGAAATATCAAACCAAACCACAAGAACTCTAATCCAGTCTTAGCTCAGTGGTGTGGCCATCGGTACGTCCCTTCATTTATCTTAGCATCAATTTCCTAATCTATAAATTTTAAACTTTCTATGAAGGTGTCATAAAAATTCCCATAAAGAAGGCAAGACTAGATGAATAGGGTCAAACAAATAGAAATATGTCACTAAACCATATGTAAGGATCCCTGTGGACCACGTGTTAACTTAGAACAACACATATTAACATTATCTACAATCCGTTGTAATTTTATGCTGTTAAATATTTTTCAATTACATCTATTTTAGTTTGAACAAACTCAGTGGAATTGTTGGTCCTAAGTTTGACACCTTGGACTATATGATTTCAAAAGTCTCATCACTTTTGCAAAATTCTATGATTCCTTAAAATCACAGTTAAGACCTATTGTGAATTTCTTATGGAGAGAAGATGACAGATTCATAAGGGAATTGACAGATCTCCTGCTACTGTTCCTTGGACGAGAATAAAGAGACTTTCTTTTCTTATTTAGGGACACAGCTAATTTAGGAGAATTAGAAGCTGGTTCTTTGCATCTAGCATACGTTTGAGCCATTTAACACCTCTTGGACTCTAAAAATTAAAAATATCTGTTTCTCATTCCTTACTTGAAATAAAAAAAAATAACCCTGGGTTCAAATCCCACTTCTGATACTTTCTTTAGACTTTGGCAGGGGTTTGCTGGAGCCAGCTCAAACCAGCTCAGAACTGACTGGCCAATTTTCAGTGGGAAACTGTATAACTTGAAAATCTGCAAATGCTACAAATCAGCTCTTGATTCATTATTTTGTTGATTACCTAGTCCAGAGGTGGCAAGTACTTGGCCGTAGCAGCATTGCCCCAATGCTCAGGAATATGACCAGAACCAGGAAAAACAGAATTGAGTAATATTTCAGAAAAAAATTAAAATACAATAAAGATAATATTAATGTGTGGTTTTTTTTAAGTCATTACATAGCGTAGGAGGATCTTTCTGTGTGGTTGAGTGACCTCCAATCCCATATGAGTTTCACAACAATGGTTTAGAATTAAGAAAGTAATGGAGAAATTATTTAATTGTTTTCAGTCAAGTCTGACTCTTGATGATCCCATGTGGGGTTTTGTTGGCAGAGATATTAGAACGGTTTGCCATTTCTTTCTCCAATTCATTTTACAGGTAAAGAAACTGAGGCAAACAAGGCCTGTCCAGGGTCACATAGCTAACAACCATCTGAGGGCAGATTTAAATTTGGGTCTTCTTGATTCCAGGCCCAGTGCTTTATATAGAATAAACTTAAAAATATTCTTAGTTACTTTTTTGAAGATACTTTATTAAATAAATATCAGCATATCCTGAACATTGGGCATATCACTGCCATCTTGGACTCAGCTCTTTCCTTGGTAAAATGAGATGGTCACACTCAATGGCCTCTAATATCCTTTCCACTTTTCAGTGTATGATTCCATACCAGACAAAATGTCTTCATCCCAATGGTTAGCCACTGTTCCTGAGCACCATCCTTGAGCACCAAAATCTACACATGTAAAAAACCATGTAAAGACACAAAATAGGGGCAGCTAGTTGGCACAGTGGATAGAACGCCAGCCCTGAAGTCAGGAGGACCTGAGTTTAAATATGATCTCAGACACTTCACACTTCCTAGCTGTGTGATCCTTAGCAAGTTAAGTGATCCCATTTAATCTTGTCTCTACAAAAAAAAAAAAAAAAGAAAAAAGAAAAAAAAGGCACAAAATAAATCATCTCATTTGGGTCTACAAATGAATCTTCTCTACTGTCAATCTCCAAACAAGTTCAAAAGAAAGTAGAAAAGAAAAAAACTGATTTGTGGTCTTGATTTTTCTCTTCTGTGTATGGGAGGCAGTTGGGAAAAGGAAGGAATATTTTTGTGCCATCTAATATGTGTGCCAGATAGTATACTAAGCATTTCACAATGTCTCATTTGACTCTCACAAAAATGCTAGGAGATAGGTACTGTTATCACCTTCATTTTATACTGAGGAAATTGAGGCAAACAGGTTAAATGACTTGCCCATGGTGACATTTAATAAGTATCTGGGGCTAAATTTGAACTCAGGTACTACAGACCACAGACTCGGAACTCTGTGCACTATGGTACACCCATCTGCCTCTGAAAGGATAATTGGGTTCACTCCAATCTAATGTGGCCCTGAGCACATCACTTAATCTCTCAGAGGTCTTGGTAAATAGAAAAAAATGATAAACTGCAAAAGAAGGTACATTTGCAGAAGGTCCCTCAGTCCACTGAATGACCAGTCTAAACCCCATCCCTGTCCCATCGTCATGAAATGAGAGATCTCAGGTCCACTCTTTATTTGACAGATGAGCAAACTGAGACGCAAAAGGATGTGACTTTTCTAAGGTCAACAGAAGAAAAGTAGAGTCATAGAATCACTGGTTTAAGGCTAGGAAGGACACCAGAGGTCATTTCAACTACATGCATTACTCTTCATATGAGGAAACTGAGGCACAGAGCAGAGAAGGGCCCCCAGGGCCCTGGCTTTGAAATCTGAGAAGTCTAATTCTATTGTTCACACCCTTGTAACTTTGGAGGAATTATTTTCCCTTTGCATTTTAATGTCTTCAGCCAAAGGATCACTGGCACTTCAAGCTCATTAAATCCACTCCGTCATTTAATTAAAAATAAAAAAATAAAAAAAGGGAAAGTTTGGCTCAGAGGTGTTCAATCACACAACTGAGACAGGATCGGAATTCAGCTCTTCCCAACTCCCAATCAAATGCTTTGTCTGACAGTTCTAAGCCTATGAATCTGGGATTAGCTCAAGGTCAGAATGGGTTGCAGAGTGAGGTGGGGGGAGTTTGAACCCAGAACCTGTCATTCCCAAGCCCAGCATCCTCTCCAAGGCCCCATGCTGTCTCTCATTAAATCATTGGACATGCATTTTCTACATTTGCCTGGAGTGTGGGGAACAAGCGCCTCTCTAAATTAGCCTGTCTTCATTTTTTTCTCTTTTATTTAACATTCTAAACAGGTTTCTAATTATACACCCTTAGTACTATTAATAACCAAGTTGTGGAATAAATGTGACTCTCTGGTTGATAGCATCCCTTGCAGCTCTCCATTACAGTGATCTGCTAATCTCCATGTTCCCCCTTTCAGAAATCCAATCTTCAGCCATCACTCCAATGAGTCAACCCCGTTTCCCTGGCTAAACTTCCCGCCAGTGGCTGGAATTCCAGCTCTGTTTACAGAAGCTGATAAAGGAAATCATTCTATACTTTGTGCTAGCTTTCCCACACAAGACTGCTGGATCCTGATAAAGAAAGGCACAGATCTTACAAGGTGAAGGTGGAAACTAGGAAAGGGAGGACAAATGATTGATGGAACCCAAAGGCTCCGGCCAGAATGGGGCAAGATTAGAGGCTCCAATGGAAACTATTCCATGTTTCCTGTTCTCTAGGAACACTTAAGAAACAGCTGATTTCCCTTTCCTGTTAAGGGAAGTTTCTGAATTGGAATATGGGATGGAGGGAGAAGAATATTCTCAATTAAAAGTCTAAGTCAAATGGAATCAACAAACATTAATTGTACCTTCTTCCCAAAGAACACCTTATGGGGGTAGGTTTCTAAAATAACATACTTTGCTCTTGATGGAAGCTTTTTTCTGAAAATTTCTCAGGGGTTTGCTTCTTCCTAGTTGATATCTGGCTGTGGTGACTATTTCCTGGTGCCATTCAGTTGGAACATTGCATTATATTTTTGACTAAGGGATATTGGCCATCATTTCAAGTTAGTTCTTTAAGATCCAAACTGTAATGGACCGCCATTTTGTTCTAACGAACTTTCAAACAGTCATTCTGCTTCTGACTTGTAGGTCTCGTAAGGGGTCCTCTGCAGCAAGTAATCCAATATAGAGAGGGAGACAGAGATACAGAAAAAGCCAGAAAGAACCAGAAACAGAGAGAGAAAGAGAAAGACAGAGACAGAGAGACAGAGACAGAGAGACAGAGACAGACAGAAACAAAGACAGAAAGAACCAGAAACAGAGAGAGAGACAGACAAAGATAGACAGAGACAGAAACAGAGACAGAAAGAACCAGAAATATATATACAGAGAGAAAAACAGAGAGAGAGAGACAGAGACAGAGCAACAGAGACAGAGATAGACAGAGAAAGAACCAGAAATATACACAAAGAGAAAAAGAGACCGAGACAAAGACAGACAGAGACAGAGAGGGAAGAGAGAGGGAGGTGGAGGGAGGAAGCATTTTAAACTTCAGAGCACAGAGAGACTTGCAACATATTCCAGAAAAGCTGCCCACCCTCATTATTTTAGACACCACTGACTTTTCTCCTTCCCAATCATCCATAGAACTAGCTCAGGCTATTCTAGTACAAATCTGTTCTATACCTTATTACCTGAACCTCAGGAAAATCATCTCTAAAATGAAAGAATCAGAAAAGTTGATGTTTTGGAACTATAATCATCATGCTCAGCCCTGAAGAATTGAGAAAATGCTGCTCCCTTTCTCCTTTGCAGAAGTGGAGGTCCATGGGCTTGGAATGCTGCCTTTACCCTCATGTTTAGTTGATGTGTGGTTTTGCTGAAATTCTCTTTTTTCTCTCTTTATTATTTTGTTATTGAGTTTCCTGACAAGGGAGAAGGAACACTTGGCAGAGAAAGGAGAAGTGAAATGAAAGATATCAGTATTTTTAATGAGAAGATTGTATGGGATAATTGCTAAGAACCTTTTCAGCTCTAGATTCTGGAATCCTATGATTATAGCACTCAATTATACAAAATTTCAAATTTTATTGCATAATGCTTCTATTGTCCTAGAATTGTCTTGTTTTTAATTGTTTAATACATATTGACAGCACTCCTCCAAGAGGCCCAAGCCACAGCTCATACTTTAATGCCCTTCACAGAGATTAGCATGGAGCTACAAGATGTAGGAAATACTCACTGAATTGAAATGAAGAGGGGATCTCACCAGCATCTGGGAAATCAAGGTCAATCATATAACCAGAAGAATTCCTCTAAAAAATAAAAAAAATTAGAGTAATAATTTATATTTGAATAATACTTTATAATCATTAATTGATTTCTCCTTAAGTGCCTACTATGTGCAGCACCCTATGTGATAGGCTGGAGCTACAAAGCTGATTTCCCTTTCCTGTTAAGGGAAGTTTCTGAATTGGAATATGGGATGGAGGGAGAAGAATATTCTCAATTAAAAATCTAAGTCAAATGGAATCAACAAACATTAACTGTACCTTCTTCCCAAAGAACACCTTACAGGGCTATTTTTTTTTTAACCACAATAGCCCAAGTGTATATCTTCCATTGGAAAGTAATAAATATTATGGATTCTCCCACAATCAACCAGGAAACTTTGGTCCCTACCAGATGTCAAGAAGATTCAACACCCAATTCAATCCAGCAGGCATTAAGTTCCTACTGTGCCCAAGATATCCCACCAGCTTCTAATAACACAAAAATAAAGTTTATGTCTTGAAGGAGCTTCTAGATACATTTGGGAGTCCATAGATACATAAATATAACATCTATCCCAAAGCCAGACAAAATAATTTCATGAAGAAAAGAACATCATCCCAAGAAAGTCTGCCGTTTTCTTTATCACAACCTCTCTTCTGTTTGGGAGGGATTTGGTTGCTCTTCCCTGACATGTGCTCCAAATGGTTCATTCTTGTATTTGTCTTCGGAATCTTCTCTTGGAAAATGCTGATTCTACCTCAAATTTAATTATCCCATTTGAACCCCCACAACCACAACCTAAAGAAGTCATAGAGAAAAGGCGAATAATGAAAATTAAACTTTAAAGAGCCATCTACACTCAAAGAGAGGACTGTGGGAACTGAATATGAATCACAACATAACATTCTCAGTCTTTTTGTTGTTGTTTGCATTTCATTTTCTTACTCATTTTCTTTCCCTTTTGATCTGATTTTTCTTGTACACCAAGACAATTATATAAATATGTTTACACATACTGGATTTAACATATATTTTAACATGTATAACATATATTAGATTGCTTGCCATCTAGGGGAGGGGCTGGGGAGAAGGAAGGAAAAATCTGAAACACAAGGCTATGCAAGGGTCAGTGTTGAATAATTATCCGTGCATATGTTTTGAAAATAAAAAGCTTTAATAAAAAATTAAATTTTAAAAAATGACATGAGAACTTTTTCCCCCAAGAGCTGGTTGTGTAAAACATTTACTTGCATACCCCTGATTCTAACCTAATATTCACTTAGCATTTATTAAGTATTACTCTGTGCAAAGAACTGCCCTCGGGAGATGAAAACAACTTAGTCTCTGCTCATCAGAGTTTGCATTGTATTGAGCTAGTCTTGCTTGCTGCAGTGAGGAATGCCATGATCAAGGTACAGAAGGTTGATGGGGAGGAAATTATTCTCACACCACCCCTACCTCATCCCAGCATGCTCTAGCATATGAGATGGATGAAAATTTTGATCCAGAGTTTCTAGATAATTTATAACCAATTTATTAATTAGGCTAGCTGCCAATCAATAAATTGATAGTCAATGGCTTCTCTCAATAACCAGAGATGCCAAGGGAGATGCTGAATCACCATGAACCCTTTTTAATAGGGAATTCTCCTGACAAAGGAAAATCAGTCCTAATTGGTTGACATTCAATGAGGAGGTGGGCTAAAGACTTTTTAGCCTCCTACTAAGAATGTGATTTGACAATGAGACTCTGCAACCTGGATTCCAACCTCTCTAGTTAGTTGTTGTTGTTTGTTTTTTTCCTTTCCAAGCTCAGTTTCTCTAAACTCTAATAAAGGGGTCCAGAGACAGGGGTTCCTTCCCTTATAAGGATTGACCCAGACAGAATTCTGTTTATATTCTAAACAGAAATTAATTCTTCTCTATGAGTAAGGTCCTTGTCCGAAGTAGTTAAGGAACAAGCACTTGGAGGGTTATAAGCAATCTCATCAATAAGCCATGCTCTTCAGAGATTGCTGACCTTAGCAAGAGTTGGTCATTTGCAGAAAATAAAGGGAAAATGGTGGGTTGTCATTAATAATCAGTTATTAGTAAAATAGTATAATATTAATTTCTCTCACATCCCCTTGGAAAGCCTTTGTCTTTCTTCTGTACTGGCCCTTATTTATTATCTTGATTGTCCCCAGAGCCTGCGGTGCTCTCTCTCTGTATGATTGGATCATTCTACTATAGGTTCTGAGAGAGGAACTAGGAAGGACCCCATTGAGCCCATATACCCCTAGACTTTGAACATGGAATCTATATCTAGATTCTAAGTACTAGTGGCAACCAGGAAAGATGGAAATGTGGAAAAGTGGGACATTAATTCTCTCTTAAAATATGATAGTACAATAGCCTAATATCCCATCTCTGGCTACAGCCCCCAAATGCTAATTCTAAATAAAAACCACCAGGCTCCAGAGACAGCAAAAGAAGACAATGACTTGAATATAATTTGAAGAGCAGGGAAAATGTTTAGGAAAGCAAATCCTAACATAATTCTGATTTATGGCCCTAGTTCCCCATCTGGGAAAACATCTCCTATCACCAATTCTTTTATTTCTTCCCCAAAGATAAGACAAATTATGGGCTTTCTTCTCCCTCCATTCTTGTATCATATAATGAAATCCAATTATGAGCCATCTATCCTTAGTCCCCAACATCTGCCCAGAATTCCATGCTTAGATCCAGCACTAGTCACACCTTTGTTAGCTTCCTATATCCAGAGGGTCTTGGCTCCTCCTTAAAAGCCCTGAACTGGGAGTCAGGAACTCTGGGTTCATGTTGTTTCTCCAATGTTTACTAACTGGGGGGCCATGAACAAATAAATAGCTCCCATTCACTGAGCCAGCTTCCCCATTACTGATAATAATGATGACAATAATAGTTATCATTAATATAAAACTTAAGGGTTTACATAGCTTTTTATGTTTGTTACCTCGTTTGATCCTTACAATGCCGTAATATGATTATTATTATAATGATATTATATATCATAATTATAATGATGATGGTGATGATGATGATAATTAATGTAATAATAATAATTTGGGCACCCAGGTAGGACCTGCAGGCAAGAAGACTCATCTTCATGAGTTCAAATTTGGTTCAGACACTTACCAGCTGTGTGACCCTAGGCAAGTCACTTACCTCAGTTTCTTCTTCTATAAAATGAGCTAGAGAAAGAAATGGAAAACAACTCTAATAAACTTCCCAAGGGGGTCATGAAGAGTTGGAAATGACTGAAAAACAAATGAATAATAACAACAATAATAACTCAAAAATATAATAAAGACAGCACTTTAAGGTCTGAAAAATGCTTTATATATATTTTTAATTTGATATTCAGAACAGTGCTACCAGGTCAGTATTATTATTACCTCCATATTACAGATAAGAAATGGAAAGTGAAAGAGGTGAAATAGCTGGCCCAGCATCACACACAGCAGGCGTATAAGGCAGCAAGTGTATAAGAGACAATATAAGCTTATATTGTCATGAAAATTATCACCTGCTTTATTGTTAACTCTGCCACAGGTTACATCAGATGAAACAAAATAACTGGTTATAAACTCAAAACTGTGGCTGTAGGCATAATCTTCAAGGCTAGAATACCAGGTCTGAAATAGCATGAGAAGTTCAAATCTAACCACAAGCATTTATTAGCTACATGATTCTGGACAAGTCACATAACCTCTCTGTCTGACTCACCTTTCTCAACTGTAAAATGGGGGTGTAGCAGCACTTTACTTGAAGGGCTATTTGTAGCTCTATTGTATTAAATTGAATAATATTCATAAAGCATTAGTAGAGTTTCAATCAGACACTAGGTGCCACATAAACACTTCTTCTCTTTCTCCTAGTTTTCTAAGGATCTATTAACTTTGGGGTTTTGGAGAATATTTTTTATTATTATGAGCTCATCATCAAACAAAACTAACATTTATGGGCACCTAGATAGGAAAGGAAAAGAACGTCGCATATGAGACACCGAATATTAAATCAAGCTTGTTTTTCTTTTTAAATTTAAATTTCTTTTACAATTCAATTTCATCCAATTTTTAAAGTTGCTTATTTGTGATTCTTTCCATCAAGGATGAATTTAAGTCAGCTTTCTTTTCATAGCCCATCTGCTGAACTTAGGAGAAGAAAAAGACAAGAATTCAGAAAGTTAAAGAGACATGGATGAAGAACCATAATTAAGCCTTTTTAGTGGCTGCCGTATATGCCATATTAGCATATGGGGCAAGAAGAGCTTCACAAAGCCATGAAACGTGGGAGTTGGAAGGGATCTCGACAACAGAATGAATAGCCACTATCTATGGGAATTAAGCAGACCAATCAGCCAGAAAATAAACATTTATTAAGGACTCACAGGGTAAGCCAGTCACCATGCTAAGCCCTGAGATGAGAAAGAAAGACAAAAGACAGTCATATACACATAGTGTGTACACACTGTGTCTACACACACACATGTACATACGTATACATGTGTAAACATACATCTCACACGTCTGCTTGTGTGTTTGTATACACACACAAATAAGCATTATTTAGGACAAATAAGAAATAATTAACAGAGGAAAGGCACTAGAATAAAAAAGGTTAAACAGAAATGGGACAGTGGTCAAGACGGAGAAGGTTCTCACTATAAACTACCATCTGTCAGCATCCTATTTTCACTTATCATTCTGGCTGACTAGATAGTAAGCTCTGTTATTTCTATACTGATAGAGAATTCTTAACTTCCCTTGATTTTAGCACCATGGGACCAAACCCTAATCACTCTCTCTTGGATATATCGCTACACAAATTGGTCACAATTTTGGAGATTGAATCTATTTTAATAAAAGTAGGTGATTCAGTGAACAAAGTGCAGGATCTCACCTTCTTATGTTCAAATCCTACTAGCTGTGTGACTTTGGGTGAGTCATTTAACCCTAATTGCCTCAGTTTCCTTATCTGTGAAATGAGCTGGAGAAGAAAATGACAAACCACTCTGATATCTTTGCCAAGGAAACCCCAAACATGTCTGAAGTGACTGAACCAAAAACTCACAAAGGAGTGGAATACTCTACTTGTTTATCCTTCATTTTCAAAGAGGATTGTGACATCAAAGGTGATGTCATGACATGCAAGTGAAGGAGATTTAAGTGAGGGAGAACTGAGTAAGGTTCCCTACCTCACTTTCCCTTCTAGAGCCATCCGAGTCCAAGAAGAAGATACAGATTAAGACAACTGAGGAGGGCCCTCAACATCTGAGAAAAAACAAAATGTCTGGTTTCATCGTTCTGTTGTAGCTTGTAAGGATTTACGAGGAGGGGAGAGATATTCTCGGTGATGGTCATAGTCCTCCACTGGTATCCACCATCTACGATGCAGAGATTTCAAAAGAAAACAGGCTCATAAATCCAAAATATGTAAATAGTAAAGATTGTTGGAAATGAGTAATGTTGTCTATCATATACCAGAGGTAAAATTAAGCTTGTAAGACTTTTCAGCTGCATTTAATACTAAAGCACATTAGGGTCCTCATAGATCCATTTAAACCCTCTGATTAAGCTATCTACTTCAGTAATTATGTCATGTTCTTTTTACTTAGCCCGTTTCAATTTGCTCGAGGAAGGAAGGGGGGGACACATGCCCCTCAAGTTAAAGACCCTTTTAGAAAACCCCTCTGTTCATCCCCTTTCTCAGAAATGGAATGAAATATCAATATTGGGCTGAGGATATTCAGCCCTGCCAAGATTTACTTCCTGTTTCTACTTGGGTTGCTCGAATATTATTATCCACTATTCTGAAATTGCATGTCAGAATTTATTTGAAAACATAATAATTTGAAAATGGATTTCTTGCTAATTGGCACATCTGTCTAGAGGGGGCTCTTTTCTTCTCCTTTGTGCCACTCTGATTTATAATGAACCCCTCACCTCAAGGGCTATTGCACAGTGTTTAGGAATAATGCTCAACCCCATTCTGTCTGTGGAGCAACGGAAAGCCATCTCAGGTTCGAAGATTATTCTACCAGCAGAGAAAATATTTCTCTGCTTTATTCCCTGCTGAGCTGGTTTGTTGCCAAAGCGATGATTTATGTTTTGTTTGCTTCCAGACACTGTTATTCCAATTTTTTTTAAAGAGAGACTGATTGAGCTCTGCATAGGCAAGAATTTGAAAAGTGGGGGCTATCAGGTATTTAGTACCATATTCCACATCTCTTCCATTTTTCCTAAGGTCATCCAGTCAATAAGGATTTATTAAATACCATTATGAAATAATGAGACACATCAAATGTTAGAGAATTCAAACATTTAACTGTTCTCATTTATGGATGTGGTGATAGCGATGATAGTGAGAGCAATGGTTGTAATGGTGATGGTGATGATGATGATGATGATGACGATGATGATGGTGGTGGTGAAGGTAGCAGTAATGATGCTGGTGGTACTGGTGATGATGGTAATGGTGAGGATGAAGAAGGTTCTGGTGATGATAGCAATGGTGATTGTGATGATAACTAGCATTTGTTAATTAATTATTTTTGTTTATTACTTTAATCTTTGCAATTCACTTTACATATGTTACTTGATTTGAACTTCAAAACCGTCTTAGATTACATACTATTATTATCCTTGTCCAGATGAGTAAAGTGAGGTAGATAGAGATTAAGTGACTCACTCATGGTAACAGTGTCAGAGGCAGGATTTGAACTCAGGTCTTCCTGACTCCAAATCCATCATTCTGCCAATATTCCACCTAGCTGCTTTTCTATCATCAATTCTTGCATTTCTAAAATAAAAACTTCTTTATTTTGCCAATGATGTGTTAGCTACAAATACTTGAATACTTTTTTGCCATAATTCCATAGAACTAATCCAGTTTAGTGTTTTATTCCAACATCTCCTATAGATATTCTCAAAGAAACCATGGGCAACTAACTCTATGCCATGAAGTCTAGACCAGGGAAGGATTAGCTCTGCCACATCCAGCCAAACCTGAAAACTTTTGAGGAAGGGCCTAATCATGGTAGCTAGGGGTAACCAGTCATGCTAGAAGAGGGAAAGACCCAAATTTTCACCAACTTTTAAAATATAAAAACTTGTTTGGACTCAGGACTAGTGGGTTATGTAGGCCTTGGCCATATTACCTGCAAAGCTGAAATTATTTCTCCAAAAAATTAATGTGTAATTTTTATCAAGGAACAGATTGTATTGAAATCTTTCAAATCATAGAGAAAAGGAAATATCAACTCTGTACCAAATATATATATACTGAGTATAACTTAAACTGTGAAGCACCTGGATTAATAAGAGAAATATTAACTCAGAAAAGAGCATATAACTCTAATAAAAATATTCTTGTAAAATGAAAAGAGAATGCTTAAAGATAATTTAGATTACACAAGGCAAACAACAACTTTGTGAAAAAAAAGAAAGAAGAAGGAAGGAAAGAAAGAAAGAAAGAAAAAAGGATGGTATTTGATTATAATTAATACTTATTCCAGACTAAGTTGTACAAATATAGATTCGAGGCCCTGTGAAATTTTCAACTCCAATGAGAAAGGAGTGGGGAGAGAAAGTTTTGCGAACTGGAAAATGAGACAAGCAGAAAAAGAGGAGGAAGAAGAAAAGGTAAAGGAAAACAAGGTATAAGAGAAGAAGAGGAATAAAAAGAGGGAAAAAGAAATAATGGAGGAAGAAGTAGAAAAAGAAAAGGGGGGGAAAGAAAGAAAAGAAAGAATGATGGAGAAAAGAGAAAGAAAAAGAAAAAGGAAGAGAACCTTAGAGAATTAACTAAAATTAATTTTAATAATGAATGATTTCATCAAGTTCCAAGTTATAAAAGAAATCCACATTAATCATCTGAATTACTGTATAATACAAACTCCCAAAAGGAAGCTATAGAAAAAGGAATTTCAGTTAAAATAACTACTTAGAAATCTACCTACCAAAACAAAGGATTCATAAGAAAACAAGTATGAAATGCTATTTGTAGAAGTAAAAGATAGACCTAAAGAACTGGAGAAATATACTTGATTTTAGGTAAGCTGAAAAATTAATAAAAATTATAATACTATATAAACTATTTTATTTATTCAGTGTCATACCAATCAAATTACAAAAGTATCACTTTATGGAAGTAGAAAAAAATGAACTGTATCTTAAAGAACTTAAGGATAAGAACCACAAGTGCAGTGATGGGGGAAAAAGAAAGGGAATGAAAGGGGACTTAGTAATACTAGTCTTTAAATACTTTACAAAATAATATTCCTCAAAACTATTTGGTACTGGTTAAAACAGCACCAAACAGATTAACTGCATAACAAACAAAAACAAGAGAACCTAGTAGCTTAGCATTCAATAAATCCAAAGGTCCCAGATCCCAAGGTAAAGACTCACTATTTCCATGAAATAGAAACTGTTGAAAAAACTGGAAAGCAACATAGGAAAATTGCTTTAGACTAAATGCCATAAACAAAAAGTTTAATTCCATAGGTACAAATGGAAACAAGTTTAACTAAAAAGTCACATTACCAAAAAAAAAAAAAAAAAGAAAAGAAAGAAAGAAAAAGAAAAAGAAAAGAAAGAAAGAAAAATAGAAAAAGAAGAAATTTCCTTTCAGAACAAAGGACAGGGGAAGACGTCATAACCAACTAAGAAATGGAGAGGATCACAGAATCTACAAAACAATTGGGATCACATAAAATTGGATAGTTTTTGAACAATGAAAACAAATGCAGCTAAAATTAAAAGGGAAATATTTGTCACAAGATTCCCTGATAAAAATCTGATTTCCAAAAAAAAAAATCTAAGATTAATTCAAATTAAAAAAAAAAATAAAATAGAAACCATTTACCAATTGATAAATAACCAAAATATATGACCTGGCAGGTCACAAAAGAAGCCATTGAAGTTATCAACAGTCAAATGGAAAAAATGCTTCAAAACACTAATTATTATGGAAATACAAATTAAATAAACTCTGAAATCTCATCTCATACCCATAATATTAGACATCTAGGTGGTACCGAGGATAGAGCATTGGGCCTGAAGTTAGTAAGGCCTGAGTTCAATTCCGACCACAGATTCTTATTAACAGTATAATGCTGGGAAAAATCATTTAAACCTTTTAACTTTAGTTTCCTTATCTGTGAGATGAACTAGAGAAGAAAATGGCAAACCAAGCCACTATCTTTGCCAAGAAAACTCCAAAATGGGTCATGAAGAGTCAGACATGACTGAAAATGACTAATCCCAGAAAACTGGCAAAGATGAAATCACAAAAGGAGAAATGACAAACATCAGAGAGATTTCAGGGGAATGTATTCAGTGTTGATGGAGCTATGAATTGGTGCAACCATTATAGAAAGCAACTTGAAACTATGCCCTTAAAATCACTAATCTTTTCATATTTTTTGGCCTTAAAATCCCTCTATTGTCCAGTAAGATCAAAGAAAGAGAAAAATGACTGGATATTGTTCATGTTTCTCTCTACTATTAACTAGTCTGAGACTTCCATTAACTAGAGTTTAAAAGCATAGTAAACAATCCCATGAAATTAACTATTGCAGACACCAATAAACCTTGAATGGGATCACAAATATTTTACTGATCTTAGAGAACTCCATAAATGTCAGCTGTTAGCAATAATAACATTGCCAGCAACTAGTCTATCAGAAAATGAATAAAGACATCACATTCACCTCTTTAATGAGGCAGAGATAAAACTAATTCCAGTCAATACCGAATAACTCACATTTCTATTGCTCTTTGAGATTTACTATCCTTCCCACAATTCCAGAAAGTATCACATAATCTTAGAATTGGGAAGGAACACAGATGGTCCATTCCACACCTGAGAAACAATTCCCTCTACAATTCCCTCCCTTTATAGAGGGAGTTCTTCCTGTCTCTGATTTGCAACTTCCAGGGAAGGGCTGTATCTCCTCAGTCTACAGCTGCCCCTACCTTCCAGCTTTAAAGCTTTGGTATAATAATCCCTGAGATATATACATATACATATACACACATATGTACTTGTTGAGTATGGAAGCAAGGCTTTGGACTAGAGCTGAAGAGTGATATAACAAAATTACAGCAAAGGTTACTGTTGGTCACTGTGGCAAAGTTCCTTCTGCCAGAACTGGATGCCCATTCCACTCACCCTGCTCCAAAATGGGCTAGTTTTATGTAGAAGAGATTGGAGACTCCTAGAAGTGAAGATATAAATGTAAAGTTCCTTATTATTGAGTCATTTTTAGTCATATCTGATCCCTTATGACACCAATTGGAGTTTTCTTGGCAAAAATAATGAAGTGGTTTTTCCATTCCTTCTTCAGTTCATTTTACCCTTGCCACATAGCTAATAAGTATCTGAGCTAGGATTTGAACTCTGAAGACGAGTCTTCCTGATTCCAAGTCCAGTGCTCTCTCCACTGCACCATCTTGAGGGTGCAGGGTGTGTTCCAGGAGGACTAGAACCCCTGGGGTAAGGGCTGATGAGCCTTTTTTCAGGGCTATTTTCCACCTTTGGTATCTACCTGACTCACCTGTGACTTCAAGAAGCTGTAGCATATACATGAGCCCCCAGCATAAATGTAAGGTTCCTTATTATTGAGTCATTATCCAATCATATCTGACCCTTTAGGATACCAATCAGAGTTTTCCTGACAAAGATAACGTAACCATGTTACAGTGTATGTAACCCCCAGCAAACCGTTTCATGAGGCAGGCTAAACCAGGTTGAGGGTTACTGAGGGATCTCAAACTCTTAGGTGAGTTAGGGCTATACCTATCCTAAGCATGTGATGACTTTCCTTGATGAAATGGGCAGCTGAGAACAATTTGTTCCCGTAGTCATGAAGGCAACCAAAGCAGATGCTGTGGACTGCTTAGAATTTACACATCAAAGATGACAAAATGATCCACTGAATCTTGACTCTATCTTCCACAGGACTGTGATGACTAGAAGAGAGAGAGAGAGAGCAATGAGTTCATGTGACTCCACTTAAATCCAATTTATGCAGAAATCAAAAGAGATCATCCATACCATTTTATCGTTTCTGCCTTTCTCAAAGTTGTGTGGTATCAGGCAAGTGAAAAACAGCAGGTGCAAATACGCTGGGAGCTGTGGGACAACCCTACACACAGATAGCCCAGGCCATAGGATTGTCTTCTCATGGGAAGTAGTTGTGGAATATGCAGCCCTTTGGAGGTCTAAGAAGCCTTTTTAAGGACCACACAAGGACCTTACTGGTCATCTCCTGAAGTGAATAAGGAACTTGAAAATGTACCCTAAAAGTTACCTGCTTAGCCAATCCTGGACCATTTACTACGGCAGGACCATCCTATTGTCAAAGAGCAGGAAAAAACAAAAACTTTTACAAAGACTCTATGAGCAAAGCAGAATTGAATCAGTCCAAAAAAATCATGCAATGCACAAATTTAGAGAACCCAACATAAATGTTCACATGGCTTATTCGTGTCTGACCTGTAGTAGAGCATCCCAAGCTCATATTGTTCTGATCAGCCACAGTCACATACACTGTAACCTGGTTACATTATCTTTGCCAAGAAAACTCCAACTGGTATCCTAAAGGGTCAATAATCAGGTACCATACATTTATCTGTCTACTTCATTTTAGTCTTCTTTGAAAATGAAGGACAACAATGATAGACATATAAGAATCAAGTTCTATCTCCAAAGTGACCTGGTATCTGGCATCCACTTAAGTGCCAAGTCCGTGCTCTGAGCTGCATGTCATATAGGAAATACCTCCAGAGTTTCTGGGGCTTCATCTTAGAGTCAAGACTCAAGTTTGTCTGCTCAGGGAAGGGTGGCAGTGAGGGACTAGACGAAGTCGAATAATTTCCATTTTTAGAACTCCTGGATTCAGTCTGATTCTTGTATGGAGTTTAATAGAGCACTGTTTTAACAGTTTAACAGACTATAGCTTCTTGGTCTGACTTTTTTTTATTCCTGTGCATTATGTTCTTCTTCTTAAGTGTTGTTTATTTTCTTGTTGAGTAAAAATCAACTATCTGCAGCCTTCAAGCATGTGTGGCTACTTCCACAAGACCTAACTCTGTTGTGTCAAGGTCTTATGAGCAGCAGTTATTCATATGCAGCCAACTCACCAAAAGTGGATTTCATTAGTATATGGGGGCTCAGAGCTAAGTTCTAACTGGATAGATAGACATCTATCCATCTCCTAGCAACACCTTCTAGCTATAGGTGGAGCTAAAAGAGTAAAGGTCACCAATTCCCTGGAAACTATAGAATGGAGCACTTTCACTGATCAAGGTGTGTGCACACACCAAGGGAAACATGGGACAAGTCCATTTTCAGATCCAGGTAATGCTTTCACTGCCATCTAGTGGAAGGATGGGGAGTTTTCTTCAGGATCTGATAAGTCCTATATGTCAGAGAAAAGATTGGAACTCAGCTTTTCTTGGTTCTAAGGTCTTGTTTCTATCTACTATTTCAGAACAAATATGAGTTATAATAAAGACATTTCCCAAGTTTAGATATGAGTCATTGGAAAATTTGAAAATCAAACTAATGAAGAAAATTATATTTTTTTCCTCTAGGGCATCACAGCCTTCCAGTCAAATATTCTTCCTCTTCCTAACTGGATTTCCTGCTTCCAATATCTTCCCATTCTGATGCTGCCTCTGTAATGTTACCAAAATAATAATAAAAAATAGCCTAATGCAAAGAGAGTCAGCCTCAATATCAGAAAAGCCTGGGTTCAAGTCTTATCTCTGACACATATCTTGGCTATATGATCCTGGGAAAGTCACTTAACTTCTCGAGATTCTAAATAAGTTTCTCGGTCTTGGACTTAGACTATTAAGAGAAGATGCCAACTTGATTTCCTCTTTATGACTCCATATGCCAGTGACATCACAGGTCCACCACCTATCCCTATGGATCTAACCATGCTGTTCTCCTACTCAAGATCATCAATGGCTCCCTATCCTCTCTAGGATAAAAGATAAAATTTTCAGAATGGCATAGAAAGTCCACTTCAGTCTACTTTTTTAGATTCATTCTATATTATTCTCCTTTAGGTATTTTCTGTTCCAGTCCAACTGACCAATTTGATGGTTATCCAAACTTGATACCTCAGGATGTACTGTCTGCATTTGCACAGACTGTTCCTTATGCCTGGTATGCCCTCGCTCCTTAAATCAACTCTTTGTATTACTTTAAGACTCAACTTATATGGGAAATCTTTACCGATCTACCCCTCCTGGGTGTTCTCTCCCTCCTCCTGGAAGGAATTAACTTGTATTTATTCTCCCACCCAGGAACCAAGCACAGGGTCTGGCACACAGCATTTGCTTAACAAATGCTTATGGATTGATAGCTTTATGTTTTCCATGACAGGTCTATATATATGATGAATGTAACCCCAACCACCATAACAACCCCACAGCAAGGACGCTTCTTGAGGGAAACTCTTTCAGCTTTTTCTTTCTACTCCCTTGCCAAGCATAGGAAACAGTGACCACTAAATAAATAAATGCTTGCTTAATTGAATTGAATCATACCATAATTACAAGAAGGCTTATGGTTAGTTCGTCCTACGAGGAATCTTCTCTCTCCAAAAAGAAGACCCGAATTTTGAACAAAGTATTCATTTGACTCTTTTGAGTCAAAGCAATGCCTCCTACTCTATTGTTTTAGGGGCCTGTTTCTGGAGTCTTGGCATGGAGGATCCCCACACACCCAGATGCAGCCAATAGGAGCGCCCCACAGAAAATGCCTTCTTAAACTTGGAATCTTTCTCAGCATCCTTCTCGAATAATACCCCTGAGTAGCTGTTGAATTGAGACATCTGGGAAATGAAGGCATTATGTGTTGACCTGGGATAATTTGCTATGATGCTAGTGATTTTCTATTCATTTTCTTCAGTACTTTTCAAAAGACTATTGTATTTAAAAAACCAAATTGCTTGCACCATGCAATTTTTTTTTAAATCCAAGTACAAAAATTACTTAGGGGAGGGGGGGAGGGATATGAGAGTTTATTCCAAGAAAAGCTGGTAGCATGGAATGTGTCACACCAGAAGCTGGCGAAGTCACTCTTTATACAGTTGCAGATGTGATTTATAGCGCTCCTATGCAGGCAGTGGGCTTATTCCAGAGCCAAAGACTTCGCCGGCAATCACAGTTTACGCCAAGTGCCGATTTCTTGTCATCGACTTCGAATGATCCCATCCCATTGGTCTGAGCTGAGGCCTCCTTGTCCAAAAAGGTCGGTGAATAGACGGTGTGTTTGTCAATGCAGCTGGACCCCAAACCAATTCTGTCACGTGGCCTTGGTTTGGAGACAATCAAGGAAAGGTCTCATCAAAACCGCCCCGTGTGCCCCGTGTGGCTTGCTATCCCATTACCTGCCATGGATCTCTGAAAGGCTGTGTTTGCGCCACCTCCAATTACTTGCTGAAAGCTGCCCAGGTTGGCTAGTCCATGGCATTGTTTGTACAAAGCAGAAACATGAATTAAATCTGTCACTCTTTTGATCTACATGCCAAGTCGATGGAGCAGTCATTGTAAGCACTTATCCAAAAAAATAAAATAAAATAAAAAAACCCTCTGTATTCTGCCGCGGAAAAACCAGAATCATTGTGCCCTTATGTCTATCCCCCTTCCGCCCCGCTTTCATTCTCTATGTTATATTCCTTTAACAGTGACATTTATTTGTCAGCAGGAAAAATACATTTGTCAGATGCAGGCCTTAATTATAGATTTTGTGGTTTGTGCAGGCTCACATTACATGTTTCATCTCAGGACAGACCCCACTAAAGAGTCAGTGCAAGGGAAATTGGGGCCAGAAGATGAATCCCCCCCACTCCCCAGAGCATAGTTTAGAACTGCCTTGGAACTCTTTCCAAAGTCTGAGCACAAACTGTTGTTCCACATGCATCATTAGAGTAGACATGATATGAAGCAACAGATAGAATGGAAATTCCTTGAGACCAGGGATTATGTGGTATCCCCTATTCTTATGTAGCACTTCACTAAGCACATAGTAGGTACTCGATACATTATTTAATTGAAGGAAGAACAAGATAGAAGATGAAAGAAGATCATTTTTAGATCACCTAATTAAATTCAAGAAAATTCGCAAGCTTTCAATATGTGCTAGGGGTTAAGGGATAGTAAAAGAACAACCTTGCCCTGCCTTCAAGGAGATTCTAGTCTACTCGTCAGATAGAACTTTTCCACATAGATAGAATTATACGAGCAAACGGAATATAATGAGGTAAAGGAGAGATTCAAAACAAAGTACTCTAGAAAGTTCTGAGGAAGGAAATAATACTTTTAGTTTGGGGGAGTTTGGGCAGGGAGAAGGACTAGATTAGCCAGGTTCTAATCTTGCTTCTCTTCAGCCAAATTATTTGATAATGAGAAGCCTTGGTTTCCTCATAGGTGAAATAAGGAGGGAGGTGGAGTTGGTTTTAAAGGACCCAGCCAATTGGAAAGCTAGAATTCTACAGTTCTAGGAAGCTGAGAAAACTTCATGAAGGAGACAGCACCTTTGATGTCCTTTGAAAGAAGAGGATTTTGAAGGGGGAGGAGGAAGGAGGGCATTCTAAGTATCGGGGAAAACTGAGGAAGTATGTGGAGGCACAAGACCAAATGGCAACTTAGGGTCCAAGTTACTAGACCCGTTGGACTGCCACAGATTGCACAGTGGAGAGAGAAAAGAATGTAAAAATTACTGGAAAGGAAGGTTACAGGCTGATTGTTGGAGACCTTTAATCCCTGGTTAGGAAGCCTGTTTTTGTTTTTGTGGGCAATGGCAAGATATTGAAGTTTCTTGAATAAATGAGCAATATCTGAAGATGTATTCATTAGGGAGAATATGTGGTGTCATCCTTAGGGGGGAGAAGTTAACATTCAGGGCTAAATAGAATCAGAGAAAATGAGTACTTTGATCATACAAAGTACTTTAATAAGATAAAGAGGGAAAGGGAATGATCTTTTATTAGGTGCCTACTATGTGCTGAGCACTTTATAGTCATTATCTCATTTGATTCTTCAAGGAAAATCACATTATTATCTCAGTTTTACAGTTTGGGTTAAGTGACTTGCCCAGGGTCACATATCTATTAAATATCTGAGGACAAATTTGAACTCAGGTCTTCTTAACTTAAGGCCCAGAACTTTATCAACTGAAGTGCCTGGCCATATCCAGCAGGTGGAAACAATTGATAATAACAGCTATTTTTCTAGAAAAAAATAGAATAGAAAGCTCCCAAAGAAAGGGGCTTCTTGTGCCCCACAGAGCTTCAAGTGTGAGGAAGACCAAAGAGGTTGGTATGAGTTAACCATAAAATGAGTGAAGGGATATAACAGATTGCAAAACCGCAAAAGAGATGGCCACATTCTGGAAAACTTTAAGTGCTAACTAGGGAAATTTCTATTTGATTGTGGAGGAGATTTTGTAGTGACAAAATGCTTTGGAGAGTCCCTGACATAAATAAGAAATCTTTATTGACTGGTTGGCTGTTCCCTGTACTTGTGATGCTTTGCCTTCTCATCTCTGCCTATTTCTTTTTTCACTGAAGCAGTTGGGATTAAGTGACTTAACCAAAGGTCACACAGCTAAGAAAAGTTAAATTATCTGAGGCCAGATTTGAACTAAGATCCTCCTGACTTCAGAGCTGGTATTCTATCCACTGCACCACCTAGCTGCCCTTGACTATTTCTTTAAGACGGCTCAAATCATGCCTTCCAAAGGAGGCCTTTCCTGGTCCTCCCAGCTCATCATGCTTTCCCCTTGAGATTTTCTTCCAACTACTTCTTGAATATCCCCATTACTTGCAAGTTGTCTCTCCCCTTAGGATATAAGCTCTTTGAATGCAGAAGTCATGTTATTTTTTTCCTTTCTTTGTATTCTCACACTCATTTAATCAGTGTTTTTGTTTTTTTTTTAACTCAGGATCTGATAGGAGCCCTGGAACTTAATGAATATGGAGATGTCATGGCCACTCCTACTTTTGGGGAAAATAACTTTGGCAGTTATCTGAAGGCTAGATAGATTGGAGAGGAAGGAAACTTGATACAGGCAGCTCTTTATTAGGAAGCCATTGCAATAGGAGAGATAAAAAGCATTGAGGACCTAAGCTAGAGTGATATGAATAGAGCTTCCTTGTATCATTTCTTCTGACTTGAATGTGAGAGCCTTCCTTGTGTGAGCTGTCTAAAAAATTTTAGGCAAACATCCATTTGGCATTCAAACAACATGGCCAGCCCAATAGTTTGAACACTTGGTAGTTTAGTTAGAGAAAGGACCTCAATGTCTAGAACCTTATCTTGCCAGGTGATCTTCAGAATCTTCCTCAGACAGTTCAAATGGAAGCAGTTCAATTTTCTGTCCTGATACTGGTATATTGTCCAGGTTTCACAGGCATGTAATAGTGAGATCAGTACAACGGTTCTGCAGATCATAGTTTGCTAGGCAACTTCTTCTACCCTACATTTTCCTTCAGAGCTTCCCAAATACTGAGTTAGCTCTGACAATTTGGGCCATTGAGAGACACTCTTGAGGAATCTCTGAAAAATGTTGGAATTGGTTGTGAGACATAGGAGACACTGATGTGGAACTGTCCAGCATCAAAGGGACATTGTGCTCAATGAGCAAAGCAAAATTGCAGTAGGTCAAAAGAAACAGGAGATTCATAGATTCAGTAATTGCCATTTCAATTGTTCAGATGGGCTATTTGGGCCTAAACTGTGATAGAGACTTCTGAGGTACATTGGCCCTGACCCAGTGGTATCATTTTGGAGTATAAAGGACAAGGGCTAACCATGAATGTAGAGAAGGGACTGTATCAATTAGATGTAGTGAATAAAGAAATGTCATTCTTGGAAATTGAATGGATATAGAGGATGAATGAAAAAAATAACAAATCTAGTTGATTAGAAGAATAACCATATCTTCAATAGTTATAGATAGTTTTTTTAAAAAAATTGGGGAAAAGTAATGAATTTTATTTTGGATATATCAAACTTGAAATGCTCATGGGGCACTCAGTTCATAACATCCAATAGGCAGTTCATAATGAGAAAGTGAAGGAAGAAGAGATGTTAGGGATAAATAAATAAATCAGAGAATCATCTTCATAGAGATGGTAATGAATTTCATGGGACTTGATGAAATCATCAAGTGAAAAGAAAGAACAAAAGGTTCCAGGACAAAATTTGGAGGACTCTTGGAATAAACTGGCATGATGTGGTCAAAAACTTAGGAAAAGAAGTTGAGAAAGAACAGTCAGACAAGTAGGAGGATGACCAAGAGAGCTAAGCGTCATGAAAATTCAGAATGGAGAGGGTGTGTGGGAGAATGTGGTTAATGGTTACAAATACTACAGGCATCTAAAAGGATGAAGACTGAGAAAAGACCAATGGATTTGACAATTCAGAAATTATCAGTAACTTTGGAGACTGAGGGTTTCGTTGAATAATGAGATTTGTAAAATAGACTGCAGAAAGTTTAGAAGAGCCTTTGAGGATATGGAATAGAAACACCGAGAGGTGGAAGCTTTCAAGGATGTTGATTGAGAAAACTAGGAGAGATAGAAGGTGATATCTAGCAGAAATGGTAGGATATCAAAAGGATTGGTGAGAATGGGAAAGATATGGCATGCTTGTGAGCAGAAAGGGAGGAACCTGATAGGAAAAGATTGGGGAGAGACGGATTGAGAAAGAGGGATGAGAGAAAGACAGAGACAGAAACCTAGAAACGGAAGAAAATGGAGGCAGTATTAATAGTGGAAACAATCTGATTGGAAGAGATGGGTTTGCTTTGGAAAGAAGAAAACCTACCTCTTCACTGGAAACTCAAGTAAAAGTGGGAGAAAATATCAGAGGGGTGTAAAATGAGAAGAAAACAGGGAATTGTAGGCAAATGGCCTCAAAATTCTCAGATAAGAGGATAGAAAAGAGGGTGTCATGGGAAGATTGAGAAGAAAAGATAGTTTGGACTAGCTATTGTGACAGATGGAATAGAGAATTAGTAAGGAGGGGAGTACATGGATTGCCTTGCTGCATTGAGGGTCCAGTTGAAATTAGGTGACCAAATTCAGAGAGCATCCAAAATTGGCGTGGTTCCGTGACCCAGTTCATCTCTCTTAAGCAGCACTTAAGTGGGAAAAAAAGGAATATTATGACTCAGGTCTGGCAAGGAATCTAGGCAATAGCAAAGGTGATAAAGGATTCGGAGTAGAGAGTTCCATTGGCTCACCAAGGGGTTGAGACTGGGAAGGGAAGGTAATGTAATCATAGAAGAATTTATGATCTGATAAAAGAACTGAGGCATAGAGGGATTGTGGGTTGTGATAAGAATTAAAAATAGCGGTCATCAAACACAAAGGAATATGGAATGAGAGGAAACTTTATTATTAGGATAAGTGAATTTAATCATTTTTGAACATGAAAGTTAAATACATGTAGATGAAAGAAATATCAAAAGTATAACCACCTTTGTGTGTGGTTAAAGTGGAGGACTAAGGTACTGGAAGAACAGAGAAGGTCATTAGGAGTTGAGTAGGATGTAGGAAGTACGGTATTTGAAAGATCATCAAAATGAATTTACTCTGCATTTTGAAGCACTTTCCTCTGGTCAACATCACTTCTCTAACTATATTGTCCTTCCTTCCCTGTCTCAATATGTAAGAGAGACAAAGATGGGAAAGAGAGAACAACTGCACAAAATAGAGGGAATTCATTAAAGAAGGAAAGAGAATGTTTTGTGGCTTGAGGAATAATTACCAGATCTAATCTTACTGATACATGTGGATGTTATGCACTTCAAAGGAAGAAAAGTAATGATTGGGGAAGAGTTTAGAATTAGCAGAAGCATTTTAACTCTGCAGTCACATAGTGGTGGGGATTAGGGGATAGGATAGGGGAGTGAGGTGGGAGATGATATGAGAAAAAGTGCAACTATAATTAGAAAGGATGACCAGGGACATCATGACTTTAGGAGGAGCTCCACAGAACATGTTGGAAGAGACAAACATAAGGTTGAGGTGGATGGGAATCAGGAAGTGAACAATTTTGTAGGGAAGGGGAGTTTTCCTTTTGCAATCAGGAGGTTCACTATCACTGCAGTGAGCAGAGTAAAAAGGTACAAAAGGGGATAGGCAAAGGCTAATCATTGGGGAAGGAAAACAGGGAGAATATCAGTAGATCAGGAGAAGTCTGCTGACCAAGGGAGGTCATGACAAGGTTCTAGATCCTCCCTACTGTTCTCACCAAGAACCTGCTTCCTGGCAAGCACAACAGGGTCTGATCATGTTGTGATTATAAATGAGCAGAGACTCAAATACCTCAAGCTGGAATAAATCATAGAGATCATCTAGATCAAAACTTCATTTCAATACTCCATTTCACAGATGAGGAAAGTGAGAGCCAATGACTTTAAGTGATATGGCTGAGGTTACACAGCTATTTTATGTCAAAGGCAAAATTTGAACCCAGGTCCATTGACTCTAGAGTTAGCATTTGGTGTTTTTTCTATTCTATCACACACTATAATTTTTTTTTAATCAACCCTCCTCCCACCCCCTGCAAAGAATAATATTTATGAATCTGCAGATTAAAGCTCTCACCTCTAGAGTTGAAAATGAACTCACTCAAAGTCTTATAAAAAAAACTATTGATTCAGGATCTCTAATGAAAGCTGAATTGGCTTTTTTCTTTTTTGAAGGAGAGAAAAATGCTTTCTAAGTCATCAGCAATTAATACCTGAACCATTGATCTCCAGCAGCATCCAGCTAAGCACAGCTCACATTCTCTGAGAAGTCTCTTCTCTGAGGTTGTGGGGAGAACAAAGGCACGATACTGAATGCAGTGTCCCCAGCCCTTTTCTGTGGCTGACCTTCCCGTAGATGAGAAATCAGACGCAGCTGTTGCTCTGGACAGCGAAAAGCTCATGCTCAGGATTCTGGCGGAAAGCTCCCATCCCACTTGTTCGCCTTTGTTTCCAAAGGCATCTCATGCTCAAGTTGCAAAGCTGAAAGACAAAGAAAGAAAATGCCAATGAGAAATCAAAAGCAAAATCTTGAGGAAATAGAAGTGAATGGACTCCTCCATATTTCTTTCTTTCTTTTTTTTTTCAGCAGCCTGTGATTCATGTTTACATTCTAACATCACCAAAATGAAGTCACTGGACCTAATATGGTGACACGATGACCAAAAAAAAGCTATGTCCGGAGTCCAACGACCTGAGTGCCAACTCTGACTTTGACAAATCCCTAGATTTATAACCTTTGTCAACCTTCTGGGATGCAGTTTCTTCACCAGTAAAAATTAAAAAAGAATTGTTTATATCAGTAGTTTTTAACCTGTGGCCTATGAATTTTTTAGTGTTTTGATGAATTTAGAGCAAAGACAGTAGAACAGCAAGAAATATAGGAAGCTCCCCATCACAACTTCTCCAAAAAGATCTAGTAAATACACCAAACCAAATCCTGAGGGGGAAATCCAAGGAAAGTCACAGTGAGTCATTTTTGCAGCCCAGGTCAGTATAAGGACACAGAAGGACAGATCTTTGGAGAGCGGCAGGGGTCTGGCCAGGAGTGTGCTGAGGAGCACTTTTAGTACAAGGAAGATGTGCTCCAGGTTAAGAGGAGGTTCTCTACCTATAATAGGGCATTGAGAGAGAAACAAGTGGCAATTTTTTCCACCCCCTCCTCAGTACTAGTTCACAGACCCAAGGAGAACTGAGGAGGGTAATGGCACTTTAGGGTGGTATTCAGAGGTAAGGAGCACTCATACCCAAACTGGGTACCAAAAGTGAAACAAGTACCAATAGTGTGATGCAGTCTCGGTTTCTGCTTCTAGCCTAGTCTGAAACCTGCAGAGGAATAAACAGGGCAGGAGTGCCAGACCAAAATAAAGCTTGTAGCTTGATCTATCATCCTGATCAGTAAAGTTTACTAGCTGGATGATAATAGTAGTTTAATATTGCTTAGATCTAAAACAGATTAGAAACTTGCAAAGGCCAGATGGCGATGGGGAAGCAATCAGACTTTTCCCTCCATCAGACCACTTTAGAACCACTGAAATTTTGAAAATTCCCCAGAATATTCCTAAAATTCTGGAATAATATAATACTTGATATCCTAAGAAAACAATAGGAACAGCCCAGACCTTCCCTATGGAAGTATAGCAGATTCCAACCATAACGTCAAATCTAAAGTAAGTAGGCTGAAAGAATGGGCAAACATAAAAAATGCTCCACTAAAATGAACTATTACATTACTGGGGACATTTGAGGCACAAAAGGAGAAGAAGAGAATGATTCCAAATCATCTACAAGCAAAGCTTCAAAGAAAAATGCAGCTTGGGCCCAAATTTAACTAGAATTCTTAGAAGAGATAGAGTAGAAGGTTTGTTTTTCTTTCTTTCTTTTTCTCTTTCTTTTTATTATTATAATTTTTTATTGACAGTACATATGCATGGGTAATTTTTTACAACATTATCCCTTGCATTCACTTCTGTTCTGACTTTTCCCTTCCCTCCCTCCACCCCATCCCCTAGATGGCAGGCATTCTTATACATGTTAAATATGTTATAGTATATCCTAGATATAATATATGCATGCAGAACTGAACAGTTCTCTTGTTGCACAGGAAGAATTGGATTCAGAAGGTAAAAATAACCTGGGAAGAAAAACAAAAATGCAAACAGTTCACATTCATTTCCCAGTGTTCTTTCTTTGGGTGTAGCTGGTTCTGTTCATCATTGATCAATTGGAACTGAATTAGCTCTTCTCTTTGTCGAAGAAATCCACTTCCATCAGAATACATCCTCATACAGTATTGTTATTGAAGTGTATAATGATCTCCTGGTTCTGCTCATTTCACTCAGCATCAGTTCACATAAGTCTCTCCAGGCCTTTCTGAAATCATCCTGCTGGTCATTTCTTACAGGAACAATAATATCCCATAAAATTCATAAACCACAATTTATTCAGCCATTCTCCAATTGATGGGCATCCATTCAATTTCCAGTTTCTAGCCACTACAAAAAGAGTTGCCACAAACATTTTGTGCATACAGGTCCCTTTCCCTTCTTTAATCTCTTTGTAACCCAATAAATTTAATGATTATTCTTCTTTTGTAAAAATATGGAAATGTGCATTAAGGCTTGGTAAGGAGATAGCTAACAATTACTGAGTTTTTGGATAAATTGAGCTGTCTCCACAATTATTGACTTGAGAGAGACCTTTTTCTCTTGAACCACCTTTCTATACTAAAAGATAAAAAAGAAAGTGGAGTGCACTCCAATTGGTCTCCTGATCTCTTCTATGTTTTATGGGGTTGCCTCTGGGGCAGAATTGGAGTGAGGAATAGTTAATTGTGGTTCTCTCAGAAACATGGGCTTAGCCACCCATCTTGAAAGAGGATTCTAGATTTTCCCAGCCCAAGATTTAGTAACATCTCAGTACAATGGTGGAGTATCTGCAAAAATACATTGCAGACGTAACCATATTTAGGCCCGGATTGCCTAAAATGGAAGTTCATGAATAACGTTCCCAAATATTACTCTCCCAAGTGGCAGTACATATTTTGGTTTCCTGGGCAGTCTGTTCCTGGAATCTTGCCCTCTGGCTAGAGAAGGAAGATTTCCTAGGCAGCACTAGCCTTGGAGTTTGCTTCACAAACAAATCTAAATTCAAGGGCCCTGAAATATGACCTTCTAATCAGAGGAGTTCTCAGGTAACCTGACCCCCAAAATCTAGAATTTAGCCTTTTAGGCAAAAAAAAAAAAAAAAAAAGGAAGAGTTTTCTTGAGTAGCACTAGTCTTTGGGATGTCCAACTCCCAATCTAGTCACTCTAAGTTCCAGAATTCCTAAATTGAAAGTTCAGGGATTTGACCTTATAGAGAGAGAAAATCACCTCTTCGAAAGGAGAATATACTCTACCTGATCCCTAAAGATAAAGAAGTAATGAAAGAGACTTATGCTTCAGTGATTTATCTAGCACAGCTGTGATGGAAAGGGATCGTTTACCCAACAAGCTTGAAGTAGATTTGCCTTCCAAGAAAAATGTAAATCGTTGGAGCTTTCCAAATGTTGGGAGAATGGACTCAAGAGAATCGACGATAAGTTGGCCCAATGGCAACACCCATTTTGATTCATTTTGAGGAGATTTTCTTTGATTACCTAACGTGGTTTAAGTGTGTTTATAGGCTTCTGGGAATTATTTGTATCTTTTGTATGATCAATACAGTGAAACTAAGGCTATCGTCTCCACGTATTGTTGCCTTGAATGCTTCTATGGGAACTCAGACACTTTGTTACTCATATTTAGGAAAGCTTAGACAACCTATGGCTGAGCTATATTGTATTTGGAAATTTCCCAGAGTAAGCTTTGGATGGGAACAGACTGAGCCAAAAGAGAAAATTACCTTCTTGAATCAGCTCCCAGGATTGAATTCAGTCTGTATGAGTCCACAGGGGTTTGGTCCCTGGGCTATGAGTTACAATAATAATAGTGTATATTTATAGAGCACTTTAAGGTTTACAAAGCCATTTACATAGATTATTTCCTTGA
Organism: Sarcophilus harrisii; assembly: GCF_902635505.1. Classification (NCBI taxonomy): domain Eukaryota; kingdom Metazoa; phylum Chordata; class Mammalia; order Dasyuromorphia; family Dasyuridae; genus Sarcophilus; species Sarcophilus harrisii. The sequence goes on along the minus strand of NC_045427.1, from coordinate 641,142,656 downwards.
AGCCTTATGACAGTCCGGTAAGGTAAATGCCACAGGCATTATTATCCCAATTCTAGCCATGAGTAAACTGAGGTTCAGAGAAGTAAGCTGATTTACCAAGAATCACACAGTCACACTGGAGGCGGAGCCACACTAAGCCTGGCACTCCATCCAGTACCCATTCTTTGTCTTAAGCTGTCATCGGAGTAGGCACGATTTTTTTTGGCTGCCCTCAATTCAAACAAATTTAGATTCTAAGCAGGAGTGAAAAAATATTAATAATAACTCACATTTATATAACATTTTAAAGCTTGCAAAGCACTTTACGTATGAGTCATCTCATCGGGGTTTTTTGGGACCACTTCTGAGGCCAACTTTCTTTGGTTCTCTAAATACATCTAACATTAGGATATGCTAAAGTGGGATAGAAATCTCAGGAGACAAAGCCTTCAAATGAGATTTCTAACACTTCCTGCTCTCCACCAGGCTACAAACGCTCTGAGAGAGTCTCCCCGGGGGGCTTTTGTTTTCCATGTTTCATTTCAGGCCAGACCCCAGGGTCATACTGTTTTGATCAATTGTCTATGGCTCTCATCAGTCTGTAAGGTTTCTCTTTTCACTTAGCTGTTGACTATCCCATGAGCCCGTATTTGTCTGCCACAGTCAGACACCCTATATCTTGACCCTAACATAGTGATGTCATTTGGGTTTTTTTCAAGAATGAAGGACAACAACCAACTAATTATCCCATGGAGGAAGTCCCAAAGGACCAGGACCAGAAGACCCCAGCCACAAGAGATAACACAGATTGACAGAAGGACTTTGGGTTCAGAAATCAGCAGGTGTGAGTTCAAATTGTGCTTGTCACTTATAATCCATATGATCCTGTCGATTCATTTACTTACTGTGAGCCTCGTTTACTAATCTTTAAAAGCAAAGAATCAGATTCTAGCATTTTTAAGCCATCCTTCCAACTCTGGATTTATGACTCACTTATAAAGTAAGGCAGACTCGCAGTCACTTTCAACTGAAGCATTAAAGGTGTTAGAGAATCTATCCAACTCATCTCAAAAGGGGGAAATCATGTCTACTTTTTAAAGATAATAACATCACACTGCTGACCCTAGAAATGAAGCTGCCTGTGATGTGATTCCCTCTAGATTATCCAGAGTCTCACCACCACCCCTCAACCAATCAACCACTGGCATGCTAATTTATTAACAGCTGATTTATCACTTGGGTGACCTGGATTCAAATCCTGACTCCACCCCCATTTGATTATGGATTTTAATGTCATTTAATCTCTCATTTTTCTCAGCTGTAAAATGGAGATATTGGTTGATGGCTAATATGCATCTGTCTTTCCCGAGTCCCAGGTTCCACCTGGGTAAACGCTGAGTAAAATCACAGGGTTCAACTAGGTAATCTATTGTGTCCCTATCATTACTAAATAATATGATTTTATGACTCTATGAATTACTGGGCAGCACACTGAGGACACTGAAGTAGAGGGAGAGAATCAAAGGAAAATGAAAAAATGTTGAAGAATTTGGGGGAAATTGGATGAATGATGAAAATGGCAAAAATTCTCAATATTTGACCTTAATTCTCCCCGCGGAACTAGATTATTCTGAACATTTGTTTGAGTTGGGAGATGTGGGGGGAGGAGACTCCCAGCAATCATCATAGGCCATTGCAAGTGATGACTTGCTGATTAGGAGGCTTGAGTTGAAGTTTAGAGATGATCTGATAAGTTGGGTGGCCATGGGTTATTTGTGAAAATTTGGAAGATGCCATGTTTTGTCTTCATAAAAAACGAGTGACTGGATCTTAGTCAACTCTGGCCTGGAACAAAAGGAAGAAACCCAAAATAGAAAGAAAGGCTCAGCTGTTTAAAAAAAAAAAAAAAGCTTTAATGAAAACCTTTGGGAATCTGATTGAGTAGAACCTTTCATTGGAAGCTAAAAACAGCAGCATATCACCTGACAGAGTATGCAGTATTCTACTCCACTAGGCCCCAGCTGATAAAATCTACCAACCTTTTAAAAACTCAAATGCACCTTCTCTAAAGACATATGGAGAAGGGAGAAAAGGGAGGAAGAGAAATGTTGTTGACATTAATTAAGTCATGAGCTATATATAGTGTAAATCTGGGAAAATTTAGTCCCTGTCTATTAACCTCTTTTTCTTGCCCTTTGTGATGGTGCATGAAGGACAAAGCATTTAATAGGTTTGGTACTTTTATTCTGGAGATCTGGAACTTAGCTCATTCCAGTGAGAGAAATAACTAATATGTGCCTGATTTCTTCCTAAATGATTTTAATAAATAGTTCAGATACCCATTCATCAAAGAAGGTTTATGTTCAGTTTTGTTTGTCCACCAGAAGGAATCAGGCAGTTGACTAGCCTGTATTAAATAATATTATAGTGATATGGGAACTCAGAAAGTGACAAACCACACATTATATTTATAGTTAGGATTGGAGTTGATTTACTAGAGTAAAAAGACCTCTGGATCCAATTAGAGGAGCTCTGATGGCCAAAAAATTATCATTATCTAATGGCCAGAAATCTAGAGACAGGCTTCTCTGAATTTAGCTAGGCTGTCTTATGATAACATAATATAATATAAGACACACACACACACACACACATATACTTTGGGCCAGGCTGTTATCTGTTGCTATTCCAGCTTCATGGGTCTTTTCCTCTGATGCTGAAACAGAGAAATGCAAAATAAGACAACTTTGAGGTACCACTACACACTTCTCAGACTGCCTAAAATGACAGGAAGAGATAATGACAAATGTTGGAGGGGATATGGGAAAATTGGGACACGGATGCATTATTGGTGGAGTTGTGAAGTGATCCAACCATTCTGGAGAGCCATTTGGAACTATGTACAAAGGACTATCAAACTGTGCATACTCTTTGATCCAGCAGTGTCTCCCCTGGGGCCTATATCTCAAAGAGATCACAAAAAAAGGGGAAAGGACCCATGTGTTAAAAATGTTTGTAGCAGCCCTTTTTATAGTGGCAAGAAACTGAGTGGATGCCCAGCAGTTGGAGAATGCTGAATAAGTGATGGTGCATGAATGTTATGGAATATTATTGTTCCGTAAGAAATGAACAGCAGGATCATTTCAGGAAGGTATAGAATGACTTACATAAACTGATGCTAAATGAAGTGAGTAGAACCAAAAGAACATTGTACACAGCAATAGCAAAATCATATGATAATCAATTCTGATGGACATGGCTTTTTTCAACAATGAGGTGATTCAAGCCAGTTCCAATGATTTTGTTATGGAGAGAGTCATCTGTACCCAGAAAGAGGGCTGTGGGAACTGAACGTGGATCACAATATATTTTCACTTTTTTGTTCTTGTTTGCTTGCATTTTCTTTTCTTTCTCAGTTTTTTTTCTTTTTAATCTGATTTTTCTTGCGCAACATAATTATAGAAGTATATAAAGAAGAATTGCACATCTAACATATATTGGATTATTTCCTATTTAGAAGGCGAGAGGGATGGAGGGAGAAAAATTTGTAACACAAAGTTTTACAAGGGTGAATGTTGAAAATTATGCATATGTTCTTAAAATATGTTTTTTAACATTAAAGCAAAAAGCTTTAAAAAGAAAAAAAAAAGAAGTGATGGACTCTGGAAATTAAAAAAATTATTTTATAAGAACCTAGGGTAACCACATGAGCAGATGAGACTCCACAGGGAGACTTTTGTGAGGATCTAGTCATTGACTTCCTAATCAAATAAAGTCAAAACAATTCTGGCCAGGCCAACGTCCTCCTGCCTCTGGGCCCAAGTTGGTTAACACTCAGAATTGTTCATTTTTCCACAAATAGGCCCTTTGCATACAATTCAATTAAAACATATTTATTATCATAATCTCTCTTCTAAACTCCAGTCTTACATCCTCAATTGCCTATTAGGCAATTTAAATCACAGGAAGACATGAAACTCAACATGGCCAAGATTGAACTCATTAGCTTTACCCCAAAGCTCTCCCCTCTATTTAATTTCCATGTTATTTTCCATGGCTCCATAACTCTTCCAGCCACCCAGGCTTACAATCTAGATGGCATACTTCCTTTTACTCACTTCCCATCCCTCAAATCTAATCTGTTTTCAAGTCTTACCAACTTTTCCATGTCCCTTTCTCTCCTTTGACCCTGCAAATGGACTTCACCACTCACCTGCACTATTGCATAACTTGCTGCTGGGACTCCCTGACCCAAGTCTCTCCCCATTCCAGTCCACCCACCACTCAGTTCTTAAATTTATCTTTCTAACATGAAAGTGGTAGCTTTTTATTTTTGCTGAGACAATTGGCGTTAAGTGACTTACCCAGGGTCACACAGCTAGGAAGTGTTAAGTGTCTGAGGCCAAATTTGAACTCAGTCTTCCTGAATTCAGGGCTGGTGCTCTATCCACTGCACCACATAATTCCTTTATTTAATCCATTCCACAAGTCCTCTATTGCCTCTAAAATCAAACATAAAATCTTTGGTTTGGCACAGAAAGCTCCTCCCCACTAAGCCTCTTCCCCCTTTCCAAACTTCTTAAGCCTTATTTCCTCCCCACATGCTCTGAACCAGGGACCTGGCCTTCTCCCTGTTCCTCAGATTTCTAGCTCTATGGATTTCCACTGACTTTTGTCCTTGGCACTCTCCCTATTCATCTAAACCTGACTTCCTTGTTTGCTTTGAGGTCCCAGCTAAATTCCTACCATCTATAAGAGGCCTTTCCCAAACTCTTTTAAAGCTAATATCTTGGGGCACCTAGGTGATGCAGTGGATAAAGCACTCTGAAGTCAGGAAAACCTGGGTTCAAATCTGGCTTCAGAGACTTAACAGTTCCTGTGTGACCCTGGGCAAGTCACTTAACCTTAATATATAAGCTAATATCTTTCCATTCTTATCTTCAATTTATTCTGGGTATATTTTGTATGTACACAATTATTTGCACTAGGCTATGAGTTTTTTGAGTTCAGAGACTGTCTATTGCCTTTCTTTATATTCCCCAACCTTTAGCACAATGCCTGACACATCCAAGGTGCTTAATAAAAGCTTTTTAATTTGTTGACTTAGTTAGTACCTACTAAGCACAAAGTCTTAAGAAAAGAAAATTGAGGGAAAAAATGATAACTTGCCTTGATCAAGTATACAGATTACAGGGAGATATACAAAATGTCAATAGCTTATTATAACATGACATTGAATGTGGTTGGGATCAAGAGGGAAAAGTCCAGATTAAGTGATCCAGCAAAAAGTGAAGATGGACAAAGTTCCTTTAAAATTGAAGTCTTTCAGTAGGGGAAAAATTGGAACAAAAGGTTTGGCAATTGTCAATGCTGTAAAATTTCCCATGCATATAACTTGTAATAAAAAGCTATTAATATATATATATATATATATATATATATCCTTTGATCTAGCAATACAACTACTAAGTCTGTAAACCAAATGAGATTAAAAACAAAAAGGAAAAAGATCTACATATACACAAATATTTCTATCAGCTCTTTTCTTGTGGCAAAGAAATGGAAATTGAGGGGATACCCATCAACTGGAAAAGAGCTAAACAAGTTATGGCACATAACTGTTATGGAATATTATTGTGCTATAAGAAATGATTAGTGGGATATTCTCAGAAAAACCCAGAAAGATTTACCTGAACTGACGCAGAGTAAAATGCACTTTGTACAATGTAACAGCATTATTGCAAGATGATCTGCTCTGAATGATTTAGCTATTCTCAGTAATACAATGATTCGAGACAATTCTGATTCATTTTATTACATAGCTTCATTACAATGAAAAACTGCTATACATTCCCAAAGAAAGAACTGATGGTGTCTGAATACAGATCAAATTATACTTTTTTTAACTTGAAAAAAAATAAAAATAAAATAAAATTGAGGCCTTTCCTGGAGTGACTTACATGAACTGATGCTAAGTGAAATGAGCAGAAATAGAAGGTCATTTTACACGTCAACAAGAAACTTATACAATGATCAATTCTATGGGACGTGGCTCTCTTTAACAATGAGATGATTCAGACCAGTTCCAATTGTTCAGTGATGAAGAGAGCCATCCACACCCAGACAGGACTGTGGGGATTGAGTGTGGTTCACAACAAAACATTTTCACTCTTTTGTTGTTGTTTGTTTGCTTCTCTTTTTTTCTGGTTTGATTTGATTTTTCTTGTGCAGCAAGGTAATTGTATAACTATGTATGCATATATTGGATTTAATATATATTTCTACCATGTTTAACATATGTCTATTCAAGAAAAAGTATTAATGAACTGATGTTACCCATACAGGTGACATATGCGCTTGTATAATAGCCTTCAATAATTAATCATCAAAAATCATTATGGGGGCCATGTCTGATCATCCTGATCTATATTTTGCCACTGGACCCAGATGGCTCTGGAGGAGAGAGTGAGGTTGATGCCTTTTCACAGCTCTACTCATTTCAATCCACCTCACTACTATGTCATAGCATCACCTCCCTGATGTTATGGTCCTCCTTGAGAACAAAAGACAAACAATAACAACAATCAATAGTGATCATTTGTTTTTGTATGGCAATCTTCAATAATCAAACTTCCTAGGATTATGTAAGGTATGAAAAGCTTTTCAACAGGCTCCCAATACTGCCACAAAGATCATTTTATAGCTCTATAGCTAGAAACTAGGTCAAAAGCCCTTGAGTCCAACTCCCTCATTTTACAGATAAGGAAACTGAGGACAAGGAATATGAAGTGATTTATAAGGGGTTATCAATGGAGAATCAGAGCTGAAATGTGAATGTGTCTCCTCAGACTCTAGCATTAGAGCTATTATCCACTTCCCCATATTCTGCCAATCTGTAAAATTCATCTCCCTAGGAAAATGCAGGAGTCAACTGATGCCTGACTTTTGATTTCTTGGGATTGTGCATCTTGGCTTCCTTCTGCTGACCAGGGGACTTCCCATGAGCTCATATCAGTTCAGAGCCATGCCAGGGACTTTTGGTCTTTGGCTCAAGCTGGGCAGTCAAGCAAAGACTGATAGCCATAGGAATGTTTTGAGAGTGCAAAACCTTGAGGTTTTCTTTAATTCCTCTCGCCAAGTCTTCCTTCACTTCTGATCATTGCTGCCAGATTATAACTCTTTAAATTAGTACATATACTGTGCTTAAGCTTCAAAGTCAGGGTCCCATAACTTCTGAATTCCCAGATGAGAGGATCAAAGAGTAGAAGACCATAGATTTAGAGCTGACAGAAGCTTTAGTGCTCCTCTAGGTCATTTCTCCGATTCTACAGATGAGAAAATTGAGACTCAGAATCCTACAGAAAGTAAATCCTAGAGTTGGAATTTGAACTCTGGCCATCTGACCACATCCAGTCAGTGATTCTTATCAATAAAATGTTCAAGAAAAAATGAAATTACTTAATAGGCAGAAACATAATGTCTTACACTTGGGTTCAAAAAAAATCAGGTACTAGATGTGGAGTCATAGAAGCTTACCTGAAAAGACTTGGGAGTTTTAATATGTTTCCAGTCTTGACTAGAGTGCACAGTGATAGGTGAAACCAAGAAAACTCCAGAAATCTTGGGATTCTCTAAGAAGGATGAGACTAGGGAGCTATTCTCTACATTTTTCAAATCACATCTGTAATGTTACATTCAGTTCTGCGCATTATATATGACAGAGAACATTGATAGAATAGAGAGAGCCTACAAGAGAACAAAGAAGATCCCCAAGACCTCTGGATTCTAGTGCCTAAGGAATCGCAGATATTTAGACTGAGAAGAAAAAACTAAAAGAAGCCAAAACAGCCCTTTCAGACATCTCAAACTGGACTGATTCCAGTAAATAACTTCAACTCAATATGTCCAGAATGGAGTTCATTATGTCCCTGATCTTTCCCCTAAATCCTCCTCTTTCTTCACTTCCCCATCACTGGAGAGGATACCATCATCCCCCCAGTTCCTCAAACTCACAACCTAGAAGTCATATTGAACTTACCCCCATCCCTCTGGCTCCTTTCTTCCACCCATATCCAATATGGCGCCAAAGCCTGCCAATTTCTCCTTGGTAACATTTCGGATCGATTGTTTCTTTTTGATTTCACCTTTGAAGTCTCTTTGGTCGATTTCATCTTTGTAACATCTGGTCAATGGTATCTTTGTAACATTTTTGGTGGATTTTAACTTTGAAGCATTTCTTGAATCTCCCTCTTCCGTTCTCTGACGCTGTCCCTACCCTAGGTGCTGGCCCACCTGGACCGCTAATATCTGCCCGCCGCAAGTCTCTCCCCACTACTGCTCATCTTCCATTCAGCCACGAAAGGGATTTTCCTATAATGCAGGATTGGTCATGTAAACTCCCACCCTTACCCCACCACTCTAGTGCCCCTTAATGCTCCCATAATACAAAATGTTCTCTTTGCAATTCAAAGCCCATTATAACCTTGTCCTCTCCCTCCTTTCCTATCTCCTTGCTCCCTACTCCCTAACATGTACTCTTTGATCTAGTGGCACTGACTTCCTGGCTATTCCACGAAGAAGATCCTCTATCTCTCAGCTCTGGGCATTTTCTCTGGTTGTCCCCATGCCTGAAACACTCTTATTCCTCCTTCTGACTTCATAGAAATCTTAAGTAAAATTTCACTTTCTACAGGAAGTCTTCCATAACCCCCCTTTTTAATTTCAGTGCTTCCCCTCTTAATTATTTCCTATCATCCTTTATATAACTTACTTTGTATATGTTTGCATGTTGTCTCTCTCCGACGAGAAATTATGTTTCTTGAGAGCAGCAAATGTCTTTTGCTTCTTTTTGTCTCCCCAGTGCTTAATACAGGGTCTCACACAGTAGGCCCTCAAGAAATCTTCACTGAATCGAATTATTGAATGTCATGTAGCATAGAAGTTAAATTTATTCTCCTTGATTCCAGGTGACAAGACTAGAATCAATGTGTAAAAGCTGAAAAAATTCAATTTGAATTTGATAGAAAGAAAATATTATAAATTTGAGCTGTCCAAAAGTGAGTATTCTGTCATTAGAGGTTTTTTTTAGCAAAGGTGAGGTGATTGTTTATCAATGTTTTAGATATGCTTTAGAAAAATATTCTAATTTGGACTCAATGGTCTTTAGGCCCTTCCAGATACTGAACTTTTGAGTCTGCATTTGTGTAAATAGGAAAAGGTTTGGAAGGTATTTTCAAGAACATGGATAGCTTGATCTTGAGACAGAGGCATCATCTCCAATTGTCAAATATTCTTGTAACCAATAAATCTTTTAGTTCACAAGACAGTCTAAAATACAAGACTTTCAAAGTGATCACAAGTATTGGGGTCATTAAAAACACTGCAAAAATACATCTACAGGAACTCATTCTACAGGAATGCATAAACACCAGGGCAAGCAATTAAAGTCCCCAGCATTCAATCCCCCAGAACATCACCCCCTGTCATCCACAAATGAGTTCTACTTTCTTTCTTTTCCTTGCTAATTGCAGTTTAATCACAAAATCATGGAAGGTTCTGCCATCTTTTCCAGCCCTTTCATTTTGCAGATATGGAGACTGAGATTCAGATAAGGGAAACGTCCAAAGTCATAAAATTATGAACTGAAGAACCAGAGCTGGAATTCAATCCCCAGACTCAAAGTCTCTTCCATTTTGCCATTATAAACCAGCCTAAATAATAACCCCAAAACGGGGCATCTAGGTGGCACAGTGGATAGAGCACTGGCCCTGAAGTCAGGAGGGGACTTGAGTTCAAATGTGGCCTCAGACACTTAACACTTCCTAGCTGTGTAACCCTGGGCAAGTCACTTAACCCCATTTGCCTCAGCAAAAATAATAATAATAACCCCAAAGCATGAGAGTTACTTGATTTAATATAATGTTTATAGTCAGTTTGAGTTGGAAAGAGTCTGAATGGATACTATTGACAAGAGCTATTACACACTTTGTCTAAACTCATCAGCCCTGACACCCATCTGTGTGAACCCATCTCCAGTCATCCTTGCCACTGGACCAGATGACTCTGGAGGGAAGAGTGAGACTGGTGACTTTGCACAGTCCAACCTCACTTCAATCCAATGCACTTGGTCACACACCTTCTATATTAATGTTAGCTATTATCAGCTATTGAACAACTAGTGAGGAACCTTTCTTTCTTATTCTTCCACAGGTGTTGTTACTAGCCCTTAACCTGATCCTATTCAATTGGAAGAGTCAGCCATTCAGAGTTCATTCACACTTTCCTTGATTGTTATGGTGCTTCTATATAGGGAGTGGGAATTCTGGGGAAACACACTGGTTCCCATCTTTCTCAGAAAGGAGGTGACAGAATCAAGAGAGCGCTATTATTTGATAACTATTCCCCAAACAATGGGTAGAATTAGATTCCACCACCAGCCTAAAAGCCTTTCTGGGATGATTGGACCTACCCACGTTTGCACTCCAGAGACACAGCTTTCTAAACTCGAGGGTCACCTCATGTCAAAACAAGATTGATTATACGCATAATTTCATTTTCATTGTTAGAATTTCTTTTCTAAGTAATAATAGTATGCAAGTCATAAGCTCTTTTATCTGAAGATTTTCAGGCTGTCTGAACTCACCACATCACATTGACTGCATTTTGCCTAATATCTACAAGATGGTTCCAGTACTATCTAGATTGCCCTTGAGTAAGATTCATCATCATGTCCTAAATTCTTTACACGCATCATTGAAAGCCTAGTGGCAGACTGAAGGGATTTTCAGGAAGCATAAAAGGCAAAATAAAAATTTTATGCTGTTTTAGGTAAGCGAATAGCTGCCCTATAGCACTTTCTAATATTAACTCATTAATCTTCACAACTGACCTAGAAGACAGGTTTCTGTGAGTTCTACCCTTTCTCCCCTTACAAAATATACTGCTATATAATAGTGGCACCTTTATTTTGGTTCTGAACACTTGCAGATTCAAGTGAGAAATGACAAATAAGAAAAAGAAATCTTGTGATGATTTAAAGGAGGGAAGGAGATGGAGGAGGAGGAGAAAGAGGAGAAGAAAGAGGAAAAGAAAAAGGAGAAACAAGGAAGAAAAAGGAGAAGGAGAAGACAGAGAAAAAAAGAGAAGAAGGAGGAGGGGGGAAGAAAAAGGAAGAACAAGAAAGAAAAAGGAAAAAGAGGAGAAGACAGAATAGAGAGAGAAGAAAGAAGAGGAGGAGCAGGAGGAGGAGGAAGAAAAGGAGGAGAAGAAGAACAAGAACAAGAACAAAAACAAGAACAAGAACAAGAAGAACAAGAACAAGAGAATGACTATGACCATGATGACCACTTGGAAGTAAGATAATATAATTTCTATATCTTTCAATAATTCAACAGTTTAAATAGTTATGATATTGGCATTATCAGGTTTCTCCTCCAGAAACACACATCACAACTTTAGCAAATGGCACTCCTGAATGCTGGGACAGATAACATCTATCACTAAGAAGCATAGCTGGTCCTGAGCCACTTGGACCTAGGCTTATTGTTGGACTGTATACATATAGCAAGCAATATTGAGAACTTTTCTAGCTGGGTAAGACCTAATGGAACTTGTTGGCAAAATCTTTGAGAGTCACTTCTGTTTCAAAATGAGTATCCGAGAATGAGAATATATCATTGTGTGGTCATTTCCAAATTTGGAAATATTAGAAAGAAGCTTTTGTTTTCTCTTCAAGTACTTTAAAATTTGTCAGACATGAGTTTTGTTTTGTCTTGAAAAAGGAATTTGAAACACATAACCATGAACTTTATCCCTATTTTCATAATACACATGGTTTTAATAATAACAACGGTATAATATTTGTATTTGACATTAATATAGTATATTAAAGTTTGCAAAGAACTTTAGGTATGTTATCTGATTAATCCTTAAAACAACTTTATGAAAAAGATGCCATTATTTCCATTTTACTAATTCGAAGCCTATATCTAAGTTTGTTTGCCTAATTAAGAAGCTTCAATGTCTTCCTAAGTAGTCTTTTTTTAATACTAAACTCATTAGTTTGGAATTTAAAACCCATCACAGTCTGAATTCAGAATACCTTTCTCTGATATTACTTTGTATTTATTTGATCTAAATCTTATGTTGGTTTACTGTAGTCAAATTGCATTCCTCCAGAAGAATGCAAACTCCTTGATCAGAGGGATATTTATGTATCCTCATTATCTGACCCTGTATTTAGTACATACCCCAGTGGGTATTTAATACATGCTTATTGAACAGAATAGAATTAGGTTTAATGAGGGGAGGGGAAGGGTAGAAAAAGGGGAGCAGAGGGGGAGGAAAAGGGGAAGAGAGAGAAGAGGAAGAGGGGGTAAAAGGTAGGGGGAGGAAGGGTAAGAGAGAAGGGGAGGAGGAAGAAGAGAAGGAGGAAGAGAAGAACTAGAAAAAGAAGAAGAAGAAGAAGAAGAAGAAGAAGAAGAAGAAGAAGAAGAAGAAGAAGAAGAAGAAGAAGAAGAAGAGGAAGAAGAAAAAGAAGAAGAAGAAGAAGAAGAAGAAAAAGAAAGAAAAAAAAGATGTTTTCCTCTAGAGCAACATTTAGACAATCTATGTAAATATACATTTTGCCCAAGTAGCATATATCTATACAAACTCCTTCTAGTCTAGTGTTCCATTCTTATATATATATATATTTTTTTCTATTTTTCTCAGTTCAAATACTTCAAAAATCCAATGAATAGATGATCGATCTGAGCGATTTGGTTTTTCCCTCCAGTGACACAGATCACCCAAATGCCCATCCTAAACCATTCTTAACCAAGAATTCCAATAAATTATCCTCAATAAGTCTAGTATCCTTCCTCAACTATATTTGATATGGCCAGGATACAAATGAAGTATGAGAGCTGCTCATCCATCACCCATACATCTTGCATTCTTATCTCTTTAGGCCATCGTCTCGACTCCCAGCCCATCTGAGAATGAGACTCCACATTGGTTTAGCCTGAACTTTGATAAAGCAGATTTGACGTTTTTCTTTTTTAAATCATTTTTATTTGTTTCCAAAGAAAGAAAAGAAAGACAAAAAAGAAAGAAAAATTGCCATGTGCACAGCAGAATAGAAGAGAGGATTCAAAATATGAGACAATAAATGTCCATTTCATGGAAACATATATAATAAATACTACCTATTGTGTTCAGATCTGTCCATCTTTTCTTTGCTTCATTGTGGGTTTTCTTTTGTTTTTTGCTGAGTACTTTTTACTTTATTCTTTTTTTCCCCTTTTCCTCCTCTCTACTCCCACCTCCTCCAAGAAGGCTACAATTAAGCAAAGATATATTTATGTATACATATATATGCACATGTATATTCATACACATGTTTTTAAGGTCATACTGAACTTGTTTGTCCTGTTTCTCAGAAAGTAGATAGCATCATCCTTCATAAATGCAAGTCTTTCCATATTTATTTTAAATCCACCAACTCATCATTTTCTACAACACAGCAATATTCCAACCTTATACTAGCTAATTCTTTTATATAGTCTAAAACTATATTGAATAATATGGTTGGCATTTGGTATAGTTTCCCTATTTTTTTTTAATTTAAATCTGTTTTAACTTTAATTTTGTCTGAGACCAATGATTAACAATCCTGTTTTTTTCCCCTAAATTCTATTCCTGATCATTGTTGTTATGTTTGTATGTATGTATCTTTTATTTCTTATCCCTATTGACTCCTCTACTTTACTTATACCTTCTACCTTGCCTTGCTATTACTTAACTTATCCCCCCAGGAAACCTTCCCTTATCCTCTCCCCCCACTTTTTCTCTTTTTCTTTATCCCATTTCCTTTAATATACATACTTTATCCCATTTTTGTTAATCTCTATACCTTTCTATAACCTCCATGTTATTCCCCTCTCTCTTATTTCTTTATAAGTAGAAGATTTTTAGGTCCTTTTAGATATATATGTATTGTTTCCTCATTAACCCATTCCCAATATGAGTAGAATTTCAGAACTAGCAGCCCTCTTCCCCTAATTCCTCTGGGTCAGTTTTTGTTCTTGCATTCATGCATATAACATAATTACTGTTTTTACTTTTTTCTACATGTTTTTGCTTTTTAGAATCACATCATACTGAGCTCTACTCCAATCTTTCTTTCAAATTATCCAATTACTAATGATCTTAGACATATGATTTATATTTCCATGTATAAGGCATAAACAGTTTGTCCTTATTGAGTTTCTTGAAATTAGTTACCTTATATTTCTCTGGGATCGTTTATGTTAAATTTTCTAAAAGTTCAGAATTTTTTAACAATAAAACCCTCTAAAGTCTGACAATTCATTGAATGTCTATTTGTTGTTCCTGCTGTTGTCGTTCAGGATTATATTTAACTTTGCTGGCTGTTTTCAGCCACAAACCTAGTTTTGTTTTGTTTGGGGTTTGGCGGGGAGTAGTTTGGAGGGATTTTTTGTTCTTCAATATATGGTTATTCCAAGACTTGCAGTCTTTTCATTTAGCTGCTGTTAGGTCCTATGTGATTCTAATTATGATTCTATCATATTTAAATTGTTTTTTCCTTGTTGCTCATAAGATTTTCTTCTTCATCTAAAGGTTTCAGAATTTATCATTTATGTTCCTATAGGTTTTCCTCATAGCATCTCTTACAGGTTGTGAGTGGTGGATTTTTTTCTATTTCTACTTTTTCCTCTTATTCTGATACTTCAGGATGAAATTATTTCTTGTATTATTGTATAGATTCCTTTTCTTAATCATAGTTTTCAAACAGATCAATTATTCTTATGTTTATTCTTACTGATCTCCAGGTCTGTTGTTTTTCTTATGTTTCACATTCTCTTCTATGTTTTTCATTCTTTATTTTGGTTTTATTATTTCTTTGTCTCTTATAACTTTGCTTGCTTCCACCTGCCCGATTCTAGTTTTCAAGGAGTTGTTTTCTTCCTTAAAATTCTGGATCTCCTTTTTCTAGTTAGTTGATTTTCTTTTCATAACCTTGTTTTTCTTGAATTGCTCTTTTTTTTCTTTAGTTTTTTTTCCCAATCTCTCCCAATTGATTTTTAGTCTTTTTGGGGTTCTTCTGTGAATTTTTTTCAGTATCCTTCTCGGAAAATGAACCCAGTCCTCCCTATTTCCATAGAAACTCTATTATCTCTCCTTTTCCTGTTCTTTATTTTTTTTTTAATAATAACTTGTTACTGTAATCACCTTTAGTCCCAGGGTAGGGGAATGGTGCTTCTATATTCAAGTCATCCTTCAGTTCTCCTCTCTGGCCTAGAACCTGAAACCAACAACTCCACCTTCTTGTAAGTGTCCACAGCCAGCAGTGTCTCTGCCCCACCATTTCAGTACCCAGCAGGTGTATGCTGGTTACTTCTTGCCTAGAGCTGTGTCTTGGCAGAACAGCTAGGCTGGGTATTTATAATCAGCAGAGGTTCCCTCAATCTTCCCTGACTCAGACACCCAATTCCTCACACTGTCTGGAAAGTAAAAGTTCCTGTGGCAGGAGCCTAAGCTACTTCTCAACCTAGCTAGTCCCAGGGATAGCCCTGTTTTCTATTTCAGTGGAACCCAGAGATACCCTGCTTGCTATTTCAGTGAAACTATCCTGGAGGTGTTTACACTTCACAAGGGCCAAAGCTCCTCCTGATATCTTTCTTCAGCTCTTCCCTGATTGCCACAGGAGAACCACTCCCAAGTCCTATTTGTTTTTAACTGCTGTGGTAGCCCTGAGGCACAGTTTTCTCTTTTTTTCCCCTTTGTGGGGGAAATCTGGAGAGGTTGAAATTTTTTGTCTTATCTCTCCATCTTCCCAGAATCCTCTCAGCCTTTTCTTGCTTGAGTCTAGAATTCCATTTCACTCCCAGGACATTTATGGTCAGACTACTTGATGTATACTTCCTTCCCCTTTCCAGCAACCCACATTCCTTTTATGTATTGTCCTTTCTCATTTAGAATATAAGCTCCTTAAAGGCAGGTATTGTCCTGCTTGCTTCTATTTTTACTCATTGTGCTTAGTGCAGTGTCTGGCATATGATAATCATTTAATAAATATTCTATCTATATATCCTTTATTCTTTTCACAAAACTGGCTCGTATATTTTTGCTGATATGTTTCTTTGATTATATATCCTTTACACATCTCTTTTTGTTTTTCCTTATTTGTAATGTGTTGCTATTTTTCCCATGCCCCTCTTGGGCCTTTCCAGTGCCCGTTCAGTGATACCTATTTTCAAATCTTGGAAGACTATTGTGAGCCATTCCAAATTGGAAAATGCTTCATTCTCATCTTTACAACACAAAATAAATGTCTGTTTGTTTTCTCCTTTTATAAAATTGTTGCCATATTCTCCTCCCCTCTCTCACACAAAGCGATTTTCCTCGTGGGATTTGGAGTCTCTGCTACGTGAAATCTCTAATAATCGGTATGAAATCATAATTTTACAAACCATTACTGAGCTAATTCCAAGGACTGTACAAAATAATCCAAATCTTTTCTGGGCCTTCTTCCATATCTGAATCATAGTAAATGTAAGAATATTTACCAACGATTCCATATTTCCCACATAGTGAGCCTTCTTCCTCCCTCCCAAAAGTTGAGGTTTATCTTCTTTTCACAGAGATTTTGATCTAGCACATAGTAATTCTGGCAAGAAAGCTGGTGTTTAGAAAGATATTCAGTTTATTATAGACTGTGAAAATCAAAACAGAACTAAATTAGACTTAAGAAAATAAAATAAAAGCAACATTCTACATGAAGTATTGGGTTTGGACTCGGTCTGAATGGAATTTATTATTTACTTAATAATACTTCTCAAAATTAGGAGAAAATATGTAGTTGCTAGATTAACAACAAGCAAGAATTAGCTTTTAAAAAAACACTCACAAAAAGAATGAAGACAGGTATTTAAGCTTATTTACATATTCTAATTAACATTAAGAGAATCATCTCTGAAAGACCTGAAATAATTTAATAGCCTGGTACTCAATTTATGGAAACACAAAGTGGAGTTTTTTTAATTAAGTTGTTACATAAGATTCCTGCAGTCTCTGCTAGAATTGGGCTGCTGGCTCAGCAGAGTTCTGGAGCTTTGGTCACAGAAGGATCTGTTCAAGTTTCAGAGAAAGTGGAGTGTTCACCAGTGACCTTGATGCAGTCATAACTAGCAATCTTAGCACCCAGGATAAATTTTATTAAGCATGACCTCAAATCAGTTCTGTTTGGGAGAGAGATACCTCATCAATACACCCCTGAGGTTATAAGGTAAATGAAGGCTACAGAATACAAGACTCCCAAGACTGGAGTTAACGAAGCACAGTCCTTTTCTGTACTGGTGATGGAATGTGAGTGCTTTTAGCACCCTCAGAAATTTAGTGTCTGAAGCAAAGTCTCAGTCACCCTGCCCTCAATGTTATTATACAGGGGAAGGGCATTTCCCTCAATTGAACTTAAAAGTAGATCACTGATTACACTTAAGCAGTGAGGGAGTTCCACTTCCTTGAGTCTATAAGATACAAAATGTCCTCATAAAAGTGAGACAACCGTCAACTTTGGGGTTTGGAAGAGGGCTCGTTGGGAAATATGGAATCATTGGTAAATATTTTTACATTTACTATGATTCAGATATGGAATAAGGCCCAAAAAAGATTTGGATTTTTTTTTTTACAATCCTTGGAATTAGCTCGGTTACCAAGTTTATTCATTTTAAACAAATCTTTTATTAAGTGTTTGCTCTGAGCAAATTATTTCTTCCAGGTAATAGTAGTAGCTAGCATTTGCATAATACATTAAGAGGTGAAAGACACTCTCCATTCAACATTTTATTTGAAGTTTTCTATAACCCGTGAAGTAGATACTACTGATAATAGCATCCCCATTTCACAGATAAGAAAAGTTATAGTAAAACAGCCTTTCATGTACAGATTGGACTAAGCCACCATCAATGCCCCTTCCAACTCTTAAATTTTGTTATTTTTTCAGTGAACTCAACACATTTGTTAACTAAAAAACTAATGTTCTAAAGGAATGAAACTGCCTCCAAAATAAAGATTATAATTGATTTTTTAAAGTTGCATAGCTTTTTCAGATCAGTTTTGTTCCCATTTTTTGCACTTTCCAGTTTCCTAGAAACTGGTCTCAGTCACATACACCCCCGCCATTGCCATGGTTCTGGTCACACGACTGAAAGGACTCGTAGCTAATATCTAAATGAAAGTCTATCCTGGGCTCAGCATGCTTTCCATTGCCCCCTGCCTTTGGAAAGATGTTTGGCGCAGCATCGAAACAACCTAAACGATGCTCTGATTGACCCCTAGGTACTTACAGGGCTATATTAACATCTTCCAGCACAGCTATAACATCGGGAAGGCATACTTTCATTTCCTAGATGAGTGCAGGGATCCCAAATTAAGTCAACTATCAACATTAGGTGTCAATATTAAGAGGAGAGATTTTCTTCGGTATCGACCACAAAGTGCTGTCTGTCTCAACTAGGACTCACTTAAGGGATAATAAATGGGATGAAGACAAGATGTAACAGACAGCAATCAATGCAAGAGGGTCTATAGAACACATTAATCAATGCAACTTAAAATCACAGGTCATTAACCGTAAAGGTAACAGAAAGGTATGGGAGATAGGAAGAACACAGGATTTGGAAATGGAAGCAAGAGCTGGGAGCCAGCGAGGCCACTCAGTGACCTTTTACAATCCTTTTCTCTTTTCTGGGAACCAGTTCCCTTATATGCAAAGTGAGAATCTTAGTTTCTGCTGCATGGATGTTGATCAGTCAGGGAATGTCAGAACACATTGTGGCATTTGAATATAACGGAATATTTTTATTCCATAAGAGATGACAAAAAATTCAGAGAAAGTTGGAAAACTTTGTATGAACAGATGCAGAATGAAACAGGCAGAATTAGGACAATAAATGATCAAAATGACTTTAAAAGCCTCCATAGATCTAATTAATGCTAATTAATAAATACCTAGATTAAATGTGATATATGTTATATATAATATATTATATTATATGTTCACATATAGATTATAAAATAATTAATAATTAGTGATAATTATACTGGCCAATTGTGGCTTCAAATTTGTCAAGTATGCCCCTTGCCTCTTAGAAGAATGGAGAAGGCTGTTGGTGCAGAATAAAGTAGGAGAGGAAAAGGGGGACTAAGCATTTATACATTATCCATACTGTGCAAAGTTCTTTACCGACCTTACCTCAGCTGATATTCCCCATAGCCCTAGGAGGGAGGTATTACCTATTTTCCAGATAAAGAAACAGATAAACAGGGGTTACTGCCCAGAGTCACACAGCTAGGAACTCAAATCTTCCTGACTCCAGGCCCAGCACTCTGGCTCTGTGTCCTGGGATGCCCTGTAGTCTGAGAGAGCTGCATGGGTCACTAAAAATTTAAATGACTTTCTAGAGTCATTTAAGCAGTATTTGAACCCAAATCCCCCTAATTCCAAGGCTGGTCTTCTATCCCCTGGGATATGCTGCCACTCAAAGCACCAGATAATCTTGAGTCATTATTTACTAACAATAGAAGCAATTATCATTTGATGACCAAATTCATTCATTTCTTTGCTTGTTCCTTGAACAAATACTTAATGACCTCCTTTCTTGGAAAATCTGCAATACTAAGTACTAAAGGACACTCCAAATTGATTAATAAATGACCCTGGCCCCCAGAGAGCTTTTAATTAAGTCAGGAATTAAAAGACCAAACACTTCCTCCATCCCTCAGCCTGTAGTATTTCTCCCCATCCTCACCATCACCAACTTTCTTTTGAAAAGAATACATGAGAACATACATCAAAGCAAAAAAGAAAAGTAAACACTAGACAATTTCCGGAGTCTTCAATGTCCACCCTCTATAGATTCAGTTTTTGGACCAGACACATCATAAGTGGTCAATAAATTCTTGTTGAATGATTTATTGAGTAAATGAGGTCTAGATAGACAGTATAGCCATCCATCATGGACTCCTTAGTGAATTATTCTGCTTTTCAGATAGAGAATATGCATGAAGAGTCCACAGTAGTCTAGCTTGACAGCCTGGAAGTAAGAGTACTTGCATTCAAAACCTAGCTCTCTCCTTTACTAGCTGTGCAGTCTCAGGCAAGTGATTAACTTTTGATGAGATTTAATTTCCTTATATATAAAATGAAGGAGATTAGATCCTCCTTTTTCAGCTCTTAATATGATCTTAATATTTTTAATCAGCAATAAAGGCTGGTTTATTTGGAACTAAAGGGACCCCCCCCATCACTGGTAACATACCCCAAGAAGATCAGAGACTAAAATGTACCAGCTATTCATAGCAGCATAAAGAACTAGAAAATAGGTATCTCTTTTGGGGGATGGCTGAACCAGCTGTGGACAATGGAATGGTTTTATTCCATCTGAAAAAAATGAAAATGAATTCATAAAAATGAAACCACTTTGGAAGATGTATAAACTCATGCTGAATGAAATAAACTGAGCTAAGATAGCATCATATATGACTAGAATCATGTCAATGACAAGAACACTAAATGAAGCCCAACCATGAGGAACTATAACGAGCTGTCTTGGCCACAGAAGAAAGAAAATGCCCTTTTCCTTTCCATAGAGAGGTAAGTGACAACAGGAATGTATATATCGTCAAACATAATCAGAGTCATAATTTCTTTGTTTTTTTTTTTTTGTGTGCTATGATACATGGTGCTAGTTTGAGAAGAGAGGAGGAAGGAGACATCTCCGAAAAGGACAATGATATAAACACCAAAGGCATCCATAAAATGTGGGGGCCTGGACCTTGCCCAGACTTCTAGGGACAGCATCATGCCTCATGTGAATGCTGCCGAGTGCTGATTTCTGGATAACTGAGATAAGGGAGAAGGGAAGTGTCTTGAAGAGACAGCGTAGCCATTCCATCACTAGTCATGGCTGACTAACCACAGTGGTTGGGAAGAGTCCTTTGTGTGTTGACTGCATAACCAGAATTGTAGAGATTTCCAAGAGGGCGTAAGTCAGCTTTGAGCATCTCTTACCTGCACATGGACGGTGATTGCTCTATAATGCGGATAAGGCCTTCTTCCCCTCAGATATCATAAAGTTCCCCGACACACGAGCCTCTATCCTTGTCCTTGTCCATCTTTTTCCATTCTTAGGCCAGAGAGCGCTTTCATATTTGGCCAGAAGAGTAAACCACAGGAAACCACAAGTCAGGATTCAGGCCAGATTTTGTGCCAGCCTGACACTAATGCCTCGAAGTGGAGATCTGCAGAATGATGTTTGGAACTCCATGACACAGCAGCCATGGTACATATATACATGATTTTGGCAGGATCAGTGTTTTATAAGAACTGAGTTGTTATGAATTTAGTTTCTGCTATACCACCCTTCCCACCAAGAAACCTATATATATATATACATATATATATATATATATATATATATACATATATATATATATATATATATATATATATATATATATATGACTTATTTAGTGTGATCCAGATAGTAAGTGTCTGAAATTGGATTTAAACTTAGGTTTTCCTGACTTGAAGATATATATTGGGGGCAGCTAGGTGGTGCAGTACATAGAGCACCAGCTAATGAAGGAGTACATGGAAGGAGGAAAAAAAGGCTCTCATAAATCCCTCAGGATGCCTCAGAACCAGAGAATGGAACCAATTTAAAATTTTCCAAATAAATTAAAAATTTTGATTTAAAAATAAAAATTTAAATAAATATAAAAACCTCTAAAGGTTTTCTAATGTTGACATGAAATGTTGTCATTTTTAATAAGGTCTTTTAAAGACTATTGACTATATAACTAAAAGAAACAAGTTTAAAATGTCCACAAATATTGTAGACAGGTAAACTCTCAACCTCACAAAACACCAATAACTTGTGGTAGAAACCATGTCTCCCAGGCAATGGAGTGCCAATTAATAGAGACACTATTAAAAGCACTTATTTTGACAGAGCTTTAATGTTAACAAATGCTTTTCTCATAGGAATTCTGTGACAGAGCCAGTACAAAGATTATTTCTTCCATTTTACAAATAAAGAAACCAAGACTCAGGTGAATTAGTAAGGGGGAAATTTAAGTCAGATGTCTTGATTTCAGTTGTCTTAACACTATATTTTCTTATCTTTTTCAATCAACCCAGGCAAGAAATTCAGTTGAAGGATTCTACAAATTTTATCTCCCAAATATATTGAGCAGTTCTTGGAGATAAAAAGAGGTAGAAAAAAGAAAAGGTCAGTAGAGATGGCCATTAAATAAGCCTAATATTGGAACATATCTTTCAGCCTGCTATCAGCCACTTCTGACAATGGACTGACAAACCTATGGGTCTAAAGCTCTCTTCGACACCGTGAGATATACAAGAGATAATTAATCCAAGCTCTTGAGGCTTACAACTAATCAGTCAATAAATATTTACTAAGCATATATTGTGTGTCAGTAATTATTCCGGGTTGTGGAAACACAAATACACAAGTGAAATAGTTTGTGCTTTCGAATGGCTTAGAAGGACATGGTTAATAAGACAAAAGTACCATGCAAGAAACAATTCAATACAATGAAACAGGGCTCTATTAGGCACTTCCTATGTGCCAGTTGTTGTACCAAGCAAAATTAAAAGTAGTTCCTACACTGGAAGCTCTCCCAGTCAAACAAGTACACCTTCCTTTTGGTAATATATAACAATCATGATGTGGGTGATTGCTGTTGGTCAACTTTCACAATTACTCTCTTTCATTTAATTACATAGCAAGATGATACACTTGGATAAACTAAACCAGAAAAGTCAAGGTATGTATAGTTGTATACTTGTATACTTCTGCTCAATTATTCATGGACTTTGTTGTTATTGTTGCTGTTTACCCTTCATTCTTTTTTGTTTTTTTTGCTGAGGCATTTGGGGTTAAGTGACTTGCCCAGGGTCACACAGCCAGGAAGTGTTAAGTGTCTGAATCCAGATTTGAACTCGGGTCCTCCTAACTTTAGGGTTGGTACTCCATTCTTTGTGCTACCTAGCTGCCCCTACCCTTCATTCTTGAAGAGGATCAAGAATGGGCTTTAGACTAAGTGTGAAAAATCCAGATAACAATTTAAATTTAAACATGCTGGGTGTTTATACATGAAGTCTGTTTGGACTGGTTGAGAGATAATCACATCCTATAGGATTTATATAAAACTAGTAAACTAATTGGGATCGGAGATATGAATATGTCTGCTAGCATAAAGGAAACATCTCTTAAAGTTAAAGGTAGAGTAGATTAAATTAAAGGGGGAAATGGAAAAATCACACTGTCACCAATCTTATTCAATTTTTTCTTAGGTCTCATTTCTCAAGTATATAAAGAACTTTGTGAAATTTATAAGAATCCAAATCATACTCTCAATTTATAAATGGTCAAGGAATATGAACAGGGAGTTTATACATAATCAGAGGAAAAAATTTCTGAATCATAATTGATTAGAGAAATGCAGATTTAAACAACTTTTAGGTATCATATCATATCCATCAAATTGTCTAAAATGATAGATGCCCTTCAATTGGGCAATGGCTAAAAAAACTCTATGTGATTATGATAGAATACTATTGTAATATAAGAAATGTTGAGTTGGTTAAATTAGAAAAACATGGAAAGACTTAGATCTATGAAGAAAGATGCTAACTATCTCCAGAGAAAGAATTGACAAATAGAAAACGTGTACTATGGTTTTATACATATATGTGTGTGTGTGTGTTTATGGATATGTATGTACATGTATTTGTATTCATGTTTGATTATAGCCTTGATGGGGAAAGACAGGAAGGAAAAGGGGAAAAACAAATGATAAAAAAATAATAAATAAAAATAAATAAAAAGTACAGAGCCAAAGCAGCACAGAAGGAAGCCCAGAAAATCTGAGTAGCATTGAAAATATTATATAACACTTATTACATAGGTTTTCTTGAAGTAGGAATTCATTGTTTTATATTGACTCCTTTTGTATGTACTGCTGTATACTTAGAAAAGCTTTTTTATATCCTCCTATTTTGTATTTAAGTTTATATATATATATATATATATATATATATATATATATATATATATATTAAAGGAGAAGCCTTCAGCCAAGTCCTAAGAAGGAATAATTTAGACTACAGGAAGAGGAGGAGGAGAGCACATCAGCCTTGGACTTATTTTTGGCCCCTTTCCTCCATACCTATTGGCTGGAGAAAGATCTCATGGACTGAAGAAAACCAGAGGATTTGGCCTTTTTCATTGGTGTCTTAGCATCTATTAGCAGCGTCTGCATTGAGAGCTAAGAGCAATCTAGATACATTGAGGAAAGTCAGGTTCAAGGTTAGTTATACAAGGAGGTAGAAATGGGGTCCATAATGGGGATATTTGAAGAGTCAGCAAAAGGACTTCCAGAGGTTATGAGTTACCACCTTTTCCACATGTGCTTTAAACTTAAAATAACATTTTCTTTGTCTCTTCTATACAAGAGTATATCACAGATTTTTGAGGGGTGGTTTTACCCCAACTATACCACTAAAGTAAATGCCCATTTTTAAAAGCTAATTTCATCTGGAGGAGTAATTAATATCTACTGATAATCATAGGAGTGGGGAAAGCACAGAAATTGGGGCTTGTGAACAATAGCATTATTAATAGAAGTTCTTAACCTGGGGTCTATGAACTTATTTTTGGATTTTATAACTGCATTTCAATATAATTGGTTTCCTTTATAATTCTCTTTATTTTATGCATTTAAAAACATCAGTCTGAGAAGGAATAGGCTTTACCAGAATATCAAAGGAGTCTACTACACAAAAGTGGTTTGAGAACCACAGTACTCAGACACATCTCCCAGGTCCCTTAGGGCTACCTTCAGAGACCTGAGGGATGTCATGATATTCACCCTCTGGAACGTGACCTGTTCTATAGAGCTAGTTGGGTTTGTAAGAGTTGTGGTGTTCTCTTCTTTTGTACAATATATGATGGTTCTCTGGGAGCAGGTTTCTTGGGGAGGTTTTTTGGAGGCAGCCTTAGTTTCAGTTCCAAGTAATAATCACTTCAAATACAGCCAGGAGTTAAAATCCAATCTTTTATTGTCTCTTCCAAAATATCCCAGTTAGCTTTTTTTGGTTCTGAGAGCTCTCGTTGCTAGTCTTTTGCCCCTGCCAGCTTCTGCCTCTAGCTCAACTCCGACTCCTGGCAATCTTCCGAACTGACTAACTAACTGACTAACTGAAGCTCTTTTTATGCTCTTTTAAAGGTGTAAACTCAAAGGTTGACTCCTCCTCTGAGAGTGGGATTATGGGAGGTGTAACTGTGAATCTCCTGGACTTGTGAACACTTGTGAATTTCCCAAACTTGTGAAATAATGTGTGAAGTCTCAAAAGTGTGAACATAATCATTGTTTCTATCAATTCTATTGACAACACCTTGTTTCAATTTCTGGCTCATAACAAAGAGTAAATCTAGAATACTTGCTACGCATATAATAACAAGAAGAGTAGAGTCTGAAATTAAACATATAAAGATGGGCAGAGGAAACAAAAGAATCTCTATTTGCTAATAACACCATGTTTTAATTAGGATATCTGGAAAAATAGCAAAGAAATAAAGATCACTAATAGTTCTGATAAAGCTGAATGATTAAAAAAAATGACAAACCTCCAGAAATCAATAATATATCTCTGTAAATTTAAATATATCTAATCAAGTTCTCCCATTTTCTCAAGAGGAAATTGAGACCTAGAGATTTTAATTGACTTGATCAAAGTCATAAATCTATTAAATGCAAATACTCCTCCCCCCCAAAAAAAAAAAAAACTTTGCCCTCAAGGAAATTACATTTTTGTTGGCCAAAGGTATTACATGGGATTTTGAGAGTTTATTCAGTAACAGGTTTTCATACAAGCCAGATAAATTGGAAACACTATGGGCCTAGGTAGAATTCAGAAAGTAGAAGTTCCACCTAGTGTTCTCTCATTATTAGCAATTTGATCCTGGGGAGGACACAATAATAGTAGCAATTATTAATATGGTGCCATAAAGTGGGCAGGATACTATAGATTTAGATCTATTGAATTTTATCATATACACACATTTATTGAGATGAAATATAGAAGTAAAGGTACTTATCTCTGCATACATGTATGTAAATGTGTATGTGTTTGTATATATGTATACATATATAATCTCATTGAATTTAATTATCACAATTTTGGGATATCTTTATTCCCACTTAGAAATAAGGAAACATCATGAGAGGTAAAAAGACTTGCCAGGGATCACACAGCTGGCAAACGTTTGAGGCAGGAATCAAAGTTGGGAGTTCCTGACTCAGTGTCCGGGACACAGTATTCTCATTTACCATCCTCCCTATAACTTTCCTGGAACTCAGGCACCTCATCTCCACATAAGGGGATTAGGCTAATTTAAAGAATCTTAGCACCTCTGAGCCAGAAGAGACCACAGAGCTAAATTCCCTTCCATTTCTAAAATCCTCTGCTCCTTAGCCTATATTTCAGCCATGTCAGGGAAGAAGTCTACAGCCTCCTGAGTAATATTACATTTTTGAGCCTTCAAATTTAGAGCTTAAAAAAAGCCATTACAAGCAACAAATAATGGAGCGCAGCTTTCTTGAATCTCCTCAAAAGAGAACTGAGCCAGCATTCGCCTATTTTTGATCCCAGGATAAATGATTTTATGGAAAAATATACTGAGAGGGAAAAAAGATGACTCTGCCCAGAAAATCTAACAGATATTTTTCCTCATGTGTCTCCTTCATCTTGCTATGATTTTCTAATCAATTGCTATAAAATTATTTTGGATGACGTGTGTCTATAAGAGTGTTATTTCTTCCTGCCCTTGGGGTTGTTTCTGCCAATAGATTTTGGATTACAAATGTATCTTTGAAAATAGAAAATCGTGAAGAAAATGCATGTTGGGTTATGGGGCTTAGTTTTGTCAGAGTAGCGTTTTTCAGACTGACTCAGCAGCTCTGGGTCCAAGGCAGCTGTTAGAGGGAAAATGCCCTGATTGACTGTGTAGGGAGAAAAAAATGAATAAAAGGGGAGGCATTGTGATATATAGAAGCAGCACAAATTTGAAACCAGAGGTCCTAGGTTCAAATTCCCATGGAGCCTCTTAATACCTATGTGAATTGATCTGTCAGGACCTCAGTTTCCTCATCTGTAAATGTTGGGGTTGGACTAGACATAAATTTGATGAGGATGAGACAACCGTCACGCTGTATGGAAACAAAGTCTCGTGGGTGGATTCTCTCTGGTGAATTGATGGGAGATTGTGAACAAGATGGACAGACAAGGCTGCATCTGAACTGTTGGAGGAAAGATCCTCATCACGGAGGTGCCCAGTTCATGGGGGCTTTTGACTAACAGCTGACAAACACTTCTTTACACTCATGGGCAGGTTTGTTTTTTTAAGCACTCTCCAGGCATAATCTTGTTTCAGCCTCCTCATGAACCCATAAAGCAATTACAGCAGACATTATCCTTCCCCATTTTGTGGATGAGGAAATTAAGACTCAGAAATGTTAAGTGATTTGCCCACCATGACACAGCTAGGAAGTATGGGAGACCGAATTTGAATCAGGTCTCACTTGGCTCCAAACACATAATATTCTTTCTGTAATACCTACAAGGTTGTTGTTAAATATTTAACAACCTAACTCTGAGAAAAAGAGATATATCAGGACCCACTTTTAGGTTTAATCTGCATTACTAACATTTTCTCCATCACTTTCTTTAGTCTGGACAATCAATGAAATAATAAATCAGGCCCTAATTGGTAGCATTTGCTGATTTCCAAGGTTTAAATGCTCACACTGAAAATTTGGGCTCTCACAAACCAGTTGGAGTTTGCTCCAGCAAACACCTGACAACAGTGAGTCTCTCCTTGAACCTGAAAATGTAAAAAAAATGATAGTAATGTAACAGCCACACAATCTGACAAAGAAATGACAAGTAAATGTACACATATAGGTGGGATTTTATATTTCTGTGTTTTGTGTACGTGTGTGTACATGTACACACACATAATTTGGGGAGAAAAAAGTAAATAAGAGAGTTTTTTATTGATCCAGACTAGACTTGGAATCAGAAAACAGGTATTGAAGCTGAATCTGAAGGATGGTTTAGCAGATAGAAAACTGGCTTTGAAGATCTGGGTTCAAGTTTCATTCCTACAGCTCACTGGCTAGGTTATATTCAGGGCAACTTTCCAAAAGCTAAGAAGCAGAAATTTGTGCAGACTTGTTTTGGCAGAGGGGGCTTCCTCATGTCAACAAGATCCCAGGTCTAGTCCCCTTTCCCTCTCTGACAGAGACCAGCCACGTGATGATTGACCTAGAACCTCTCAGGACCCCAGACTCCCCATAAGAGCAAATGTTAGGGGCAAGTCACTGAACTACACTGGGGAAGGAGGTTTCCATGAGAGGCTTTCCCTACACCAGTGGCATCAAACCCAGGCTTGGACCACCATCTACAAATATACACACGTGTGTGCATGCATGCATGTATGTGTGCATAGATCAACACACAGTGTACATATATGCGTGCCTTGAATACATGCACATATGTATATGTGATTTAATATATAATATATGTCTGCATATGTATTGTGTGTGTATATATGTGTACAAAAATAGATACATACATACATATATAGACATATGGATTTAGATATGAGGCAATTGTATATTCAATAGAATGCCCATCCTGGAGAAGACTTGAGTTCAAATCCAGATTCAGATGTTTACTAGCTGTATCACCCAGGTAAGTCATTTAACTTCTTTCTGCCTCAGTTTCTTTATATGAAAAATGGGAATAATGATAATTGCATCACTTATCTGATTGGATTGTTGCATGATTCAAATAAGGTTAAAAAAGTTGAATAAATGCCAGTTATCATCATCATCATCTACGTCATATATTTGATAGAGTGTTGGTCCTAGAGTCAGGAAGTTTTTGCTGCCTGTTTCACTCTGAATCTCCATGACCTCATGTGGGGTTTTCTTGGAAGAGACATTGGATGGTTTGCCATTGACGACTCCAGCTCATTTTCCAGATGAGAAAACTGAAGCAAACAGGGTGAAGTGACTTGCCCAGGTTCACACAGCAAGGAAGTGCATGAGACTGGATTTGAACTCAGGTTCTCATAACTCCAAGGCCAATGCTCTAACCACCTCGTTTCCCTGGCCAGCTGTGTGACTTATTAGGTGAGTCACTTAACTTCTCTTTGCCTCAGTTTCCCCCTCTGTCAATGAGGATAATAAAAACACCTACCTATTGTGAGAATTAAACAAGATAATAAGTGTAAAGAGCTCAGCAAGTGCCTGACACATAGTGAACACTATATAAATTTTATTATTATCATTATTATTATTATTATTATTATTATTATTATTGTCTGTGTTTCTCTTTACCTTTTCTACGAGCATAAGAGGAGGAATTATGGATTAGAGTCATCTTCAATTGTAAGTTAAAGAACATCTTAGACCATATAAGATTTCCAGATCACAGATCTAGAATAGGAAGAGAACCGCAAAGTCCTCATTTCACAGAGACAGAAACCGAGGCCCAGAGCAGACAATAACTTAGCCAGAGCCACAAAAGCCACAATTTTTCAGAATCTTAGAAATTATGCCCAGTGAAGAAAACTGAACCTGACTGGGCATCTCTGGGTCAAAGCAGGCTCTAAATTCAGGTCTTCCTCAGCCCAAGCTACCTCTTTTCTCCCCATGCCATACTCCATCCCTGCTGCATCAAAGGAAATGTTGAGTTAATCTTTTCAACTCAGAGGGAAGAGTCATCCGAAGGTTCCTAATAGAATTGTCTTGCAGAAAACACAGAGTCTGCCTTCTCACGTGTAATGGACACATTGAGACATTGATAGAGCTGTGTCCTATGTGACAGTCCCAGCCTGTGGCTTAAAGCAGATGATATCATAAGTGGAATTGTTCCATTATGAGAAGAAAGACAGCTACCCTTCCCTTACAGCACGCTGCTGTGCCCCCCAAACACAGGGCCACACTTCCCTCTATGAGAACCAAAGGAGACAATATATGTAAGGCATTCTGCAGAACTTTAAAATTCTGGATAAATATTTGTTGTTATTCTAGGCATCTAGTGGTTATAATAGGGAGCGTGCTGGATTCGAGGTCAGGGAAACGAGTTCAACTCTTGCCTTAGTTATGTAATAGCTCAATGATCCTAGACAGATCTTCTTCTCCTTAAGTATCTCATCTAGAAAATGGAGATAATAAATAACAGCTCCTACCTTGTAAGCCTGTTGTGATGATCAAATGAGATAATATATACCAATGCCTCTAAAAACACCTTCAATAAATGCTAGCCATTGTGATTACTAGTGTTGTCATTGTTAATTTGCTGCCATCCATGGAAACAACCATTGATCCTGGGAGAACAGCCATCATAAAGATAAATCTCTAGATGATTTTTATCATAGATAAAATTAAGATGGTTTTATCATTTTTTAAAAATACATATTTCTAAGGTAACAAGATTTTTTCAAATATCATTGACAAGCTTGAAAACATGTCTAACTTGGTACTAATGTATTATCTGTTAGCATTTATCCTTTTTTTCATTGTCTCCAGTTTTACTTGATCATAATGATTGGTGCTCTTTTAGGAATAAATGGAGATCTTGCAAATGAAATTTCCCCTAATGATCTGGACAAGTTCCTACATTCAAAAGCAGCAGGCAAAAGAGGAAAAAAAGAAAAAGAAAGAACGAAAAGCCAATATGTTAATTGTAGACTATTTTAATGTGCACGATCCGTTAATTAAACAGTAAATTAAAAGCAAGCCAAACATGTGATTTCATCTTTGTGGAGCTCCTATTGTGGAAATCCTTTTTGCCGATGCAAATTACCAACTAGTCCACGATTTAGGGAGTTGCCTGGGTCCGAGAGTCAAAAAGCTCATTTTTGTTCAACTGATATTTATTCCATAAGATCATGGAATTTTATATTTAGAATCTGGATGAACCTTAAAAGCTATTCTCATTTTGCAGATGGGGAAATTGAGACCTAGAAAGGTTAAATGATAATAATAGCAATAATTATAATAAATAATTATTATAATGATATGGTCATTGTGTAATATATAATTATAATAGTATAAATAATAACAAAAAGTTAATATTTAAATAGTACTCTGAAGCTTGTAAAATACTTTATAAATGTTATTTCATTTTATATCACTATTATCATCTCCATTTTACAATTGAGGAAACTGAGGCAGACAAGAGTTGAGAGAGATGCAAGTTCAGGAGCATATAACTAGTAAGATCTGAGGCTCCATCTGAACTCTGGTCTTTCTAACTGCAGATCTAGCACCACCTACCTTTAAGATGATTAACCAGCTAATAAATATCTACTACAGAATTCTAATTCAGGTCCTCCAGATTCTAAATTCTGTCTGATTCCCTCAAAAATAGACATTTCCAATCCCACCACTGTCTTTCTCAACAAGCCAAGGCGATCGAGGTCTCACGCCTCGCCTCCTATCAATAAATCACATTCAGTAAAGAGGGCTGATTCACTGCAAGCATAAATGTCTTTTTCTCCATCACTCCTTTCAGTGGGCATTTCTGCCTTAGTGTTCCTCCCGCATACACAAACACACATGCTGTAATCATAACCATAAACTAAATGACTCCATACAGCACAGAGATGGCTGGGAGAAAATACTCCAGCTAATTGATAATGACATCATGCTGGTGTGTGCATTACAGTGTAAATGAGGCTTCTAGACTCATTTATGGATCTTTTATTCAAAGTTCATTCCTGATTCCTTTTATTTGGATGGTTTTGAAGATTCTTCTTCAGTCCGTGAAATAACTTATCCCTGCTGATTTGCCCCTTTGAAACTGGAACACAAGTGCCGGTTTTTAACTGGATTTTTAAACAGATGCTGACCAGGACCAAAATAAAATGTTACCATGAAAACCACATTATTGAAAAGAATACAAGAGGAAAACTGATTCATGAATCTGCCTGTACCAGCACACAGTGTAATTCATGATAATAATGCTAATACTACTAATAATCATCAAATTGTATTTTGTATTGAAATGTATTGGTGCTTACGGGGTGGGGTGGGGAGGGAAGATGTATCATCTGTGAGCATGGAACAGTGCTGGAGCTTCCATTTTTCTAAAGTAGGTTAACATTCATCACAGAT
Source organism: Sarcophilus harrisii (assembly GCF_902635505.1). NCBI lineage: Eukaryota > Metazoa > Chordata > Mammalia > Dasyuromorphia > Dasyuridae > Sarcophilus > Sarcophilus harrisii. Next base: position 641,110,397 of record NC_045427.1, on the reverse strand, counting down.
GCATGTGTAAAATTAGCTGATTTCCCAGGGTCAAATGGAAGGTCTGCAAGAAAAATGCAGATCTCTGGATTTCTGATGAAATGAACAACGAGGGAAGCTTGCTGTCTTGAGAAAGGGAAAATTAAGGTGGAGAGGGAGAAAAATCTGGAACTTAAAAGTCCTACAAAAATGAATGTTAAAAACTAATTTTTACATGTATTTGAAAAATAAAATACAATTAAAATTTTAAAAATAATTGAATCTATAACAAAAAGAAAAAAGAAAAAGAACTAGGAAATGAAAAAGATAAACGTCTGATCTCATAGACCTATATTTGGTTGGCTCTGGAGGAAGTCCCATCAAAGAGTGCCTCAATTCTTTTCTATTCTAAGAAGTTCCAGTTCCTAAAGTTCTAACAGTGAGCACGCTGAGGGGTCAGCATAAGGATGTCTCCCTTTCTTGTCATATTCTTTTCTGTTGAAGAAAAATAGTCTTAATATCTTAAGTTCATTCATATTCACAGGAATAAGAACTTGGTATTAATATATATAGGTCTATGCATTTATGTGGGGTTTTTACATTCTCTTCAGTAATTTGTGTCCTTATTGCTGTGTCTTAACCACAATATTTGGGCTTCACTTTTAAGTAGAAATGGACTTGCCTCACCCCCTTTTGAGACAGTTTAGGCAGTTCCCACAAAAGCCACCTTGGGTGATAGACGGAACTTCTGGACTTAGTCTGAGGACTTGGGGTCCATTGCTCACTTCTTGAGTAGCCTTAAGTCACCCATTACCCACTGGACAAATCATTTAAATTCTCAAGGATTGAGCATTTCATATTTAAATGAGGTTCTACCTTTCCAACTTCTTGGTTGCTCATATGGGACATGGAGAAGTTAGAATAATCTCTGCACTCCCTTCCCAGTTCAAACCCAGGCTCCTATGATCCTACCTGAATGAATTTGGACAAGCCTTTTTAGCTCTGGGCCTCAGTTTCTGTATTTGTAGAATGTGAGTAAGTAGAGTATATTTATTTGTAAATTGGATTGGATGTCCTCTGAGGTTTCTTCCGGCTCTAAACCCATGCTCTTGCAATTCTGAGATTTATGATCCTATGATTTACACCAAAATGAACTCTAGGCCATCATGAAGTGGAGGAAGGGGACAAGTTCATTAGCCCTGATCAATCAGTGAGGTGTCAGAAATGGTCCTGGAAATGATGGAAACACTGAGAGGAGTGCGTTAAGGGATGATCTCATGCAGTGATCTCACAAGAGCCATTTGTCAGCCTCCCATTCACTTGGCAGGGAAACCAGGTGCTGGGGGCTGAGAGCCTTCCTTTGCAGTCAGAGCTATCTGCAAACAGAAGGCACCTTCCTGCTTTGTCTTACCATTCACCATTCAGGTGGGTTCCTTGGACAGTCACCATGCAGCTGGTGGTTATTATTGCCTAAAATGTCCTTCTTATTGTAAAAGAACAGTGTAAGAGGCTCCAAGCAGCTCATCCAAAGACCCCCTTCCCAAATGAGTCTGCATTTTTCCATTACTCTCTGTGAAGACCCTGGATCAAGCACAAAACACATTCAGAGGAATCCCAATCCTATCATTTGTTCCCCTAATAGACAAGTTGAGGAAGATATAAATATTGTCTGGGAGAAATCAGGTACATACAACACACCTGTGGGTGATAGTATGTCCAGACCCAGGGGGAAGGGGAGAGGACTCTGGAAAGTTTGTGGGAGAATTAGAAGTAACTCTCTCTCCTATGTCATTCACTGTGAATTTGCCGTGATGGATTACTTTTTATCTGAGACAGGGTTCTGGCAGGAATCATGGGCATCTAGGATAATAACCAAGTAGGAAAAGACATGAGAAGCCAAGTCAGCCCATCCCTACCAGACTGAGAATCCTCTCCACTTCATTCCTGGCAAATGGTCCTCAAACCATCACTAGAATCTGTGTAGAGAGGGCGAACCCCACCTCCTGAAAAGCCAGATGGGATAGCTGATGTCCCCTGCTTTCATCAATAAAAAGTAGTAGCAGTTGTGTTAAGACTTGGGATTTAGACATAATAAATCATTTAAGAGATGATCTTTTTTTTTTTTTTTCATTCAAAGCTCAAAACAGGTTTGTCAAACTTGAGAAAGTGATGACGTCTGAATTTACTCCTTTGTTCCCCGAAAGCTTTTGATGTCATGGGGTCAAAGTATCATAGAATGAGAGAATTTAGAAATGGAAGGAGTTTAAATTTAAAAAATAGCTATTTTCATTAATGAAATTGAACATTTCTTTCACTCAAAGCTGTCCTTTTACAGGGAGGAAACTGGAATTAAAATAACTTGGCCAAAGACAAACAGGCAATCCAGTTGGGTTTTTAACTCAAGCCTCTGTATATTTAGGATCTTTACTGAAAGCAATTAAATAAACAAATCACTTGATTAGCAGTACGAAAGTTGAGATAGGTGCTGTTTTGCTTATATCCTAATGCACGCAGACTTGCATGTATATAATATATATCACGGGTAGCATGCACATTTCTTCAGTGATTTATACATATATCTCTGACCACATAAGGAATATTCTGGTGTGCATTAGCTTGAAAATATATTACAGTCAGGACTAGGTATATTTTCATCTGGGGAAAACAGTAATTGGGATGAGGGATGGGCAGTGGGTAGCAGTGATGCAGAGGGCAGAGTTGTCAAAAGAGGGAGTGATGGTACTCTCATCCCCATGGGGGATGAGGGAGAAAAAAGGCTCTATGGCAGAGGTTTGTAAGGAGAAGGGTAGGAGGGCAGTGGTGGCAGCCCTTGGTTGTATAAAAAATAAAAAATGAAATATCCCTGAATCTGAGTCAGAGGGTCTAAGTTGGAACACCAGCTCTGCCATTGACTGGGTGACCTTGGGCAAACAAACCCACTGAAGGCCTTTGGGTTTCAGAGCCAATACATGGGGTTGAGTAGTGGACCAGTCCCAATTCTGTGATCCTTAAGAATCTAGCAATATTCTCACCATCTGGTGATATCCCTTCCCTGTCCCCAGACCATGGTTTTCATGATTCCCTTCTTGGATTTAATATTGAGTTTACCCCTGAACTGATCCTCTTCCCTCATTTCCAGAACGGTGGCCCTGAACCTGAATGTTTTCACAATGCATCCCTATTGAATTGAGTTTAGAATGGCATAAAAGCCAGACTCTTAGTGAAATACTTTAGAACACACATAGAATTGATGGATTTTCTGAGTTCATTTCCATGCTTTTATGAGAGGTATAAATGTCTTTATGATTTTTTTTCGTCTAGACTTATGATTTCATCTGTGTAGGATACTGCTAGTGAGGAAACCTCTTCTAATCAGTTCCCGAACTGCTCTGTAACAAAAATCTTAAAAAATTGTCTGGGACACAGAGATTTAATGCTTGTCCAAGGTAACACAGCCAGCCTATGTCAGAGGACAACCTTGAAGTCTGGCCTTTCCAAGGCCATCTGTCCACCCATTAAACCACACTGCCTTGCTGGACTTAGGAAATAAGTAATTTACTCTAGTCAAGGATTCCCAAATAATGCAAATCTGTAAAGGATTATATGTGGCTCATCAGCCTTGAAGGTTGCCAATCTAGGGTCTCCCTCTACTAACCCAGATTGCAACCTAATGTGACTTAAAAAGTAGAAAAGATGGATAGTACAAAGCACTGATTTTGGAGTAAAAGGACGTTAGTTCCAATCCTCCCTTACTCACTCACTACTTGGTATGACAAGGCATTTCCTCGGAGCTCTAGTTTCCTCATCCATAAAATGAGGAGATTGAAATGGATGTCTCTGAGGTCCTTTCAGCTCTTCACCTCTGATGTCAGGGAGTTGTTTAATAAATACAAAGTGAAGTGATTTACCCAAGGTCATTAAGCTGGTGAATGTCAGATGCCAGATTTACAAGCAACTCTTCCTGATCACCGTAGCCAGCATTCCACCAATTGTATAGTGCTGCCTTTACACACACAAACACGCATACATATGTGCACGTGTATTTCCACATATTGATTCAAAAATATAAGAGAACTGGATAGAACAGAAAGAGAACACTCTTTCCTTAAAATCAAGAGAAACCTGGGCTTAAATCTTGCCTCTGGAACCAAACACAGAGCTTCTATGATAGCCTAAACTGTCTCTAGCTGTAAACTGACCAGAGCTAATGGTCTACCAGCCCTGATGCTAATTTTGTTGCAGTGGATAAGACACTTAACCTCTCTGATCCTGTTTGCTTCTCCATAAAATGAGGATCCCAATGCACACAGCGCTTTCCTTGAAGGCCTGTTGTAAATTGTGATGGGATGTTGTCATGTATGTAAAGCACTTCACAATCTCTACAATGCTGAATTGTTTTTGTTTTTGTAAGGGTTGCATTAAGCACATGTAACATACCTAAGGAATCTTTAGGATGGGAATCTGTGGCAATCGTTTCTTTGTTGTCATTTTTGTTATTGTTGTTGTTGACGCTGCTACTACTGTTTTTCAAGTTAATTTGAGTCAATGGTGGCAAAAATAAACCCCAAAAAACTGAGGCAAACTTGAGCTCTATGGAGAATTGTTGTTTCCAGGGTGAAGAAAGTAAAAGTTTCCATGATCTCTATCTTGACCAAGGGTAATTCTAGAGCCTCATCTTCAGTACTCAAGGTCACAGTAAAGGAAGGGCATTGATGAAATGGAAAGAGTCCCAGGAGGTCAGCCAGTCTGGTGAAGAATTGTGAACTGATGGCTGGCTCATCAGGAGCAGGAGGAGGTAATGGGGGGTATGAAGGAAAGAGAAGGTTTGACAGGAATAAGAAAGTTGTCTTCAAGTGTTTGAAGAAAGATTAATCCTAGGGGCAAAAATGGCAGGGAGAGGGGAGAAGGTGCAGAGAAGCAAATTTAGACATCATTTCAGGAAAATACTTGTTAACCATTCAAGCTGTTCCCTCAGTTGGAGTGGGTTTACCTTCATTAGACATTTTCAAACTAAATAGGAATTACTGCTCATCAAATATATTGTACATTCAGATAAGCTATGATTTGGCCAAGACAGCCCTTAAGGTCCTTTCCAACTCTGAAATCCTCTGATTCTGGGAAAACCGTGCTTGAATCTCACTCCTCATTTTTCCCCCATTCATAAAACATATTTCTTCATTCATTATTTATTTGATTTATTTCAAATGTGTTCACTGCCCAAGGACCTCTGGACATGTGCACAAAATATAAATACAAAACTCAAACTAAATCTAGTTGTGAAAATTCCTGTGGAATTAGAATGGAATTACCAAGTTAATGGAGCAGTGTAATGAAGGCAGACTTAATAAATATGGCTTGGCGTTAATGGGGGCTGTAAGAAGAAATGTCAATAGATATTGGCGATTTGCTAGGCCAAGGCCTGACATTTGTTATGTTTATCCTCGTGTTGTCAAGAATTAATTATTTTTATAACCCGGTATTGCTGAGTGTTTTGGAGCCAGACTGATAAGCCACATGGAAAGAGGAAATTTCAAAAACCCTTCTTTCCAGGATTCGAGTTATCTGAGCTGTTAAAAATAACACTAATTAAAGCTCTCCAGAAATCTATCCAAACTCAACCACCAACACTAACAAACAGACCCAAAAACATGTCCTTAAAGTGCAGTGGGACTTGGGGTGAGTGTTAAGCACTCAAGGAATGGCTTCTAATCATGCTACATGGCCGTTTCACAGAGTGCTGATAGATGTCAATGTGTGTGTGTGTGTGTGTGTGTGTGTGTGTGTGTGTGTGTGTTCTATTCTCCTAGGAGGAAAGTGCTTAAACCCTTTGGAGTTTACCCTCCTCACTCCAACTCTCCCACATATAGGCAAGTGACTAATCCTTTTGGAAAAAGTATGGCTCTTAAGTCTTCCTTGAAAGTCTTTATAAACATCTGCTAGCACAGCATGGCTTGTATTTTAGCCTCAGAATTCAAGAACAAAAGAGCTCCCCAGACTGATTACAGAATATATATAAGCCTTGTACACTAATGGACCTTGCCAAACTCTATCCATTAGCCAACAAGAACAAAGAAAGGAATGGGGGAACAGCAATAGATGCTCTAGTTGGCTGTGTGTGCTAATTGGAGAACTCAATCAGGGAGAATTATTATGTTTGTTTTTCTTTTTAGGAAGAAAAGACAGAAGCTAGGAAGAAAGAAGGAAGGAAGGAAGGAAGGAAGGAAGGAAGGAAGGAAGGAAGGAAGGAAGGAAGGAATGGAACAGAGGGAGGAAGGGAGAGAAAAAAGGAAGACATGGGGAAGGAAGGAGGGAGGGAGGAAGAATATTTATACATGGAACACTGATCTAATCAGCTTGAAAAGAAGCAGAATTCAAGAGATAAAAGTTCTAGATGAGAAGTACCCACAATTTCAACAGGACAAGAGCTAAAAATTCTGACTGAGGGAAGAAATGATTATAATATATTATGTTCTATCAACAAATTTGAGTATTTTAATTTTAAAACTTTGGAGGCTAAAGCTGGGAGCACTAAATTAAATAACTGCATATTATGGGATCATTCATACATGACATAATAGTGGATTTTTTAGTTTCTCATTATAAGGGAGAGATGTGCTATTAGCTCAAGAAAGGTAACCTTCCCTACTATGAACAAATCATTTGTTAGCTTAAGAATATGGAGGATATAGTAAAAGGGACAAGACATATAGCATATGAACTTCTTATACAAGTTAGATTTTATTCCAGATAATGCAAAAGTAATGTAAGTACTAAGGCTCAGGAGCAGCAGTGGCAAGTCTCTCTCTCTAGTGATCTTTGAGATTCTAAGGACGAACTTCTGACTCTCTCTTTCTCTTCTCGTCTTGACTCTACTGTCATCTAGTATCTCTCTAGCTCTTCACTACTCTAGTCTCTCTGTCTCTGTGTCTTTCTCTCTGTCTCTGTATCTCTGTCTCTCTGTCTCTCCATCTCTCTGTCTCTCTCTCTGTCTCTCTCTTCTCTCTCTGTCTCTCTGTCTCTCTTCTCTGTCTGTCTGTCTGTCTGTCTCTCTCTGTCTCTGTCTCTCTCTGTCTCTGTCTCTCTCTGTGTCTTTCTGTCCCTCTCTGTCTCTCTCTCTCTCTCTCTCTCTCTCTCTCTCTCTGTTTCTCTGTCTCTCTCTCTCTCTCTGTTTCTCTCTCTCTCTCTCTCTCTCTCTCTCTCTCTGTCTCTCTCTCTGTTTCTGTCTCTCTCTATTTCTCTGTCTCTCTCTCTCTGTCTCTCTCTCTGTCTCTCTCTTTATCTCTCTCTCTTTCTCTGTCTCTCTTTATCTCTCTCTTTCTCTGTCTCTCTCTCTCTGTTTCTCTCTCTCTCTCTCTGTCTCTGTATCTTTCTCTCTCTCTGTCTCTCTCTCTCTGTCTCTCTGTTTCTCTTCTCTCTCTCTCTCTCTCTCTCTCTCTCTCTCTCTCTCTCTCTCTCTCTCTGTCTCTCTGTCTCTTGCTTTCTCTCATTCCGCACCACTACTACTCATATTCAGGCTTTCAGTCCCCTCTTACAGGGACTATTACAATTACCTCCTAATTGGTGTCCCAGCAACACATCTTTCTCCATTGTAATCCACTTTCCACACACCCACCAACTGATTTTTCCAAAAGCACAAGCTATCCTAATTTTCCCTAGAGCCCCGTATCACTTCCCATCTACTCTCAATCAATTCCAGGGGCTCGCCATAACCTGCAGAATTAAATACAAAATCTTTTGGCACTTAAAGCTCTTCACTATCTAATCTGTTCCTACCTTTCCGATCTCTTTACATATTGCTTCCCTCCATTCATTCTCTTCTCCAACTATAATGGTCTCTTGCAGTTCCTTTCACATGACACCCCATTTCCCACTGGCTGTTTCTTCTCCTGCTTTGCCTGTTCTCCCTCTTCACTTCTGCCTCTTGGAACCCCTGATTTCCTGCAAGATTCAATTTACAACCTAAAGAAGACTTATCCTGGTTCCCCCAAACTCATTCTGCCTCCCAATTTCTAGTCTTTCTCCTTAGGATTATCTCCCATTTACAGCATGTATACTTTCTATCTGATTTTTTATTTGCAATATATCTTTCCACTAGAATGAGTTTCCACTAAAATTCACATTCCACTAGAATGCCCTCATTGAGGGCAGGAACTGTTCTTGCTTTTCTCTACATCCTCAGCACTTCTTACAGTACCTAGCACATAGTAGGTGCTTAATAAAATCATCTCGCACATAGTAGGTGCTTAATAAACTCTTATCAATTGTGAGTTCACATCAATTTCCATCTATCATGGTTGCCAACGAACCAATGGAAATCAGGAGCTAGAAAACTGAAAGACATGGCCTGTCAGCTGAGATTATACAGTGGGGCAGATACATTGCAGCCTAATAGATTAAATAGTTGATTTCATATTGATTTCATATTTATTATAGAGCGGGGCCGGTAGTGTTTCTGCTGCATAAAGATGAGACTGGAAAGAATCTTGGTCATTTGGATTGTAGATGAAGTCGACTGAGAAAGTATTCCTCACCACTGACCCACATGGCTACTTCCCCAGACCTATGAAACACATCTGGGAATAATCTCATGAATAGGCATTTGAAATAGTGGAAAGGAAATAAGCATTTATTAAGCACTTGATATGTGTCAGGCACTGAGTGCTTTCAAAATATTATTATTTTATTCTCACAGAATCACTGGGAGCTGGGAGTTATTTTTATCCCCATTTTACAGCTGAAGAGACTGAAGCAGACAAAAGTTAAGTCCAGCTATTCTAGCATAATGTCTCTCAAATGTGACAGAGCAAAACATCTTCAATAAGATCCATCATCACAGAAAAAGATTTTAAGCCTGAGTTTTTACACAGCAAACAGTTTATGAACAGAGAAAATTTAAACTGTAATGTGTTATGTAGATAAGCAACCCATGATTCTGGTCCACCATTATAACACATCTTAGACAGACATGACAGGTGAACAATGGACTAGAGACAGAATAAAAAAAATAAAAGAAGAGAATAGGATTGCATTTAGAAAATTGTTTGGTGCTTTCCAAGATCCCTAAGTTTCTCAAGGTTCATTTTTATAGCATGAATATTTTCTTGTTTTTGCTCTATGTTGGTAAATCATTGAATATCACCTTTTCTAAAGTATTAGCATTGCAGCTCACTCAAGGAATAATGGACAGGTATATTATGGGCATGAGTAAACAATGACTCACTGTTGATGTTGATGTTATTGTTATTCAGTCCTTTTTCAGTTATGTTTAATTCTTCATGATCCCATTTGGGGGTTTTTTGGCAAAGAGAAGTTTGCTATTTCCTTCTTCAGCTCCTTTTATAAATAAGGAAACTGAGACAAACAGGGTTAAATGGGTTGAACAGGGTCAAAAAAAATAAAAGGCCAGATTTGAAGTCAGACCTTTCTGATTCCAGGTACAGTGCACTATTTGTAACCAGAGAAGTCAACACATTAAGCTGGTAGCCAACAGTTAAAAGCCAACCAGTGGACAATTTATGGATTCAATTGATACCTGTATGATGGCAAAAGAACTGGCCATAGTGGGTGGACTTCTAGGGATATTAACAGAGGACATGGGCAAAAATCACCAGGATGAACCTGGAGAAATTATCTCTACTGTTGAAAAAGTACCCACTTGAACACTATCTCACAGATCCATCAAAGTATTAGATTATAAATGCTGAAGAGAATCAATCAGCAAGTATTTATTAAGTACTAACAATGTGCCTTGAGGTAAAACTACTACTTCAGAGGTTAGAGATCTAAAGGGAGCCTATTTAACATCTCATCAAATTACACAAGGAAAAGCTCCTTTCTATGATTTGCAAATTTCCCTCCTTTGGAATTCTGTCTCTCAAAGACTGTCTGCTCTGGCACTTCTGAAACTCACTGATGAGCTCACCTTCTAAACCACCTTATAGAGAAGGGCTCCAGTATCAAGAGTATGTTATACTCATTTTTTTTAAAGAAAAGAACACATACACATATATTATATTTAAGATATACTTTAACATATTTAACATGTATGAGACTGCCTGCCATCTAGGGGAGGGGGTGAAGGGAAGGAAGGGAAAAGTTGGAACAGAAGTGAGTGCAAGAGTCAATGTTGAAAAATTACCCACACATATGTTCTGTCAAAAAAAAAAGCTATAATAATAATAATAAATAATAAAGGTACACATGTTTTCTGGGTCAAATGCCTAAGGAATCTACATTTTGGATAACCTAAAAATCAATAAAAAAGAGATGATGTATTTCTGAAGATGACTTACATTCAAGAAGGGGTGTGAGGGATATATGTCATTGAAGAAATGTAGAGCCAGGAAGAGAAAGTGGACAAGAGGGAAGTGCTGGAGTTAATTCTTGATGACTTATGAGAGCCGATTGTTAAATTTGTGGTGTATTTATATCTTGGCTATATGCAACCAATTCAGATCAGGGCTTGATTTATTGTTTATTTATAGATTTCAGAAAGTGATGGAGAAAGCCTTTTAAATGCAGGCTATATTTGAGCATATCATGCAAACTTTTTGTATTTGTTGGATATTTGGTTGTTAAAAATTTACCACCATGTTTCTGGGTAGCCCATAATAACAAATAGACAGTCCAAGCCTTCTACCAGTCTTCACAAAACCTAAAAGGCCTATAAGAAGGCCACCTTTAGCATTTGCAAGGATAGGGACACTCCACAAAGGATTTGTGGGAGAATGTGGCAGAAAATGAAAAGATGTGACTGGGTTGCAATCTGAATCAGTGAAGGGATTATCTGCATCAGCAAGTTCATGGACACATGGAAACACTGAAGGATCCAGATCCTCTATATTTGGTAGCCCATCTTATACAATTTTTGTCATTTCTTAAACAAAGACCCATGAATTTATTTCTAACACTTTGTATAACATACGGAAATATGAAAAGTTGTTATGGCTGTTTTTCTGGTTATTTTATTGCCAGAATTTCTGATATCATAGTCAGGAAGAGTATCAATAAGAGATGATCAACCAGACTCATAATGAATAGATTCAGTAAAGAAAACTTGTCTTGTAGCTTTTCCAGTAGGCTTAAGGCCCATTCTAATGCAGTTCATAAAAAGGGGATACTTATGAAATGAAAGGATTTGTACCAGAGACCTCCATGATTGAGGAGCAAAGGAATATAATAGAAAAAATAGAACACCTGGAGTCAAAACAACATGGGTCAGAATTCTGTCTCTGACATTTTCTACATGTGTTGTGTTGTCCTGGGTGAATCATGTGATCTTTTATCTACAAAATAAGAGAGTTGGACTCCATGATCTCCAAGATCCTTCCAGCTCCAATTCTATGAGCCCATAAACGGGTTTCTGAATCTTAACTCTTACATTTTACATATGTGACAGTGAAGAAGAGTCAAGTAGAGCAATGGATAGAGCAACAGACCTAGCAGGAAAACCTGATTTCAAACCCAGCCTCAGACATTTACCAGCTCTGTGAGCCTGAACAAGTTACTTAGCCCTGTTTGCCTCAGTTTCCTTATTTGTTAAAATGAGCTGCAGAAGAAAATGGCAAACTACTTCAATTCCAAATAGGGTTACAAAGATTTGGACATGACTGAGACAATGAGTATGTGATTGTAAGCAATTCTATTGACCTCTCGAGACAGCAATACCATTCCCTTTCTTTGTGATACATTTAATCTATTATTTTTTGTCTCAACCACAGGATCACAGATATGAAGCTGGAAGGAATCTTGGGGATCATTGAACCTGACCCACCCCAACATTTTAAAGATGAAAAAAAAATTAAAACCCACAGAAAGGGATGACTTGCCAGAGATTATAAAAGTTTAGACAGGTAGAGCCAAGAATCCAACACAAGGCTGCTCAAGCTACCGCCATGGCTCCCTCCATCATGCTACCCAACAGTCTTGCAATGAATGCCTGTTTCAATGGTTCTGAAAAGTAGAGAGAAATAATTTCTCAAGTGGTCGAGGCTGAGGTTTCATTGCCTTTATATTGTTTGCCAGTTTATAAACATTCATCATAAAATTATCCAGCCCTTGTCAAGACCTGGCTCCAATGTGTTATTTTCTGAACCTTGTTAAAGGTACAGTATTGAAGCTGGTTCAATTTCACCAACCTTCATTTTTAAAATATTTATTTTCCAAGAATAGAATTCAATGATCACAGCAGTCCCATAGGATTACCCTGGGTAATTACTCCGGGTTCCAACAGTGAAAGGCAACGGGATATGGGATAGGAAGAGGCTTGGCCATAGAAAAACCACTAAATTTGAAGCTAAAAGACCTGGGATTCAATGCTGGCTCTATTCTATACCTTAGAGCAGGGCTTCTTAAACTTTTTTACTTGTGGCTCCTTTTTGCCCGATACATTTTCATACAATCCAAGGTATATAGGTATATAAAATAAATATGCATATCAAATGTTTACTGATAATAAATCATAATTTTGCCATCCCCACATTCAGTTATATGACTCCATATGGGGTTGTGACCCACAGTTTAAGAAGTTTTGTCTTATAGGCCCTTGAACAAGTCACTTCTACCTGGGCCTCAGTTTCTCCCTCTGAAAAATGAAGAATGACTTCTGGGGACCTTTCAATTCTAAATCTAAGATTCTAAGTTTAAGTGCTAGCATTGAGTCCTACTCTTTGTGTGCTTGTAGGGGAGGACTCCACAAGTCTGAGTCTTATTTCCTCATCTGTAACATAAAGAGCTTCAATATCACATTGAATGAGTTCAAAGGTTAATCCTTGCTCCCTAGTCTCCAAAACGATGAGCATTTATTGAGCATCTACTATGTGTCTGGCCCTGAGCTGGCGGCTATCAATGCAAAAACAAAAATGAAATGAAATGTGTGGATTTAAATCTAAACAAAATAAATCAAGGAAAAAAGGAAGTAATGTGGAGGTGGGGAGCAGTAAGCCTCAATAGATGGGGGGAATCAGGAAAGGCTTCATATAGGAGGTAATGTCCAAGCTGGGCTTTGAGTCTAAGAGAGAGGGGTGAGACAGCAACAGCAAGATTATAAAATGATCATTTCTGATGGAGGGGGCTCTTTTCAACAGTGAGGTGATTGAGGCCAGCTCCAAGGGTCTGTGATGGAGAGAGCCATCTGCACCCAGAGAGAGGCCTGTGAGAACTGAGCGTGGACCACAATATATTTTTTCAACTTTTGTTGCTGTGGTTTGCTTGTTTTTTTAATTCCTCTTTTTTTTTTCCTTTTTAATCTGATTTTTCTTGCCCAGCATGATAATTGTGGATATATGTATGGAAAAATTGCACATATTTAATATACATTGCTGTCTAGAGGAGGGGACTAGGGAGAAGGGAGGGAGAAAAAATTGGAGATGGGGTGAGAGAGAGGGCAGGGCAGGTATGGTCACAGGCTGGGAAAAGGCCCAGAGACAAGACACAGATATTAACTGTATGAGGAGCAGCAAGCAGGTCTATTTGGCTGGACTGGAGGGCAATCAAGGGTAATAAGCCTTTACTCGGATTTATACTTTTTTTTTTTTTTTTTTTTGCACAAATCTCAGTAAACATTTGTGGTTGAAAATGGAGGAATCATGTGTCACCTACGCTCGGTAGGAACTGGAAGCGTTTTGAAAAACAAATTCAGCACAGGAACTGTGCGTGTGTCTGGGAAAGGCATCTGTCTTCCAAATGGATTCAACAGGAGAGCGACTCCGCTGACCTCCCAGGTGATGAAAGCCCTGCCATTGAGCAGACTTTGCTTCTCCGTTGACAGACACCTGCTTACCAATGGATGGCAGATGAAAAGGAGCTTCCTTTCCGCTAGATCAGGCGGGGCCTCCGGCCTCCCTGGGCAAAGGCTGCCTCGTGCGCCCCCAAACTAGCTCACAAATGTGGCAAATTTGTGCCTCCCCTCCCCCTTTCAGGCCTCCCTTCATCCCCCTTAGCTTTGGTCAGGGCTGAATAGAGTATTCGCCTTACTCCGGGCTCCCCCCGGGAAAATTCACAGGGAGCTCCGTGGGGGGGGGGACAGAAGGGAGAGTGAGAGAAGAGGGTTACGGGGACCGGAGTTTCCCAGACTGCCAAGGGAGCCCGTTATCCGGAGGCTGGTGGCCCGCAGCCTTCCCCCGGGGTTGAAGGAAACTAGGGGCATGGGGCCGGAGGTTTATCTGTGTCAGGTGTAGACGCGCCCCGCGTCCCCAAGCTGGAAGGGACGGGATGCGGAGGCAGTGAGGGGGAGAGGGCTCTACAAGGGCAGGCGCCTCCCTGAGCCTCCCAGAACTTCTCTGGAAGGTGGCCCCCACCCCCGGGCCATATCTCCCGTGCCCTTTATTTTACAGAAGAGAGAAGAGGGGTCCACGGCGGAAGGGAAGCGACTCTAGCGGCCTCTCGGTCTCCCTGATGACCTGAAAGCCTCCCTGCAACTCCCTGGGTTCGCCAACCCCCTCCCCTCAGCAGCTGAAGTGAACCCACCCCGGGCCCGCCCCGCTCCGCCCCCTCCGGCGCAGTTCCCATAGCAACAGAAAGACGCTTCTCCTGCAAATATGAGCACCGCCAGCACCTCCTCATCCCCATCCCGGGCGCAGGTATGGACTCTTCTTCCCTCACTTCGATCACCACCGAGAATCACTCCCACGGGACCCCTGGTGGGCCATGGCTCCCAAGTCTCTGGACCCGCCGCTGGGGGAACCAGGGGACAGGGTCGGGAGAAGGGGAGGGCTAAGGGTTCCAGATGAGCCGGAGGAACGAGAAACTCGCAACCCCCTCAGGTTTAGAGCCGGCAGGGACCTGTCCAGTGGCTGAATCTGCTGTGGTGCCTAGGGAGCCAGGTTCAAATCCCCGCTCTGACCCCTGCCGGCCAAGCCTTAGTTCCCTCTCTGCAAAATGAGGGGAAAGATGGACTGTGTGATGCCTGAGGTCCCTTCCAGCCCGAAATCTATCCTTAGGACTTACCCAAAATCACAATTAATATCCGAGATAAGATTTGACCCCATCGGCTCTGACCCCAAATCCATCCAGTTCGCAAGTTCTGACCCCAAATCCATCCAGTTCGCAAGTTCTGACTCCAAATCCATCCAGTTCGCAAGTTCTGACCCCAAATCCATGCAATTCGCAAGTTCTGACCCCAAATCCATCCAGTTCGCAAGTTCTGACTCCAAATCCATGCAGTTCGCAAGCTCTTGGAGGTTTCTTTGTCATTTTAATAAAATATAAAATCTACTACAAATAAAAGATGAGGGATCAAGGCGAAAACGAGAACTAGCCTTAGAGATCAAGGCGAGGTCCCTCACTAGGAAGATCAGGAAACTGAGACCCCAACACCTGATGTGACTCGTCACTGATTGGAACTAGTTTTCACTGTCTAGCCTGCAAGAAAACTTGAGAGACAGGAAGTCTGGAGTCAAAATAATAATTATAATAATGCTCATATAGCAGCTTAGGAAGGCTACCCTCCTGGGGAGCCCGGGCAGCACAAAGCGTTTTATCCCCTTTCCAAAGCTGAGGCTCTGAGAGGGAGCTGGCTTGCCCACTGTCGCACAGCCCGTGGGAATAGCACAGGTTTGGGAGTCAGTCTGGGATCCTGCTGCACCTGTGACTCTTAAAACCTGGGTAATCGCAGATGAGTGACTTTGCCTCTCTGGAGGCAATCTCCTCCCTGCTGGGGACATTGACCTAGGACAATCATTGAATGATGACTATAATCAGTGACGAGTCACATCAGATGTTGGGATCTGTTTCCTGATCTTCCTAGTGAGGGACCTCGATCTCTAAGGATATTTCTTGTTTTCGGTTTGATCTCTCATCTTTTAATTGTAGTAGATGTTATATTTTATTAAAATGGCAAATGAAGAGTATAGATTCAGCAGACATAGGTTCAGGTCCTTGTTTGAGCTTCAGTTTCTTCATAAGTCAAAAAATAGTCTCTAAGGCTTCTTCTAAACCCATTGATATCTGTCAAAGTAAACTATGTCATTTATTCTCATGAGCAGGGCTTGAGGAGAAAGTCACCAGGCATGTTTTATTAATTTATTTTGATTTTTTAAATTTATTCTCTTAAACATTTCCCAATTATATGTGAAAAGTATTTTTTAAACAATATTTTTTTTAATTGAGCTCCAAATTTTTTTCCCCTCCCTCCTACTCATCAACCCTCCTCTCCTGGAGAGGGCAAGCAATTTTATATTAATGATACATATGAAGTCAAGCAAAACATTCCCATATTAGCCAAATTGCAGAAGACATGAACAAAAATTAAAATTTCATTTAAGTAAGGCAAAAAATTTTAAAAGTATGCTTCAGTTTGCACCCAGGGTTCTTTAATTCTCTTTTGAAGTGGATAGCATTTTTCAGCATGAATCCATTGAAATTGTCTTAGGTCATGTATTAATGAAGGCAGCCAAGTCTTTCATGATTGATCATCATCACAATATTGTTGTTACTGTGTACAATGTTATCCTGGTTTGGCTCACTTCACTTTGCAAGACTTCCCAAGAATTTCTGAAAACATCCTGCTCATCATGTCTTACAACACAATAGTATTTCATCACAATCATACCACAACTTGTTCAGCTATTCCCTGTCTGACGGGCAAGCCCTCACTTTCCAATCCCTTATTACTACAAAAAGAGTTGCTATAAATATTTTTATCCAAATGTATCCTTTCTCTTTTTCCTTGATATCTTTGGGATATAGAGCTAGTATGTCTAGTCAAAGGGCATAGACAGTTTTATACCTCTTTTGGAATAGTTCTAAATTGCTCTCCAGAATAGCTGAATAGTTTCTCAACTCCAAGAGTAACTTACTGTCCCTGTTTTTCCACTCTCCACTCTGCAATTGTCACTTTCTACCTATCATGTCAGTCAATTTGTGTGGTATAAGATGTTATCTCAGAACTGTTTAAATTTTCCTTTCTCTAATCCAAAGTGATTTAGAACAATTTTTCATGTGACTATAAATAATTTCAGTTTCTTCTGAAAACTGTTCATATCTTTTATCATTTATCAACTGGGGAATGACTTAATTTTTTATGGATTTAGCTCAGTTTTCAATATATTTGAGAAATTAGGTGTTTATCAGAGAAACTCAGTATAAAACATTCCCCCCCCCAATATCTTTTTTTCTTCTAATTTTGGCTGTGTTAGTTTTGTTTGTGCAAAACCATTTTCATTTCATGTCATCAAAATAATTTATTTTGCTTCCAGTGATCCTGTCTTTCTCTTATTTGGTCAAAAAACTTTCCCTTATTCATATATCTGAGGTACATTTTATCACGCTTCCTTAATTTATTTATCACTCTTTGTGGCTAAATCATTTATCCATGTCAACATTCTCATTTTACACAATCTGACATGCTGGTCTAAGCCTAGTTTCTTCTGAATTACTTTTTACTTGCCCCAACAATTTTTGTCAAAGACTAAGTTTTTACCTCAAAAGTTTGGAACTTTGGGTCTATCATATACTAAATTACTATAGCCATTTACTACTATGTATTGTGTACTTAATCTATTCCACTGATGCACCCATTTCTTAGCTAATACCAGATCATGTTGATGATTATCACTTTGTATTATATTTTAATATCTGGAACTACTAGACTGCCTTCCTTCACATTTTTTCCATTGATTTCATGATATTCTTGAACCTTTGTTCTTCCAAACAAATTTTATTTTTTTTTCTGGCTCTATGAAATAATATTTGGAAGTTTGAATGGAACAGCACTGAAAAAATCAATTAATTAGGTAGAATTGTTATTTTGATTACGTTGGTTTGGATCACCCATGAGCAATTTATAATATTTCTCCAACTATTTAGATCTGTCTTTATTTCTGTGAAAAATGTTTTATAATTGTGTCCATATAATCCCTGAGTTGGTCTTGGCAGTTAAGCATTTCATATTGTTTACAAGTCCTTTCAATGGAATTTTTCTTTCTATCTCTTGCCGCTGGACTTTGTTAGTACTATATAGAGATGCCGATGATTTAAATGATTTATTTTATTTCCTGCAACTTTGCTGAAGTTCATTATTTCAGTTAGTTTTTTTTTAAACTAATTCTCTAGGAGTTTCTGAGTATATACCATGATATCATCTGCAAAGAATGGTAGTTTATCCTTAGTTTATTTTTCTTCTCTTATTGTTAAAGCTAGCATTTCCAGGACGATATTAAGCAATAGTGATAATGGACATTCTTGCTTCACTCCTGATCTTGTTGGGAAGGCTTCAAGTTTATACCCATTCCAGATAATATTTACTCTTGATTTTATTACTTATCATGTGAAGAAAGGCTCAACTGATTCGTATGCTTTCTAGTGTTTTTAACAGAAGTTGTTATATTTTCTCAAAGTTTCTTTCTTCTGCATCTACCATTATAATAAAATATTTTTCATTGTTTTTGTTATCAATATGGTCATTTATGGTAGCAATTTGTCTCATATTGAACCAGCTATCCATTCCTGGTAAATATCCCACCTGGTCATGGTAGATGGTCTTTATAATACATTACTCTAATCCCCTGGGTGGTATTTTATTTAAAATTTTTGCATCAATAAAGAAAGTAAGGAAATTAGTCTCTAGTTTTCTTTCTCTGTTTTTGTTTTCCCTGGGTTAGATATCAAAAACCATGTTTGTGTCATTAAAGTAATTTAGTAAGACTTCTTTACAGTTTTTCAAATACTTTAAATGGCATTGGAACTAATTGTTCCTTAAATGTCTGGTGGAATTCACTTGCGAATCCATATGGTCTTGGGGATTTGGGTAGTGATGGTGGGGGAAGAAGAGAATTCAATTATGGATTGTTCATTTTTTTTTTCTAAGAAGGGGTTATTTAATTACTTATTTATCCATTCTTCTGTTAATGTAGGCAGTTCATGTTTTTTGTAAATATTCATTCATTTCAATGATTATTGTTTTTATTGGCATATAATTGGATCATGTTGGTTAATTAATTTAATTAATTATTAATTGTTGCTTTGGCATATAATTGGACCACGTTGCCTTGGTTCTCATTGTTGTTGCTGTTGTTCAGTCATTTGTCGTGTCTTCCTCTTTGTGGCCCTATTTATGGGTTTCCTGGAGTGCTTGGCAAAGCACTTTTCCTTCTCCAGCATATTTTAAACATGAAGAAACTAAAATATACAAGGTTAAGGGAGCTGCCCAGGATCGTTCACAGGTATTAAATGTCTGGGCAAGAGATGAACTCAGGCAGATAACTTCAGGACTATTATTCTATCCAGTGCACCGCTCTGACCTTTTATGGGCCCAGCCACTTTGCCACTCCAGAATTTGCTTTGAAGCATCATTATAAGATTATTTGTTAGCCACTGGTGGGGGAGCTCAGCCAAGTGCTTTTTCTAATCTGCCATCAGCACTTACTTCTTCTTAAGCATTTACTGTGTTTTATATTTTATATTATGTCATGCCATGTCATATAATTACACATATGTAATTATATAGAACACACACTTACATAATAATATACATACATACATGCATACTTACATACATAGCAGAGGTGGTAGTAATAGTAATGGCGATCTAAATTCAAATCCCATCTCCACCACATATTACCTATGTAACTCTGGGCAAGTCAGTTTTAGCCTCAGTTTCCTCATCTGTAAAATGGGAATATTAGCAGCTACCTCTGAAAGCTGTTGTTAGGATTAATAATAATAATAATAACAGATAGATGTCAAATACTTTGGCAAACAAAATCCTCTAGAAATGTGGTTTCTTATGATTATCAGCTGATTATATTCTTGTGAGAAGCACGCTTCCCAAACCTTAAAACCCCATAGAAATGGGAGTTCTTTATTTTTTCTGCACCAAATATTCTGGGCTGCTGCCTGTGTCTGCCTATGGCTACTTGAGAGGAACACGAATCTCTGCCCTTCGTTGCTGAGCACATCAATATTTCTGCTTTGCGCTTTGTCTAAATATACAATGTGGCTAAGTCACAGATGGCCTGGAAATAAGCTTGGAAACAACAAGGGCAAACAAAGCCAGAGTTATTCTGAAAGAAGGGCAGGTCGTTTATTCCACGTATTACCTCCTCTCTCCCACCAGTTTAGAAACCACCAAATTGAGACCACAATTTTCCCCCTTCCCCCAGTCCTTTCTTTTTTTAAAGGACTTACTTAAGAAGTCATTTTAGCAAGAACTTAACCAAGTATTTTGTAACTCAGTGAATCAAAACAACATTCCTGAGCAGGAGATAAGTGTTATCTGCATATTACAAATGGAGAAACTAAGATAACAATTCATTAGATGCCTTATGGAAAGCCACTTTGTGGGTCATTGGCAAAGTTGGCAGTTCCCCCAGAGTTGCAGATGCCCAGGATTCTATCCAGGGCAGAACATGCTCCCTTTCTAACTTACTCTTAAAAGTAGAGATACATTAAAATACATTCCAGTTGTGTATTGGCTTAGGCAGCCAAGTGGTGCAATGGCTAGGGTGCTGATCTTGAAATCAGAAAAGACTTGAGTTCAAATCCAACCTCATAAACTTATTACTGTCTGACCCTATGCACGTCCCTCAAGTTTCTCCTACTTAGCTTCCTTATCTGTAAAATAGAAATAATATAATAAGAATAATTTATGTGGCATTTACTATGTGCCAGGCTTTTCTCTAGCAAAAGAGCTGATAAGGTCCTTGATTTCATGCCAGACAGAAAGTCCAACAGTGAAGGCTAGCTGGTTCTGAAACTGGCATCTTTCCATGGTTAAAAAAGAAAATCTGAGGATTATAATGAGCTCATTAATTTGACTCATTTCTTATGAAAATGGAAAACGACCTCTTTCTCGGGAGACATCAACCTTTAGATCAGTTGTTAAAAGGTCTGTCTGATAATGAATAACAACATCTGGCAATCATATGCTACCTGAAGGCTCATGAGGGGCCCTCTATGAGAGGCAGGGTATTCAGAGTAGGAAGTGCTGGATTTAAGAGTTTAAGAACCTAATTCTGCCATTCCTTAGCAGGGTGACCTTGGGCTAGTTCCTTAATGTAACTTCTATTTAATTTTAACAATTATTTTCTCAGTTGACAAACACAACAATCCAGGGAAGTAAGTTCTATTATTTTCCCCATTTTAAAGATGAAGAAATTGAGGCAGGCAAAAGTTAACTGACTTGCCCAAAGTCATAATAAATAGTTCCCAGAGTTGTTGTATTAAGTGAGACAACATGTCAAGTGCTTTGTAAGTTAAAGTATTTTAAAATGGTTCAATTTGATTATTGACCATAGTAATATTAGAACAGTTTAAATTGCCTAAGATGTCCTTAGTCTCTCCCAATATCACTCAGCTGTTTTAGCAGAAACTTGGGAAGTTTTGATGCTGTGAATTCTTTTCTATATTTACTATGTCAATGAGAAGCATGGGAAATTACCCCAGGTGAGAGGCAGTTCAAGAATAAGGATTGCTAGCCTTAGGATTAGAAAGACCTGGGAGAGGGGAGGGGAAGAAAGCCACTATGGTGGAGAAAAACCAGGAAGTTGTGTGAGCTCTTCTCTCAGAATTCTTTTCCTTGGAAACAACATTAAGATGCTAAATGAATTCTGGAGGAACATGGACTGAAAATCTTACAGTTTCATAAAACTTATAAGGACTTCAAGAAGCATCTCTCACTTGGGTCATAGGGGAATTCAACCTGGTACAGATGATATGCAGAGAAGCCAGTGGCAATTCTTAGCTGAAGCACAGATCAACATCCAAGACCCCCTCGGTACTGTCTCAGCAGGCGAGTGGCACAGCAGGCCATCTGTCAGGCATCCATCCCTAAAGCAGAAAAAAATTTCCAGCCCCCAAAACCTCATTGTAACAGGTGTGACTAGCCCAGGTAATGCCAATGTGGTGGGCAAGCCACCTGAGGCCTGAGTGCAGAAAGCAAGTGATCAGACCCCCTGGCCCACAGCACAAGGAGATTGGGAGTGTGCCCCTTGTTCCCCAGGAGGAAAGCTCAAAATTTTTTAAAAATGAGCAAAAAACAGAAAAGAGCCCTGACCACATAGAAAACTATAATGGCAACAGGGGACATCAAAACACAAACTCAGAAGAGGACAACAATGTCAAAATTCCTGTCTGCAAGGCCTTAAAAAGGCATATAAAGCAGTCCCAAGTTAAAAAAAACATGGGAAGATCTCAAAAAGGATCTTAAAAATCAAATAAGAGAGATAGGAGAAAAATCGGGGAAAGAAATAAGAATTATGAAAGAGAATCAACAGTCTGGAAAAGGACAAAAATTGACTGAAAAAAACCAATTCCTTCAAAAATGCAATTGGTCAAATGGAAAAAATAATCCACCGAAAAAACCAATTCCTTAAAAAGGGGAATTGTCCAGATGGCAAAGTACAAAAGTTAAGTGAAGAAAATAATCCCTTATTTGAACAAGTCTATCAGATATCAAGAATCAGTCGACAAAAACTAAAGAATGAAAAATAGGAGAAAATTTAAAACATTTCATTGGAAAAGCAACTGACCTGGAAGATAGAACCAGGAGAGATAATTTAAGAATTAATTATTGGATTGCCTAAAAACTATGCTCAAAAAAAAAAAAAAAAAAAAAAAAAAAAAAAAAAAAAAAAAAAGCCTGGACAGCATCATTTAATTCTACATATTCTAGAACCAGAGGATAAAATAATCATTGAAAGAATCCACTGATCACCTTCTGGAAGATCTTCAGATGAAAACCTCAAAGAACATTGTAGCTAAATTTCCAAACTGGGAAAGGTCAAGGAGAAAAAAAAAAAGTTCAAAAATCAAGGAGTCACAGTCAGGATTACACAGCAATAATAAATAATTAATAATAATAAATAATTGGAAGGCTTGGAATATGATATTCCAGCAGGTAAAGGAGCTTGGATTATAATCAGGAATCAAATACCCAGCAAAATTAGGCATAATCTTTCAGGGGAATACATAGATACTTAATGAAATAGAGGACTTTCAAATTTTCCTAATGAGAAAACCAGGAGTGAACAGAAAAATTGTTCTTCAAATACAACATTCAAGAATAAAAATATAAATGGGGAAAATGTGAAATAAGGTTTAACTGTTTACATCCCTCTACTGGAAGTTGATATTTGTAACTCTGGAAAACTATGTTCTATTAGGGCAGTTAGAAATATGGGTATAAATTGACTTTGATGGGAACATGAATAAAAGGATTGTATTTGGAGAAGTGGAAAGGGGGGGGAATTATATCATATCAACAGGCATAAAAATGTTATTAGAGTAGAGGAGGGAAAAGGGGAGAGGTGAGCATTATTTGAGCCATAATCGTATCAGATTTTGCTCAAAGAGGGAATAATATACACATTTGGTTGAGTATAGAAATTTATCTTACTCTTTAGAGAAATAGGATGGAAAAGGTAAAAGAAAGGGGGAAGAGCATATGGCAGGGAGGACAGATTGAAGAAGGCAATAGTTGGAAGCAAAACCCTGATGTAGAAGAACAGGGTGAAAGGACAGAAAGTATTAATAGGAAGGGAATAGGATGGAGGAAAATATATAGTTAATAACCATAGCTGTAAATATTAATGAGATGGACTCTCATAAAATGGAAGTGGATTAAAAACCAGAATTCTACAATATGTTGCTTATAAGAAAAACATTTGAAGCAAAGATATGCACACGCAAAAAAGGTAAAAGGCTGGAGCAGAATAAATTATGCTTCAACTGAAGTTAAAAAAAAGAAAAAAGCAGGGCTAGCAATCTCAGACAAAGCAGATGCAAAAATAAATCAGTAAAAAGAGGTGGGAAAGGAAACTGCATCTTGCTAAAAGGTGCCATAGACAAAGAAGTAATATAAATATTAAAAATACATACAATTGGTATAGCATCCAAATTCCTAGAGGAGAAGTTAAGTGAGTTTCAGGAATAAACAGCAAAAATATCCTAGTGAGGGATCTCAATCTTCCCCTCTCAGAACTAGATAAAACAAAGCAAGCAAGAAGTTAAGGAGGTGAATAAAATCTATGATAAACCTCAGGAGTAAATGGAGTGAGGATAGAAAGCAATACAAGTTTCTCAGCACTACAAGACACCTACACAAAATTGATCATATATTAGGTCATAAAAACCTCAGTCAAATGAAGAAAGGCAGAAATATTAAATGTATTCTTTTCAGTTCATGATGCAATAAAAATTATGTGTACTAATGAGTCATAGAAAGATAAATTAAAAATTAATTGGAGATCAAATAATCTAATCCAAAAGAATGAGCGAGTTAAACAACAGATCACTGAAATGATCAATAGTTTCATCAAAGAGAATGACAATGTAGGGGAGGAGTGGAGGGAAGGGAGGACATTAGAACACAAGGTTTTGAAAGAGTCAATGTTGAAAAAATGAAAAAAACATTTTTATTCTTGAATGTTGTATGTGAAGAACAATTTTTCTGTTCACCCCTGGTCTTCTCATTAGGAAAGTTTGAAAGTCCTCTATTTCCTTAAGTATTCATGTTTTTCCATGCATATGTTTGGAAAATAAAAAGCTTTAATAAAAATAAATAAAAATTTAAAAAGAGAATGACAATAATGAGACAACAGATCAAAATTTACGGGATGCAGCCAAAACAGTACTTAAGAAAAATTTTATATCCCTAAATGCTTACATGAATAAAATGGAGAAAAATGAATTGAGCATGCAACTAAAAAAACTAGAAAAAGAACAAATTAAAAATCCTCAATTAAAGACCAAGGAGAAATTAATAAAAATTGAAAATAAGAAAACTGTTGAACTAATAAATAAAACTAAGAGCTGGTTTTATGGGGAAAGAAACAGTTAAATGGATAAACCTTTGGGTTATTTGACTTAAAAAAAGAAAGAAGAAAAGCAAATTACCAGTATGAAAAATGACAATAATGAATTCACTACCAATTAAGAGGAAATTAAAGTAATAACTAGAAATTATTTTGTAGAATCGTGTGCCAATAAATCTGACAATCTTAGTAAAGTAGATGAATATTTACAAAAATATTAGAAATAATAGGAAAGAAAATAAAATGCTTAACTCAATTTTAGAAAAAGAAATTGACCAATTATCATTGAACGCCATAAGAAAAAAATCTCCAGGGCCAAATGAATTTACAAGTGAATTCCACTAAACATTTAAAGAATAATTAGTTCCAATATCATATAAGCTATTTGGAGAAATAGGCAAAGAAAGAGTCCTATAAAATTCATCATATTTGTATGTGGCAGCCCTCTTTGTAGTGGCTAAAAACTGGAAACTGAGTGGATGCCCATCAGTTGGAGAATGGCTGAATAAATTGTGGTATATGAATATTATGGAATATTACTGTTCTGTAAGAAATGACCAACAGGATGATTTCAGAAAGGCCTGGAGAGACACGAACTGATGCTGAGTGAAATGAGCAGGACCAGGAGATCATTATATACTTCAACAACAATACTATATGATGACCAGTTCTGATGGACCTGGCCATCCTCAGCAAGGAGATCAACCAAATCATTTCCAATGGAGCAGTAATGAACTGAACCAGCTACGCCCAGAGAAAGAACTCTGGGTATGACTAAAAACTATTACATTGAATTCCCAATCCCTATATTTATGCACACCTGCATTTATGATTTCCTTCACAAGCTAATTGTACAATATTTCAGAGTCTGATTCTTTTTGTACAGCAAAATAACGGTTTGGTCATGTATACTTATTGTGTATCTAATTTATATTTTAATATATTTAACATCTACTGGTCAAAAAAAATTCATCATATGACTTAAATATAGGACTGATACCTAAATGGGAAATTCAAAACAGAGAAAGAAAATTACAGACCAATTTCCCAAGTAGGAAAAAGTGACTTAAGACTACACAGATGGAAGTATTGGAGGTCAGATTTGAACTCAGGACAATGAATTTTCCTGACTCTAGGATTGGTCTTCTGTGTGCTGTGGGGCTGCCCAGGCTCCACAGAGTGTTCTTAGTGAAGCTCAAATGAAAATTAACTCTTAGTCAATTGGAAAATCCTTATAGATTTGCATGTTTCAATGTACTGTCTATCAGATCGTTTTTTGTGCATGTACATAAGTGAGAGGGCATGTGTGTGAGTACATACAAGTAACAAAGTAACAAATGCTGTTACTTTGAATATCCTCAATTTTCCTCATCTGTAAAATGGGAATAACAAAACTTGCTGTGTCATTCATAAAATATCTCCTCCCCCCCCCCCAAAAAAAAAGATTAACGGGATCATAGATTTGGAATTTGAAGGACTATCTGTAAAATGAGGGAGTCAAGATGCCACAGAAATCCTATATAGATGTATCTACAGAGATAAGTACTATTATTAGCTAAATTTTGCAGATGAGGAAAGATTAAATGACTTGCTCAAAATCACTTATGTCGTAACATCTGAGACTACATTTGAACTTGAGTCTTTTTCACTGCAGATAAAGCATACAAATCCACTGTGCCACCTGTCTACCCTTTAGTAGAATTCTATGGTTAATCTTCAACCAATGGTTTGCTGGGGCTCATTTCTTTCTTCACTTTCTTCAACTGAGATAATATTTGTAAAGCAGTTAGCACAGTGTCTGGTATATAATAGATGCTTAAAAAATGCTTGTTCCCTTTGCTTCTCTCCCTCCCCCCAAATCTCTTCTTATTTTTTCAAATTAATTTCTTGATGTTTCTAAAAACAACATATGGAAAATATTGTCATTTTCAGAATGGACGTGTGTAAAAAGAAATCTGAATAACAAATGGTAGAGCTTCTAGTAAAATAAATGATTATTCTCTAATTGTTTTCTTCCTGATAATGTTTACTGAACATGTCATGCACTACAGCCTATTTTATGAGTGGTGGATAGTAGAGTTTACAAGAGAACATATGACATTCAGAAAGCGTAGGATTATGGAGTTGGAATTAGAAAGAGGGTTAAAGCCCAATCCCTTGTTTAACATGTGGGAAAAATGAAGCACAAACAATTTATGTGAACTGCTCAGCGTCATACTATAAGTATTTGATACAAAATCTAAACCCAGGTATCCTTGGTTCTAAGTCTAGCATTCCAACCACTGAACCACCTTAATGCCTAACTGCTTGGATTGATGCCAGAAATTATTATTTTAGCATTATATTATATATATATATATATATATATATTTTATTATATATATATATATTATATTATATATACATTTCTTCAAGTTTTTTTATAATTTTATTCATAAATTTATTTTTACTTAGCAAGTAATATTTCCCTCCCACTACCCTTGCCTCCTAAACAGTAATTTTTATAAAAAATCCCTCAATGCATATCTACATAGTCCTGAAAAAAAAAAATTCTCACATTAGCTTTGTCGAAAAATAGATTTCTCTTTCTGTAATTTCAGTTCAACATCTATAAGTGAAGTGACCTTTCTCATCTTCCATTCTCTTAGACTTATGACTGGTCATGTTGATTAACATTCTAAAGCTTTAAAAGTTTCTTTTTTCTTTCTGTTTAATGTTATCATCATAGAAATTTATTCCCTTAGTTCCACTTACTTCACTCAATATTAATTCAAAAAGTTCTTCAAAGTCTCCCCTTAAGTTGCCCATTTCATTATTTCTTATGGGACAGTAATATTGCAAAACTTTCATAGATCATATTTTGTATAAGCATTCCCCAATTAAAGAGCACCTTCCAGGGTTTTAATTTTACCATGTAAAAGCTACTAGAAGTATTTTGTATATAGATAGATAGACCGACAGACAGACTGATATAGATAGATCCCTTTTCTTAATTTGTTTGGACGTATAGACCCACTGGTTGTATAGCTGGAGTAAAGGGAATACATATTTTAATAATTTTCTGAGCATAGTTACAAATTGATTTCCCAAATGACTGAACCAATAATTTACAGCTCTACCAACTGTGTACCTCTTTTTCCATAACACCTACACTATTTGTCATTTTATTCTTTTATCATTTTTATCCAGATGATAGATGTGGGGTGAAGGAGCAAAGTTGTTTAATTTGTATTTTTTTAATTTAGAGATTTAGAGCATTTTTTTCATACAGTTGTTAATAGCTTGGATTTCTTCTGAAAACTGCCCATGTGTATCCTTTGATCATTTATCTATTGGAGAATGACTCTTATAAATTTGGATCTGTTCCATCTGTTTCTTGAAAATGAGACTTTTATCAAAGAAACTTATTGCAAATATTTTCCCAGTTATTTTCTTTCTCATTTTACTACATAAAATTTATTTATGCAATTTTAAAAAATATTTTGTAATTAAAATTGTGTGGTCATGTTAGATCATGAACTCTTCTCCAAGAGTAGTTAGTTGACATCTTAGAGAATTAGAACACTGAGTCTGACAAGAAGACATCTTCCCGAGTTCAAATCTAACCTCAGATAATCATTAGCTCTGTGACCCTGGGCAAGTCACTTAACATAGTTTGCCTCATTTTCCTCATCTATAAAATGAGCTGAAGAAGAAAATGGCAAATCTCTCAAGTATACCTGCCAAAAAGACTCCTAATGGGGTCACAAAGAGTCAGACAAGACTAAAGCAATTGAACAACTTCTTTATCCATAGATCTAAAACTATTTTTCCTTTGATCCTCTTAATTTGTTCCTGGTATAAGCTTTCATAAATTAATAATAATAATAACAACAGATGGCAGAGGGAAGGCAGGAATTTGGCTCTGCTCTCCCATTTTCCCGCAGAAACAACATTAAATCAAGCTTCTAAATGGATTCTGGAGTGACAGAATCCACAAAAAGACAGAGCGAAACAATTTTCCAAATTATAAGGACTTCAGAAAAGGCCTGTCTCATTTGGGTAAAGAGGGTGCACAGCCCAGCACAGATGGTGTCCAGACAAGCCAGTGGGAGGTTCTTAGCCACAGCACAGATCAGCAGCCGAAGTCCCCTAGTCCTGACTCGTAAGGTAATCTGTGAAGCTTCCAGCTCCAAAGCAAACTGCAAGCCCCAGAACCCCGAGCACAACAGGCGCGACTAAACTGGGCCGCCGCTCTATGGCAAGCAAACTGCTGCAAGACCCTAGTACAGAAAGCCAGAGACCAGATCCCTAGCCCCCAGCCCAAGACAGTTGGAACAGTGCCCCCAGTGCCCCAGGAATAGAGAACAATTTTAAAAGTCATCAAATAGATTAAAAATGAGCAAAAAACAGAAAAGAGCCCTGACCATAAAAAACTACTATGACAACAGGGAAGATCAAAACACAAACTCAGAAGAGAACAACAATGTCAAAATGTTTACATGTGAAGCTGCAAAAAGAAATATGTTGATCTCACGCTCCAAAAGTTTTCTTGGAAGACCTCAAAAAGGATTTCTTAAACAGCATAGAAGAAAAATTGGGAAAAGAAATGGATGTTATATAAGAATCAGCAGCTTGAAAAAGGGAGAGCAAAAATTTACTGAAGGAAACTTTAAGAATAGAATTGCTCAAAAAGGGAAAAAAAACACTGAAGAAAACAACTCCTAAAAATTAGAATTAACTGAAGAAAATAATTTGTTAAAAATTAGAATTGGGAAAGTAGAAGCTATTGACTCTATGAGACATCAAGAATCATTGAAACAAAAATCAAAACAATGAAAATGGAAGAAAATGTAAAAGATCCTACTTATGACCTCAATCAATGTCCTGACCCCATTATCACTAAGATAAAATATTAGCTCCTGCATTTAGTTTTTAAAATCCACTAAAACCAATTTATCATCATAGATGGATATTATTTCCCCTTCAGCATTCTACCATGCTTCCAAAAAGGCCTTCTCTCTTCTTTATCTCCTACCTTGGAGCTTTTGCAATGACTTTTTCTCCCCTGTTCCCTTCCTTCCTCTACGTTATGGAATCCCTCTCCTCTTTTACCATGAAGCTCAAACCTCATCTTCTGCAGGAAGCCATTATAGATTGCCCCCATTTTTACATCCTTTCCGCCCAAATAATATTTAATTATTTTGTATTTATTCATTTTTTCTTTGAGCTACATTTATTTTTATATGTGTCTGTTGTCTTCACCATTATAGTGTTATCTTCAGAGCAGAGGTTGTTTTATTCCTTGTACTTGTGCCCTCAGTGTCTAGAACATAAATGTTAACTGATTGATTGATTGACTTTCAGATTATACAGAAGCTTCATGATTTTATTTTATGAGCAATTTTTTCAGGGGGAAAAAAATCAGTTGTTGCTAGACATGGCGAGTACAGAATAACATCACAAAATTAATTTGAAATGAATTCTATTTGAACAGACATGAAAAGATTTGTTATTGATATGAAAGTTATCCAGGAATCAATTGTCTGTGTATAGTCAGATCATTGAACTTGTCAGAGCTAAGATCGGAATTAGTAAAATGCATGAAAAAAGAAAAATCATCAGAACAGAATATACTGGAAATTGAAACAACTCAATCCTGAGTGATTTAAACAAGCAATTGAGAATCAAAGATAGGGAATGAACAATAGAAATGCCACCGGAATTATTTTTAACAGAAGTTGAACTCTTGTCATTCCAAAGACACTAAGAGATGAAAATGAAAGGACGATAAAAAAATAGAAAAATGGAAAAGATGTGTAAATGAACATCTTTTGTTTTAATTACTTATTATTTGGTTATTTATTTTAACAAACTATTCCCTCTATCATAGAACATTGATATACTTAAATGAAAACTAGAAATGATATGAAAACAACAAAGAAAAGAAAAACAACCTAGACTGGACCAAGTCAATAGAGCAGAGATTTAGACTCAAGAGTCCCATAATTATAAAGGTATTGAAGGATCAATATTCTGGGTATCTGGAAAATGGCTAAATATTAAATACATAGAAAAACTTCATCGATCTTTACAGTAGGGAAATGTAACTAAGGGAACATGAATAATCATCTATTTTGCTATTTTTCCATTTATACAAATTTTTTATGTTAGTCTTCTCTATATATGTAACCCAAGGGGTTACTATGTTAAACTCATGGTCTGAGGATTGAAAGGGGGCACAAGTTTGAAGTCATTCCACTTTTGGAAGGGCAGTTACAAAACACAAAAGAAGACCTCCAAAGATGGGCGGGGAGGTTGGGATCTCAGTCCTAGCCAGGAAAGGTCATCTCTTCTGTGTGGCTCCCAGAGCTGAACAACATTTTATGCATAAAGCAAGGGCATTCTCGATGATGGAATGAATAGAGAACAAGCCGACTTTGACAAGTATATTCAGCAATGGACTATTTTTGTAGCATGTCGTAATTGACTAAAAGATGCAGAGAACATGAGTTCCCATTGTGCTTATCGTTTGTTGATTATGAAAAGGTATTTTATTCAGTGAAATAAAATTCTACTTTATAAAATCTTTTTCAACCAGATGTCTTCCATCCATAGATAAGATAGGCAGATAAATAGGGAGAGAGAGGGTGGGGAGAGGGAAAAGGAGGAGGGAGAGAGAGAGAGAAAGAGAGCGAGAGTGAGAACAAGAGCAAGAGTGAAAGCAAGAGTGAGAATGAGGGGGGGAGAGAGAGAGAGAGAGAGAGAGAAAAGAGAGAGAGAGAGAGAGAGAGAGAGAGAGAGAGAGAGAGAGAGAGAAACTGAATTATTTATATATACCCAGTGTTATGCTAAGCACTGGGGATAAAACCACAAGAAAACAAAATGGTCCCTATTCTCCAAGAGTGTACATTCTAAGAGAAGAAGACAAAACAAAGTAGAGCTGGAACATAGAAGAAGCCAGGACTGTATCCACATAAGTGAGGAACTGGAGCCTTCCTGAGAGTGAGGTGAACTGAGAGTAAAGTGAGAATTGCTGAGGCCCTTCATGAAGTGGTCATCTCAGCCAGGGATTCACCAGTCAGGAGGCCAAGCATCAAGACCTAGCAACTTAGCCAAGCCTGGATGGATATGGAATAGCCTTTGGAGGGGAAAAATAGAATAGAAATGATCAGAAACATCAGGAAAGGCATAAAACAGGGAAATATATGTTTGTTAAAGGTGATAACTCTCTGTTGGAAAAGTTTCAAAACAGATGGCCTAGTAGAGACAAAGTACAGTACTCTTTCAACATTTCCCTCCAAACAACTTTAAAATAACTCCTGAAATCAAATTTGGGAGCAACAGAGCCAACAAAAAAAATCAAAGGAGGTATTTTTCCACCTAAGACAACTTAGGAAGTCTGCAGAAAAGGTCTATCACACCTGACTCACAATTCCAGGACCAAAAGGAGAACTTGTGATCAGTTACAAGGGAGCAGGGAATCTGATCACAATTCTAACACCTAAAGGCTGAAGGAGATCAAAAGCCCTTCCTGGGTAAAGACCAGAATATAGATCAAAGAGCAGTAACTACTGCCCCAGGATCACACCACCTTAGAAGCACTGAAAACTTGCAGAACCCAGAACTAGCTCTGAAAACAGGAGCACACACACAAAAAAAGCCTAGAGTATCACACAGTGTCTTCCCACACACAGGTGGGCAGAGTTCATGAAATTCAAAGTCAAGAAATAGCTAGTAAAATAAGTGAACAAAAAGAAAGAAGTAGTAGTAACAGTAGTAGAAGAAAAGAAGTAGTAGTAGTGGTGGTGGTGGTGATGGTGGTAGTAGTAGTAGTAGTAGTAGTAGTAGTAGTAGTAGTAGTAGTTGTAGTAGTAGTTGTAGTGGTGATAGTAGTATTACTACTACTTTTACTGCTGCTATAACTTGGCCATAAAAAGCTTCTACAGTGGCAGGGAAGACCAAGATTTAAATTTAGAAGAAAGCAAGAATTTGGGAAACTGATACAAGAAAAGCCTCAAAGAAAATTGCTAATTGGACCCAAATCCAGCAAGAATTCCTAAAAAAAAAAAAAAACTATAAAAATGTTAGAGGAAAATTTTGGAATATAAATGAGAGTGAGGTGAGAAAATTACAAAAAGAGAATAAACAGCTTGTTAAAAGAATCACCAAAAAAAAAAAAATGCTGAAGAAAATAACACCTTAAAAATAGCATTGGCTAATAATAAAAGAGGCACAAAAAAATTCACTGAAGAAAAGAATTCTTTTAAAAACAGAATTATTCAAATGGGAAAAGAAAAAACTAAAAAGCTCATTAAAGAAACTAATTACTTAAAAATTAGAATTGGACAAGTAGAAGCTAATGACTCCATGAGACCTCAATAAAAAAATAAAATAAAGTAAAAAAAAATTTTTTAAATAGAAGGAAAGTGTGAAAGGTCTCATCAGGGGAAAAAAAAAAACTTGCCAAATAAAATAGATTGAGGAGAGATAATTTAAGAATTTTTGGACTATTATCTAAAAGCAAAAAAAAAAAATAAAAATAAGAGTCTATATATCATGTTTCAAGAAATTATAAAGGAAAACTACTCCCAATATCTTAGATCCAGAAGATAAAATAGAAATTGAAAGAATCCACCAATCACCTTTTGAAAGAAATCCCAAAGATGAATTCCCAAGAAATATTATAGCCAAATTTCAGAGTTCCCAGTTCAAGGAGAAAATACAGTAGGGGGTCTAAAAAAAATTCAGATATCATGTAACCACAGTCAAGAAAACACAAAATTTAGAAAGGTTTTAAAGAGCAGAGGACTTGAAATATTATGTTCCAAAAAGCATAGGAGCTAGGATTACAGCTGAGAATAATTTACCCAGCAAAATTAAATAAAACCCTTCAGGGGGAAATGATAGTTAATGAAATAGAGGACTTACTTCCAAGAATTCCTGTTGAAAAGATCAGAGCTAAATAGAAAATTTGACATTCAAACCAAAGACTCAAGAGAAGTATGAAAAGGTAAACATGAAAGAGTAATCATAAGGATACCTCTTAAGAACTTTGTCATTTGTAGGGCAAATTAAAATGAATCTACATAGAAAGAGGTCATGAGCATGAATCAATTATGTTAGGACAATATTATAAAACAAATAAGGGAGAAAGAAGAACTGGGAAAAGGGAGAAGGGAGAGAATGGAGAACTATTTCTCATATAAAAAAGATACACAAAGAAGAGCTATAATGATGGAGGAAATGATAGGCAGTGTTTGAACTTCACTCTTTTTTGGAATTAGCTCAAAGAGGGAATATGTGTTTGTATACAATTTGTACACATATGTGTATGGGCATGTGTGATAGATTTCTCTGTGTATGTTCAGTTCAGTATAGAAATGTATTTTATCCAATAAGGAAAAAGGAAGGGAAGGGAATAAAAGATATGGGGGTGGAGTGATAAAATGGAGGACAGATTAAGGGATACTGTGGTCAGAAGTAAAACAGACTTTTGAAGAGAGACAGTATACAAATAGAGAAGGGATAAACAAGAAAATAGGATGAAAGGAAATAAACATTTAAAATCATAACTATGAATATGAATGGGATGACTTCACCCATAAAATGAAATCTGATAGCAGAATGGATTAGAAATCTGAATCCAACAATATATTGTACACAAGAGACACACTTAAAACAGAAAGAGAAATGCAGAATTAAAATAAAGGGCTGGAGCTAAATTTATTATTCCTCAGCTGAAATGTTTAAAAGAAGACACCTAATTTAAGGAGGTAATCAAGGAAATTACATTTTGGTAAAAGGTACTATAGACATTGAAGTAATATCAAAAAATGTACAGTGTTTCTCTTATAAAGGCCTCATTTCTTCAATATAAAATTTATAAAGATAAGAGCTGTTCCCAATTGGTAAATGGTCAAAGGCTATGAACAGGCAATTTTCAAAACAAGAAATCAAAGCTATCTATAGTTATATGAAAAAATGTTCCAAATCACTATTTATTGAAGAAAACCAAAATCAAACAACTGTGAGGTAGCACTTCACACCTATCAGAGATGATAAATGCCAAAGGGGAAGAGGGAAATAGGTACATATTGAATTGCTGATGCAGTAGTAAACTGCTCCAACCATTATGGAGAACAATCTGGAAACATGTCCAAAGGGCATACTTTTTGATCCAGCAATACTACTAGTAGGTCTGTACTTCTAAAAGATCAAAGAAAAACAAATAGGACCTGTATGTACCAAAACATTTATAACAGTTCTTTTAGAAGTGACAAAGAATTGGCAAATGAGGGGGTGCTCATCAATAAAATGCAATCAATCAAGTGAAGGGATGCTAAACAAGTTTTACATTATGATCGTGATGGAATACTAATTATAATTGCACTATATATTATATAAAAAGAGGGGTGTTTTCAAAATAAGAATAAGACATATGAACTGATGTAAAATGAAATGAGAAAAGCCAGGAAATCAATGTGTACAGTAATTGTACTTATGTACAATTGTAATTATGTATCAGTTTATGTAATTATGATCAATATAATGATCCAGGATAATTCCAAAGAAGCCACGATGGCAGCCCTGAATACAAATGGAAATAGAATTGTCTTTCTCTTTCTCTCTTGTTTTATTTTTATTTTTTTTTTTTGGAATTTTGTTGGAATATGGCTAATATTGAACTATGCTTTGCATGATTTCATGTGTATAATTGATATCATATTGTCTGCCTTTTCCATGGGTGAGAGAGAGAAAGGGAAACTGAAACTCAAAATTTAAAAAGAAAAGAATGTTTAAAATACATAAATATATTACTCCTCTTCACACACTGTATTTTTAATCCAACTGAACTATTAAAACTCTCAGACTATCCATATTTCTTCTAGTTCCTACATCTGCATCACCCCCATACTTTAAATGCACTATTTCCCTAGCTCTGCCTATTCAAATCTTTCTGTTCGAGGTCCATTTCTTTTCTGACCTTCCCTGACTCCAAGTAAAAGAAGAATACCCCTTCTCAGAACTCCTTGTAGTTCAATGCGTGTTTTCTTTGACCCGATCACATCTTACTGTTGTCATACTTGCTTGTATTTGTGTCGTGTCCTTCTTTTCATAAAGGACTCAAGAACAGAGACTAAGACATTTATCATCATTGTATCTCCAACACCAATACATGTCTGGAACAACAATAGCTGTTTAATATATTCTTACTGAATTTGTTCAAGAATTTATTTGACTTGTATGCTCTCCAATTGAAAAGAAGCTGCTCCTGCTATTCCTTAGAAAAGTAGATTTTAGGGAAGCTCATTTGACTTCTGTTCATTGGGCAAGGTTGTGGGAGAAGGAAATGAGATGAATAAGAAGACATAGAAAATAATGTGAGTGATTTAGGGAAGTTTGGATGAATAGTGTAGATCAAAGTTTAAATTCAGAGAGGAAAAATTGGGGATTAATTTGGGGATCAGAAGGATCTCAGGGTACAGATAATGGATGAGATTCTCCTTTGGAGCTGGGGGAGAAATAACATATAAAATTCAAGAAGACCAAAGAAGATTATGGAGTAGAACCTGAAGAGAAGGGCTCAAGAAAAAGAGAAGGTAATTGGCAAAGTAAACAAAAAAATGTATATTGGACAATTGGAAGATAAATCAGATTGGTAGATGGCATTTGTGAATGAGATTATTTAAAATCAGAAAAGAGGTTGATAGAGGGAAGGTGAAATATGGATGAGAAATTACTTAAAATAAGAAAAGGGAGATAAATAAGGTTGTTGAGTTTTTAACAAGTGATAACTGGCCATAAAGAACTTAAGATGTTTAAAGGTGAGGTGTAAACACTCTTAAGTAAATGAGAAAATAGGCTAGGATTCAAGTCTCAAACAGTCTAAGGCCTAAGGAAAATAGCCTAGTGACTCCTAGAGTATGTCATGTTTATACTGCTCTTGGTACTCCTAGTCTAGGTTATTTTCCTTCCAGATGAGAAGATGAAGGGATTCAAATTAGGGTTTTCTATACTCCAGGTTGTTGAAGACAATGAAGTGTTCATAAAGGAGTAATGCTTTAATGGACAAAGGGAGGAGACTAGAGTGAAGAAGAGGCGTATTGACCCTGGTCAAGATGGAGAGTGAAAATGTATTATGGTGTATTGGGGGAGAAAAAAGAAATAGGAGAAAGGGAAAGAAAAAACAAGTTATACACTTCTTGAAAACAAATGTGAGGCTCCTCTTGAAATGGAAGGACTTGGATATCAGAAAATAGCTGCTTTATCATCCACCGAAAGAGCCACAGAAACAAAGGAGAGACGGAGCAATAGGGGTAAGAAAATGAAAGAGATTTAGGAATTGGTGTTTTGTTATCAAGGCAACTCTTTGTTAACAAGGGAATGGTTTTGTTTTTTATTTTGCTTTTGTCTTCTTGTGGTAGAGAATATAGTTCATAAAAAGCCGTGAGATTGTATTTTCCCCACTGCAAGGGATGCATAAGAGAGGAACTATTAAAAAGTTGGCATTTGAGGATAGGATTTGGACGTTTAGATAATGGTATAAAATATAAGGTTGATGGATTTCTCACCAGAGATGAAGCCAACTTAACAAAAACTGGTAACAGAGTGCTTGCTGGGTGTCTTGAAATTCTAATGAAAGACTATAAACTAAAAACGACGGTAGGAGACTGGCCTATGTCTATAAATCACCCAAATTAGATGGCATTCAAAAGAGGAAGAAGAACAGTTTAGACAAACACAAATTCATGGTAGAAAAATGCCTGGAAAGGACATAGTGGCAAATTCCTTGACCTCATATGTCTATATAGATACAGCCTCCCAAAGTTTAGGCAACAAACAAGAAGAATTAGAAATTCTAATTCAATTAGGAAAATTTGGTCTCACAGGTACTACTGAGTCTTAGTAGAATAAAATCCATTAGTGGACTATGGCTTTAGATGGGTACCTATTTCAAAATAAAGAGTGTAAGTAAAATGGGACAAGAGAATTGCCTTGTATATTAAAAAGATATATTCATGTGACGATATCCAGGAACCAGAAGGGAGTATAGTGGAAAGCATTTGAGTGAAAGTAAGTGAAAGGAGAAACATATGCTATTGTATATATACTTTAGACTGGCAGGACAGAGGGAAGAAATAGATGAGTTTAGGAAATGTTACAAGATCTATATAAAAGTATGTTATAGCTTTCCTATGGACTTCAGTTTTCCTGACATCTTCTGATTCTGTCTCTGTGTCTTTCTATCTCTGTCTCTGTCTCTGTGTGTGTGTGTGTGTGTGTGTGTGTGTGTCTGTCTGTCTGTCTCTCTGTCTCTCTGTTTCTCTCTGTCTTTCTGTCTCTCTCTCTTTCTGTCTGTCTCTCTCTACCCTTTCTTTGTCTCACCTTGGAATGGAAAATGGAGCTAACAGGACCAGGGGAAGGAGGACAAAGATACAAGGAGCAAGTAGAACATTTTGCCCAAAACAAAGAGGGACTAAAAGAGTAATGGAAAATCACTCTAGAAAAATGGGTGGCAATCAAATTTTGAAGACTTTAAATGCCAAAAAGAAGAATTTGTACTTTCTCTTAGAAGCAATAGGGAACTTTCAAAACCTCCTGGAATTCTACAGACAATTCCACGCTCTGTCTAGTCTAGGCTCTGGACATTCTCTCTGGCTGTCCCCCATGCCTGGAATGCGTTCTTACTAGTAACCTCTCTGGATTCCTTTATGTTCTAACTAAAATCCTACTCCTACGGGAAGCCTTCCCCAACCCCTCTTAATTCTAGTGCCTTCCCTCTTTTAATTATTTCCTTTCTCTCCAATATAGAGCTTATTCATACATATCTGTTTATATGTTGTCTCCTCCATTTGACTGAAAGCTTCTTGAGAGCAGGAACTATCTTTTACCCCTTTTTGGATCCCTATTAGAACGGTCCCTGACATAGTAGGCACCTAATAAATGCTTATTGATTGATTATCGATTTTCCTCCCTGGGCCTTTGCTTCCTGAACTATAAAATGAAGGGATTGTGAGGGCTGATCTCTAAGATTCCTTAGAGCACAAAAAAACTCTACAGCCTTCTAGGCAGACCATCATCAAAGGCAGTTTACTATTCCATATGGCCTTTTACTTTTGTAATAATGGTAGTTTACTTCTGGGGATGAGAGCACTGGGAAGAATAGAGCCTGTACTCAGCGAGACAAAAATATTAGTGAATTTCCTCAAACACCGTAGGGCCGTAACTATCTCCCAAAGCCTCTCTTTTCGGTATCAAAGGGTCCCACCCATTTGATATTGTGCCATTTGGATCAGCAGGAGAGTGGTTTTCTCCACCAAACTATGATTGAAAGAAACTGATTCAGCAAAAGCAGCCTTTAGAAAGTAGACATTTATAGGAGGTAAGTGGAAGCTTCTTCCCAGAGGAGCTTTTCTCCAGTGAAAGCAGTTTTTTGTTCACATTTTGTGTACATTTCTTTTCCTTTCTCCTCACTGGTGAGGGTCTCAACTGGCCTTCTCTTTCACACTCCAGTCAAACCCTGACAATCTTTTCATCCCTGCGAGCCCCAGCCCACCACAGGTCTGGAACCCTGATAAAGCTACTCTGCCATTGCTCCTGGAATAATGGACCCATTGGGGATCTATTTATCAATGGACTCACTCACCTTCTTTGTAACTTTCCAGACGAAAGTGTTCTTCCTGACCAAGCTCCCCAAAGTGTATGAGCTCTCCCTATTAGAAAGAGGGGGGAGAGAACAAACGTTTATTAAGCACCTACTATGTACCAGACGCCGTGCTAACTTATTTAATCACTGCAGCAACTCTGTGAGGTGGGCTTTATTACTGCCCCTATTTCACAGCTGAGAAAACTGAGGCAGAGAGAGGTTAAGTGACTTGCCCATTGTCACACAGCCAGGAAGTATCAGAAGCTTTGAACATAGGACTGAGATATTCAACAGCAGCTTCCTAATTGCCGGCCCGATGCTCCATTCAGCGAGGCACTGAGCTGCCTACAATTAGAATGCTACCTCTTGTGAATAGGAACTGTCTCATTTCGAATTTTTGTACCCCCAGAGCTTAGTACAGTGCTCGCTACATAGTAAGCATTTAACATAAGTAAATGCTTTTTTCATTCATTCATTTCCCTAACATTTGCCTTCAATTAATTTGTCGTTTGGATTTTATGCCATTTGTAATATTTCCTCTGTGGATCAATGATTTCATCTAGCCCTTCCTTGGCTTACATGGCATCAGCTTTGTGCTTTCTGACATTGGAATTCTGCCTTCTACATCTGTGAATTAATTATGCCATTGGATATGCTTGGGCTTGTTTTCATTTTAATTGTATGTGCTACAATATCTCCAAAGGCATCATTTCATGTTCAGGCTGATTTAGGGGAATATTTCTTCATAATATTTTACTGTTAGAGACCAGATGTTTGAAATATCATTAATCCCAGAAACAATGCCACACTTGGAATGGAAATGCACAAAGCATTAATGTTCTTTTTTTTTTTCTGGGAAGGATGAGGGGCTGGAGGAGTCTGGGCCTCTGGTTTTATTGGTTTAGGGAATTCCCAGTGAGGAAAAGTCCTTCTACCAATACATAGCAGTACCTACTCTACCCCATAACACCATTGAGAGATACCTCGGGACCTGAGACATTATTAGAATCCGAGGTTTAGAGCTGTATGGAATGAAGAACTGAAGTCTAGAGAAGTGGAAAGCATTCGTCGTAAGACCGTGGCATTATAGATTTAGAGTTAGAAGAGATCTCTAAGGTCATCAAATATAACCATCCTATTTTACAGATGTGAAAACTGAGGCACAGAACTTGTGCTGGGATTCAAACTCAGTTTTTCTTGACTCCAAGGCCAGCGCCCACTCTGCTTGCCCATGGTTACCTAAATTGTAGGTGGAAGCGCTGAGTTCTGAAACTAGGTCTTTGGACTCCACACCTTTTATTCTTTCTTCCATACCAGGCTGGCTTGCTCAGATCACACAACCAGAATGTGTCAGAGGGTCCAACTCATTGTCCATTAGCATCATCTGCCCAAGATAGACATCCAGCATAATGGCTAAGTAAGCATGTCGCTGCTGAGTGGCAGCCTGTGCCGATAATCCTCATTTTTCTGCCATTCTGGGTACCAGTTCTAGAAGAAAGGGTAGTTTCTTTTTGCAGTAGGAATATCTAGTCCCCAAGTTTTCACATTTTTTGGATCATCTCCCCAACCTCTGTCTCCTGAGGAGAGTTGCTAATTTCTATATTATTACCTTTGGCTCTAGTCTAAAATTCGTCCTCAGAAGGGGAGAAAAAGGGGAGGAAGTTGTTCTTTTTTAATAAAAGGCATTCAATACCCCCAAATAAATCAGGTATTAGATAGGTTTGTTCCCACTCAAAAAGTAGAATGCTAAACATAAAAACATAAATGAAAGTGTGTATTACAAAGTGATTAAAACAAAACACAGTAACTTATGACTCCAATTATAACCATTTGGGGGACTTATATTCAAGCTTCATTGGGACAGAAACTATTCTTGCAGTGTTGCTCATTAGCCATCTTTTATTTTGCCTTTATGAGCATAGTCTGATCACATGCCAAATGTTATATTCTTTCTCGGGCTCCCCTCCCCAAACAGATCTTTCCCTTGGTTCCAGACCATCACTTGTACTGCTGCTCCTGCTGCTACAACTTCCACTTGGATGATATGGCTTCTCTCCAGCATTCAGAGGCCTTACAGGATCTTTTAAAGCTCACAAAGTTGATGCTCAAGGAAGAAAACCCATAGGAGAGGCTGGGGCCAGTTGGGGACCTTTGTACAAACCCAGCTGGTTGAGTCCGTGGTCCGCATCCAGCTCCCACCATTGTTTGAGGGGAAAGAGGGGCTGCTCTTCTCCATTCTTTAATGAGCTAACACCTTGTCACAGAGCGAGCTTTAGTCCAAGATGGCCTCCAACCAAAAGCTGTTTCTTTATGTCCAATGAACGGTTCTACTTTCTTTCCACTTTCATGGTGTTGAATTCATGAAGGGGACATGGAGTATTGACCAAAAAAAATACTCACAAAGATCTCATTATTTTAAAGCTCCCAAAAGTCCTTTCAGCACTGAGCCAGTATATGGCTGAACTAATAAGCATTTATTAAGCACCTACTATGTACTAAATAACACACTAAGTGCTGGGAATACAAAAAAAGACATGATCCCTGATCTCAGGAAGCTCATAGTCCAATGACCAGAAAGTTCCTTAGCTCCAAAGGCTCAAGCAATGAGACATTTTGTCCATGTATTCTCTGGAATTTTCCAGGGGAGTTTGGAGCACACACTTTTTAAAATAACTATAATAAATATTGGCTCTCCATCTAACTATGTAGCACGATGTGGACAATATCCATTCTTGCACTGTTTGGTTTTACCTCTATGGAAAGTTAATCACCCTAATTTAATTAATTGTGGATCTTATTTAGATGGCACTGCATTGTTCCAGATCTTGATTTAAAATAATAATAATAATAATAATAGGGACAGTTAAATGGTGCAGTGGATAAAGTATTGGCCCTGAAATCCGGAAGACCAGAGTTCAAATTCCTCCTCAGATATCTAGAGTGACTCCACTCCAATTGCTTCTCTAAAAAACCAAAAAGAAAAAAAAAATAATAGCCAACTTTTATGTTATACCTACCATGTACCAGGCACTATACTGTGATTTTTTTTAAAATGTATTATCCCATGTGATCAGCCCTGGGAGGTCAGTTATTCTTATCCCCATTTTACAGCTGAGGAAACTGAAGAACACAGGTTAGGTGACATGCCCAGAGTCACACAGCTAATAAGTATTAGAGGCTGGATTTCAAGTCAAGTCTTTCTTACTCTAGGCCTGGTATACTACTTACTCTGCCACCTAGATGTCTCTAGAATAATGAGTTATTGTGTTTAATAATATTCATATAGTACTTGCTATGTGCTTGGTGCTTTTGATCCTCACAACAACCCTAAAAGATAGGTGCTATTTCCCCATTTTAGAGATGAGGAAACTAAGGCAAACAGTAGCTAAATGACTTGCATGGGGTCAAACAGTAAACTATTTGTCTATATCTTGATTTCCAAATTATAACTTATATTCCTTTTTTTTTTTTAACTATTTGTATCATTAATATGAAATATCAATATGAAATTAATATGAAATGAATCAGAAAAGCTGTATATAAAATTGGGTAATAGAATTTTTTTTTTTATTTTTTATTTAATAGCCTTTAATTTACAGGATATATACATGGGTAACTTTACAGCATTAACAATTGCCAAACCTCTTGTTCCAATTTTTCACCTCTTACCCCCCCACACCCCCTCCCCTAGATGGCAGGATGACCAGTAGATGTTAAATATATTAAAATATAACTTAGATACACAATAAGTATACATGACCAAAACATTATTTTGCTGTACAAAAAGAATCAGACTCTGAATTATTGTACAATTAGCTTGTGAAGGAAATCAAAGATGCAGGTGTGCATAAATATAGGGACTGGGAATTCAATGTAATGGTTTTTAGTCATCTCCCAGAGTTCTTTTTCTGGGTATAGTTAGTTCAGTTCATTACTGCTCCATTAGAAATGATTTGGTTGATCTTGTTGCTGAGGATGGCCTGATCCATCAGGACTAGTCATCATCTAGTATTGTTGTTGAAGTATATAATGATCTCCTGGTCCTGCTCATTTCACTCAGCATCAGTTCGTGTAAGTCTCTCCAGGCCTTTCTGAAATCATCCTGTTGGTCATTTCTTACAGAACAGTAATATTCCATAATTTTCATATACCACAATTTATTCAGCCATTCTCCAACTGATGGACATCCATTCAGTTTCCAGTTTCTAGCCACTACAAAAAGGGCTGCCACAAACATTCGTGCACATACAGGTCCCTTTCCCTTCTTTATAATCTCTTTGGGATATAATCCCAGTGGTAACACTGCTGGATCAAAGGGTATGCACAGTTTGATAACTTTTTGAGCATTATAACTTATATTCCTAATATTTCTCAATGTGATCATTGATTTCTGGTAGCACATCCCCATCATGAAAACTGGTCCTACTGCTCTAACTTTTTTGATAGGAAAAAAATCATATTTATTTATAACTTTATCAGCACAAGAGATTTAGGAACACTTGGTAGTAATACACTAGAAACTGATAATAACTCAGTAGGAACAAAATGAAGAAAGAAATTGTAGGAGCACACATTTAGAATCATGTGGGACTTTAATGGTCAGTTCATCTTGTCTCTCCTAACTTGCAGATGAAGAAACTGAAGCTTGTGTAAGAAAAATAATTTGCTTGAGGTCATGCAGTTAAGATGCAGAAGTATGATTCCCACCCCTT
This sequence comes from Sarcophilus harrisii, assembly GCF_902635505.1. Taxonomy (NCBI): domain Eukaryota; kingdom Metazoa; phylum Chordata; class Mammalia; order Dasyuromorphia; family Dasyuridae; genus Sarcophilus; species Sarcophilus harrisii. The sequence continues at coordinate 641,066,349 of NC_045427.1, read as the reverse complement.
TCATGGGATTATAGTATCATGGAATCATAGTTTAGAACAGGGAGGTTACTTTCCAATTTATCTTGTTCAACCCATTCTCTCTTTTTAAAGATGAGATCATTGAGCCCCAACACTAGGGAAATGACAGACTTGCCCAATATCACAAACCTAATAAGTGACTGAGTCAATATTCAAGCCCATACCCAAATCAACAACTCCATTGCCATGACATGGTGGCAACTCCTAAAACAAACTGAAAATTCAATTCCATCATTACTGCATCAAATATTATAAAATAATAGAAAATCGGCATCGTTGTCTGTTCCAAGAAGTTTAAGAAAAATCCTTTTCCTGATTATAATTTGGACTAAGAGAGTATTACATGGTAATCCAAACTGAGTCGAAGGGTTGGTTTCATGTAACTAAAAGTCAGATAAAAAATAATATCCATAATTTTAATAAAGCTTTTGCTTTTCTTCATTTTCTTTCATGTTGTTTCTAAACTCAGCTCACCCTGTGGTACCCCATCTCAAATTAACAGTAATTCCAAGAGAAAGCATATCTAATTCTGAGCTTTATAGTTCACTTTCAACATTCTCTGGCTTGGACCTACATTTGAAATCTTGACTTGAGATTTATTTCAAAGTTCATCAGAAAAAATGCAACAGGTTTCTGTAAATGAGTCATCTTGGGATACCAGACTCCAGTGAGTCCTGATGTTGGAGGAACAATCCAAGCCCAGTGAGGTGGTAGAAAACATTTAAGTACAGCTTAAGCAGATGGCTCCATACTGAATAAGGCTCAGACATGGAGTCAGAAAGACTCATCTCCTTGAGTTCAATTCCTGCCTCAGACACTTAATAGCTTAATTACCTCGAGTAAGTCGCTTCAATTTGTCTGCCTCAGTTCCCTCATTTGTAAAATGTCTGGAGAAGGAAATGGAAAATCACTTAAGTATCTTTACCAAGAAAACCCAAATGGAGTCATGAGAAATCAGGCACAACAACAAACAGCCTAGTTTGGAACAGTTATGTCCCCACTCCAAAGGACAAGGGCAAGTCACAAAAATAGCTACAATAGAACCTTGAAAGAACCATTACAAGTTTAACTTTCTTTCATAATTAATTTAATTTTTACAATTAAGTAAGTCAATAAATATTTATAAGTACCTGTTAGGTCCCAGACCCTGTGCTAAATACTGGGGATAAAAAAGAAGCAAAAAAAATAGTTCCTGACCACAAGGAGCTTATAATCTAATGGGGGAGATGACATACAAATATATACAAAATAAGTAGGATGCCGGATATGGAGGAAAAATAGCAAATAATGAACAGAAGAGAGGGGTTGGGAAAAGCTTCCTATAGAAGAAAAAGAAAACTTTCCCCTTCTAATAAGAACATTAGTCAAATTACCTTAATGCTATTTCCTTTTTAAAATATATTAGAGGAAATAAATTAGTCAAATTACCTTAATGCTATTTCCTTTTTAAAATATATTAGAGAAAAACGGTTTCCCAAAAGGTGATCTTCAAGGAAAAATCATGTTCCAAGAGGGACTACTCTCCAGATACAGATATAGTCTGTGCTATGTTGTTTTCAGTCATTTTTCAGTTGTGTGTTTAACTCCTCATGACCTCATTTGAGATTTTCTTGGCAAAGATACTGGAATGATTTGCCATTTCTTTCTCTAGCTATTTAACAGATTAGGAAACTGAGGCAAATAGGGTGAAGTGACTTGCCCAGAGTCACACAGCTAGTGAGTATCTGAAGCCATATTTGAACTCGGGAAGAGGAGCTTTCCAGATTTTGAGTCCTGTGTTCTCTCCACTGCATCCCCTAGCTGTCCAATCTGTGCTATATTAACATCAATAATGGATGTCACTTGGAGACATAGGGCATAGACCTCAGCCCTCAGAGTCAGGAAAATTTGCGTTGTAATCCAATCTCAATCACTTACTAGCTGGATGACACTGGACAAGTTGTCAGCCTCTCTGATCTTCCCATTTCCCCTCCATATATTAATGGAAATTGATACCTGAAGTACTTACATTCTAAAATTATTATGAGGCTAAAATTAAATTATGTCTGTAGAGCACTCATGCCTGCTATTAATATCTAAGCTACCTCAATGGAGGAGATTTCCAAACCAGAACTTCCCTAGACTGATGAAATCCTACGTCCAGTGTGGTTCAGTGAAGAAAGCCCTGGATTTGAGGATAGAAGACTTGCCGCTGTTGAGCAAATCACCTGTTCTCTCTGGGACTCAGTTTCCTCATTTGTTAAGTGACAGGATTAGACTAGGTGACCTCTAAGATACTTTCTAATTCTAACCTTATGAATCTGTGGCTCAGATTATGTCCCTACCCCCTACAAAAAAAATAAATAAAAGAATAGGTCAGAGTTATTTTATATGTATTGAAGTAAACCATGCTGCTGACCTCAAGTCAATCAGTTAACACTTATTAAGCACCTACTCTGTGCCAGCCCCTGTGCTGTTTTGGGGACACCAAAAAGGTTTAAAAACAATCCCCACCCTCAAGAAGCTTCCAGTCTAAGGGGAGAGACAGCATGCTATAGAACAAATATACATCACCAAAATTTTCCATATCATCCTTGCTATTATGCCTTGGAATTGTTTAAACTTAGATTCAGTGGACTCAGGAGGATGATTGAGAAACAGATTGACAAAGTGGCACTGGATGATACTGAAACAAAAGGGAGCAATCTTTCCCCCCCCCCAAAAGTGTGTCTGATGGACATTGAGGAGGAATCTGGAAATATAAAAAAAAATCAAGCACTGGAACATTCAGGTTGGCTCTGCCTTCCTTGGACTTGATATTTTGAGTTTTTAGGAAGGGGGATAGGAGCTCCTGGGACTGTAGCAGTAGCTGGCTGCTGCCAAAGGCACAAATGATCTATGACCTGGACCACATGGAGCACAGAGACCATGACCAGTGTTGCCCTGTGGCTGCAGTGACACATACAAATGGGATGAATCATATGAGAGTGACTCATGTTGGAGACCAGCAAAGCAGAAAAGATGCTGATTCTGATACGAAGATGGGGCCAAAAGATGAGAGCTTTTTATCCATACTGAGGGGATTGTGAATTGGAAGAAAATTACTTCCATGCTCATTCTTTCCATCTTCCTTTTTTCCTAGTTCTTGATCCAGAGTCAAGGTAAAGATATTACCTTAATTATTTTACATGAAGGCATATTGAGTGTCTCTAAGTTATCCCACGATATCTGGGAAGGCAATCAGGAGGAGGTTTAGGAGACAGCTGCACATTTATCCTTCCATATAGGGATGTTCAATCCATTTTTATATCTTATTCCATAATAATTTCACAATATGATACTAGATTCCATCCTTTGATATTGGTAGCCAGAAATTACTCCTCCATGAAAAGGTCATTCCTGATTCCACAATTTTGTTTCTCCGTCTCTAAGCAAAGCATCTTGTTCTTTGTTTTATGTATACGTGTGTGTTATTTACTTAGCTGTAAAATAAGCTGGAAAAGGAAATGACAAATCACTCTAGTATCTATGCCAAGAAAATCCCCAAAGGGGTCAAAAAGAGTTGGCCATGACTGAAAGATGACTGAACGACAGCAAAAATCCGCATATTTACTCTCCCATTAGAACATAACTTCTTGTAGACACTCACTTTTATAGTTGCATAGTCATTATCCCTCGTACTGTTTGGCACATAATAGTTGAATAATAAGTGCTCAGTGATTAGTTGATTAATGGGAAATTAAGTGTATAATAATGTCATACTAACTCTCTGGCTCTATTATAGAGATAGAACTAGGAGAAGGAAGCCCAGATAGGATGAAAACTCATGACCTGTACAAAGGTGATAGATTTCATATTTTAATATTTCCAGAAATATCTCTTTTTTGCAACCCCTTAGACTGACTTGAAACCCTGCCATCTGAAGTTAATCCAAACTACTGAGTACTGACAAATCAGGGGCTTCTGTTGGGGGGATGTCTGGGGTGTTTGTCGGTTGTGTGCCATCTGATGGTCCATGGAGATAATGCAGGGATTTTTTGAAGACCAAGATCCACTTAAACCAAAAAAACTGACAAGCTCAGCATGGTTCAAGACACCACTACCTTGTGGACTTCTCAGATATTGCACTCCCTTTTTGGAAAATTAATGCAAGGTCATGCTGATTTCCAGTAGACGAAAAGAAAGTCCATACTCAAATCCACAACCCCAAGGGTCCCTGGAGTACTTGGAATGGAGGGGAAATAATCATAAATGTCACAGAAAAAAGCAACATACTTTTAAGATAATGAATAAGCAAAATGAGGAGAGTCAATGATTTGCTCAAAGCCATATGGTTAGTCAGGGTCCCGAGGAAAGGTTGCTCTAATTCTCCATTTATGATTCTCCCATACTGAAGGTTCAGAAGAGTGGTATCACATAAACCCAGGATTAATTAAGGGGATTCCTGTTCCAATTAGTGTAAAAATGGTGTTTTGGAGATGTTCTTTTTGCTTCCTGAAGGAGTAGATCCAAACCAACTATCATTAGCTCTGTTTGGGGGTATATGGATTATCTGTACAGTACTTAATAGCAGAACAGACTCTGGATCCAAATGGTCACTAAAATCATCTTCATCGTTGTCTTCTTACAGAAACCGTCTGAGAAAGTACCATCTCCAAAGTTCCTGACTTCAGATTTCCTTTCAGATAGCCAAATCAGTGATTTAATAAATGAAAACATACATGGAGTGCAAAAGTGAGTATTCTGACAGTAGAACTCAATCTAATAAGTTTCCCAGCAAAGAGAGAACTGAATAGTCATAGTATTAAAGGTTATCTAAAATAATTATTTAATTCCATTCAGAATCCTTAGGCTTTTTGTCCCTATAAGAACGTTTAAACACACACACACACACACACACACACACAAACACACACACACACACACACACACACACATATATATATATATATATATATATATATATATATATATATATATAAATCATTTTGCCACAAAGACTGCAAAAACTTGTTAGGTTTTTTCTACTTTATTTTTTAACAACTGGAATCCATTGAGATGGAATTGATCACAACCTAGGGCTCCTGAAAGAAATGAGAGCCCTCAAGTGTCTCTGCTATTCTATAGAGGTGCACAAAGGAAGCGAATGTAATCATGGGAAGAGTTCTGGGCCCATAGGCAAGAAACCTGGGCTGCTGTCCAGGCTCTCCCACTGCCACTCAATTCAACAAATATTTATTAAGCAATTTCTTTGTGGAAGGCCTTATGCCAGATGCTGGATGTATGAAAATCAAAAATTAGCCATTGTCCAAATGTTTTCACTTGTTTTCAATTTCTTCCTTTCTAAAAGAAGGGAATCGGGGCCTAAATTTTCTTCCATTTCTGAAAGAATATGAGTCTATGAAGCAGGGAACTCATCTGAGCTGGTCAGATCACAAAAAAAATAGAGATTGGTGAAAATTGGCCACAGATTGGGACAATGTGTCTGAGATGGTGCTTCACTTCTGAGAAAGAACTTGGTTCCCTTGAAAGAATCCAAATCATCTCATCAATTGTTTCAGCTTTTTTTCTTCAAGCTTTCATATTCCTTCCACTAGAGTTAATTCCCAACTTTGAAAAGGATCCAAATGAATTTAGTGTTGTATTTTTTTAATCAATGAATGCTAATTGTACAACGACAATCAGGTGTGGATCTGGGCAATGATTTTGATGTTTAAAAGGGTTTTTTGTTCTAGTGATAACTAGTAGTTTCTGCACCTGAGGCAAGTGGCAGATATATGTATATGTGGGAGGATTTGAAGGGGTGTGGGGAGTGTCATACAGACTCACCCATGATCTAACCTCTGGGCAGAAGAAGCACATTCTAGATAACCACAAGGTTTCTAAGCTGTTAAAAATGAGGAAGGGCCCTTGAAGGAGTGTATTCCTTCTGCCTTGAAGGTTGGCGTAGGCAAGGAAAAAAGGGCTCCTGAGGCAAAGCTGCCATCCTACCACTTTCAGGATTGGGGAAGCAGAGGCAGGGAAGGCAGAGGAGAAAATGTTCCCCAGATAATGCTGTTCATAACTACTTAATTTCTTGTCCTGGAGTAAAGACTCAGTTTCCACCCTAATTGTAGCTCTAGTTATCAACAAACACTTGTTAAGTGCTTGCTGTATACTACTAAGGTTTTTGCTCAAAAAGGCTGAGAATTATTGTCAGAGAAGATAAGTTTGGACAAAGTTTTAATTCCTAGGATCCTACATTTAATACTGAGAAGGCATCTAGCCTATATAATCATTTAACAGATGAGAAAAATGCATTCCAGAGAGATTAAATCACTTTTCCAAGCTTACCCAAGTAGGAAGGGACAGAAGTCAGATTCAAATCCAGCCTACTCTTTTTCCACTTTAGTATAATGCCTTTGTTTCAATCACACTTCATCCCTTCATATAGGAGTATCTGCAAATTTGTTCTTCCCTCCCTATTTGGATTAGAATTTTCGTGGGCCCTCCTAATTCTTTAACCCCACCAAACCTAGAACGGTGAGTATTGAAGGCATTAAATGGCAATCTCCTTGGCTGGGACCAACACCATGCCACCTAAACCCTACAGGGCTCATCCTTTACCAGTACCTCTAAGAAACATTAGTTGGATTCTATCTATTAGGGCAAGATTTAATTTCAATACTTTTCTTTTAACTACAGAAAACTGGAAGAGTTCTTAGACTTCCACAAACTTCCTACTTCTCTAAAGGAAGCTATTTTACTCGATTATTACACATCTGGATTCTGGTGGGCCAAAGGCAAGAACTTCACCGTTCCCCAACTGTCCAAATTTATGTCTTTGCTAGAGAAGCTGCTACACAACCTCCAGAGTGAGTAGACCCGCCTCCTTTCTTCAAAGGAGCTGAATATTGGCCCATCTTCAGAATTCATTGTTCTTAAGTAATAGCTCATTTTATTGAAATTTCTTCATGAAAATGATATCATTTCCCCCCAGGTATAGTTGAAATGTGGTTCTTCTCTCAAGGAGTAATAAAACTCTGGATAAGATTTAACAGGAGAAAAATCATCTTTGAAATCAATTTTGTGTAAAAATTTGGGTTCCTTACTCCCCCCATCTGTCTGAGAGTTCAAATTTGCCCATTTTGTTTCTGCTTTTGAGATCTTGTCAACTAAGTGTAATTTAGAAGGGTTATTGGTGTATCTCAGGATAAAAGATACTGGATTCTGCCTGGGTCCTCCTGAAGTCCTTGGAAAATGGTCCGACCAGCTAGGATTATGTAAGAAGAAAGTTTGCAGAGCCTTTTTTATTATTATAGCTTTTTATTTACAAGATATATACATAGGTAATTTTTCAGCATTGACAGTTGCAAATCCTTTTGTTCCAACTTTTTCCCCCCACCCCTTTCCCCAGATGGCAGGTTGACCAATACATGTTACATATGTTAAAGTGTAAGTTAAATACAATATATGTATACATGTCCAAACAGTTATTTTGCTGTATAAAAAGAGTCAGACTCTGAAATAGTGTACAATTAGCCTGTAAAGGAAATCAAAAATTCAGGCAGACAAAAATAGAGGGATTGGGAATTCTATGTAATGGTTCATAGTCATCTCCCAGAGTTCTTTCCCTGGGTGTAGCTGGTTCAATTCATTACTGCTCTATTGGAGCTGATTTGGTTCATCTCATTGTTGAAGACGGCCACGTCCATCAGAATTGATCATCATATAGTATTGTTGTTGAAGTATATGATGATCTCCTGGTCCTGCTCATTTCACTCAGCATCAGTTCCTGTAAGTCTTTCCAGGCCTCTCTGAAATCAATAATATTCCATAATAATATCCACAATTTATTCAGCTATTCTCCAAGTGAGGGCATCCACTCAGTTTCCTGTTTCTGGCCACTACAAAGAGGGCTGCCACAACATTCTTGTACATACAAGCCCCTTTCCCTTCTTTAAAATCTCTTTGGGATATAAGCCCAGCAGTGACACTTGCAGAGCCTTTTGATGCGATAAACAACTGAAAGGGTTTTAAAATCACCTTTCCTGAAGATATTTATAAAGTAGGGTAGACACTGATCATCTCCCTTTTAAATGCAGATCTGTTTTGAGGGGAAAAATGGACTCAATAAACTCCCCAGCTCTTACTGACTCAGTTGGAAGAAAATATTGTTACCCATTCTCCTGTTAACAGGGCCTGAAGCATCTCTGCCACTGAAGTGGGAGGCAGAGAATGACCACCGTTTTCTATCGCATCCATTCTTATAGCCTCACTCTTGCACCCAAGACTAAGCAAGTGCTGGCCATTGGGGTTCCATCCCTTCTAAATGTTGTAATGGATAGTCTTGGAATCAGTAAGATGTGAGTTCAAATCTTGCCTCTGACAGTCCATGGCAGAGTGATTTTGAGTAAAACATCTCAATAATCTTCAGTTTCTTCATATGAAAATAAGAGGATAGAGGTGGATTCAATGATCTCTAAGATCCTTTCTGGCTCTAAATATATCATCCCACAATCCTTCTTTGGACCTTATTTTCCTTATTTATAAAATTAAGACACCTGAGTTGAAATCCTATTTCTAACCTATATTTCTTGTGTGAGTTGCCTTCCTCTCAGCCTCAATTTCCACATCTACAGGGTGAGGACTGTAATACCAGTAGTTGTGACATAGTGACATGGTGAATAGCAGACGACACTCACAAAGTGAGAACTCTTCCAGGGCCAAGCCTGACTCCGATTTTTCTTTGTACCCAGATGGTCCCCTCTCATGATTAGTGTCTATCCCTAGACCTCAAAATTACTTTATAGCTAATTTATATACATTGTTTTATTCACTTCTTTGTATACATGGTCCCTCCCTTCCCCTCGCAGAAAAATATAAAATCCTTAAGGGTAGAAACACCTTTTGTTGGTTGTTTTTGTTTTTTGCTTTGGGTTTTTTTTGGCACATGTCTAGCATAGTGCCTGGAATACACAAGCATTTAGCAAATATTTGTTGAATTAAATTGAATCAAATAGAAACCCCTGCACAGTACCTAGCATATAATAGGCACTTAATAACTGCTTATAACATTGAGCAGAAATGAAGTGAATCAAATTGAATCCCCAGAGCCCAGCTTGGTGGCTTACACATGGCAGTAGCTTAACAAATTCTCGTTAAATTAAAGAAATGAATTTTTTAACCAATATTCAATAGTTATTAAGTGCTCACCATGTGCAAGGCATTGAATTTACATTAAATCGCCTTTTTCAAGAAAAATACAACTTCCTTTTTTTGTTTTACCTTATTGCCAGTCCTTAAAAGTAGTTCAGTTCCAAGATTAAATAAAAACAGATCTCTAACCAGTAATAAGCCATTGGTATCTGGGCACTTTAAGATGTCTTTAACTAAAGCATTAGTTTCTAAAAGTGATATCAGAAAGTGAAATTCATAGCTCTAAAATCATCGATTTTTTTTCCACTACAATTACAAGAAGTGACCACTGGACTGTGTTATGTTCACTTTAGTATAAATTATAGCAAGTTCTCAGCTTTAACAGTGTGAGTAAGTCAGACATTAGATGGACAAGAGATATAAGGTTACAAGTCTAATGAATAGGTCTTTGGGCCTGTCAGAAACACAAATCAAATTAGTCTGTCATCAGGATAAAGACTTACAGGAAAACTGTGTGAACTGAAAAAGTCCCATGTCTAGACAAAGAAGATTTTGACCCAAGTTTAGCTTTTCTATGTGTAGAAGATCAAATCTACAATAACAAGAAAGAAAAGAAAAACCTACTTATATAAGTTATGTCTAGATTTCAGGCAAAGGTCACCCTTAGCTTTGTCAATGCAGACAATTAATTCAATTTTTCATTGTCATGTTCTCATCACCTTGGCAATGTCTAGTTACCCAGATCTTTGTCTATCCATTACTGTTTGACTTTTGTTTACAAATAAATAAATGCTCCTTGTAGTGAAACAAGGTCTCTCTAAGAACAATAGATCGTGTCCTTGCCGTGTACCTGATAAGTCCATCTATAACATCTTCACCTCCTAACATCCTACACTTCCTTCAAGAACCAGATTAAATATCAGCTTTTCTATGATTTTTTTTGAATTCTCTTGCCCTTAAGATTATAAAAAAAATGCTGTATGTTATGGGCCAGAACTCTACCCTTACAAGGTAGTAAATCATTGGAATGGATAGAGACAATAGTTATCTAATTTAGAATGGTTCAGTATGATTGATCTGATCCTACAAGGAGATGTTTTGGGCCAGAACTTGAAACAAGGTACTAAGTGGAATTGAGGAGACAATGGTTAAATCTAGTTTAGCATTGATTTAATCCTATAACAAATAATGGTTTCCTAGTGATATAATGATTGGTGTGTACTCAGTGCAAGCCTCAGCAAGGGAGCAAGAAGCCTCAGCCAGGGAGATTGAGAGATTCAGAGACAAGTGGACAGAAGGCTGGAGGCTGGAGCACAAGCCCTTAGACTCAAGACAGATTCATCCCATCTCACACCACCTTAGTGGCAGGTTCTCCTCCTTCGCTTCCCCACTGAAACCAAGACTCCTGAAGACCCCCAGAAAACTAGCTGAGCCCCAAGTGAAGGAGATAGGACTTTGAAAGAGATAATAAAGGATTTGGACTTTAATCCCTGGCTGCACTTGTGGTGATTACTGAATTGAAACAAAAGATGCTCCCAGAGACCCCCACAGTCTCATCATCATTGATCAATTGGAACTGAATTGGATCTTCTCTTTGATGAAGATATCCACTTCCATCAGAATACATCCTCATGTAGTATTGTTGTTGAGGTGTATAATGACCTTCTGGTTCTGCTCATTTCACTCAGCATCAGTTCATATAAGTCTTTCCAAGCCTCTCTGAAATCATCCTGCTGGTCATTTCTTATACAATAATAATATTCCATAGCATTCACATACCACAATTTACCCAACCATTCTCTAATTGATGGGCATCTATTCAATTTCAGTTTCTAGGCACTACAAAAAGGCCTGCCACAAACATTTTGGCACATACATGACCTCTCTTTTTAAAAATAAAGTTGTAATTTCTGTTTTTCACTCTACTATATAATTATAATATTCCCCTAGTATCTCTCTCCTTCCCCCTTTCCAGAGAGCCATCCCAGTTGGCAAATAATCTTTTTTAGAGACAAAAAGAGAAAGAATCAGTATAATTATATATGTATATGAATACATAGGAAAAGTCTGAAAATAGATGCAATGTATATCTTTTATGGAGCTCCCATCTCTACAAAAGGATGAGCTAAGGGTGTCCTCTCAATTTCTTCCTTTGAGCCATTCTTGTTCTTTGTAATTTTATATTTATTTTTTGTTTTGTTTGTTTGTTTGGGTGCATGTTTTTGGGGGTTTTTTAACATTATTGTAGCCACTGTGTGTATTGTTTTCTTGACTCTGCTTACATCTCTTTGTATCAGTTCAGACAAATCCTTTCATATTTCTCTATATTTGTCACATTGGTTATTTCTTAGAGGAAAATAATATTCCATCCTATTCACATATCATAGTTTGTTTAGCCATTCCCTAATTGCTATCACCAAAAAAATGCTGCTGGAAGTATTTTGGTGTATATGAGAACTTTCTTCTTATCAATGCCCTCCTTGGGGGACATAAGACTAATCATAGAATCTCTAAGTCAAGTGGTATGGACATTTCAGACACTTTGCCAAATTTCAAATTTCTTTCCCAGCAATTTTTTTTCCAAAATTTTTCCAATTTTTCCAAAATGGTTGTACTATTCCAAAAGACTCATTATGGAAAATAACATCTAAATTCAGAGAAAGAACTATGGAGCCTGAATGAAAATTGAAACATACTATTTTTACTTTTTTTGTTTTTTTTTTTTTCTCATGGTTTCCCCCTTTTGTCCTGATTCTTCTTTTAGAACTTGACTAATGTGGAAATATATTTAGAATATGAATAACTCATGTATAACTATATTGAATTCCTTGCCAATTTGGGGAGAGGAGAGGAGAAAGAAAAAAATGGAAATCAAAATCTTATAAAACCAAATATTGAAAATTATTTACATGTAATTAGAAAAAATACTATTAAATAAGAGGAATGGCTGTACCATTTCATAATTCCATCAACAATGTACTAATAGGCCCATCTTTCCATAAGCTTTTCAACATTGACAATTGTCATTTTTTCTCATCTTTACCAATTTGTAAGATGTGAGGTAAAGACCCAGGATTATTTCACTTAGCTTTTCTGTTATTATTAATGATTTGGAACATTCTTTCATATGATTGTTAATAGTTTGCAGTTCTTTTGAAAATTTTGTCAATATCTTTTGACTATTTTTGTGTCACTCTTATCCACTCTTCCTGTTTTATTGTGCAGCATATTCTTAGCCTGTTCAGAAGCCTAATTCCATTTTTGCTTTTGTTCTTTTCATATTTCTCCTACTCAACAGTTTTCTAAAGACAAGGACCAGCTCTCAGTGACCAGTCTGGCTGTTTACATATGACTCACACCTAATAAATGCTTAAGCAAATGTAAGCTACTAAATTTAGGCCAACAAGTAGATTATGTAAGTAGAGGGAATTTTGTAATACATGTCTTTTGAAAGACATGTAAGAGGTCAAGTGATGGTTCCATTGTGTTCCATTCCTAGTAATACCACATTTATTAGTAATGCATTTGACCGTAGATGAAATATTTTAAGAAAAATATTAAGTTAGAGCTGTAACAAATCAGTATAATTTTCTCTACCAAATTTCTGTCTAAAAATACTTCAGTAGACAGTGTCTTCACATTCTTCCCCCAATTACCTCTTTATAAGGCTAGAGAACCTACAGTTATTAAGGTAATAAGATTTTTCCCCCTTAGGGTTCTTTTTTTGTCAGTGGTCAATAGAAATACTGGTGATTAGGGTCCTATTAAATAACTATATAAGAAAAACTCCTTCCCCAACTCAAGGTTAGAAGTAATATCTTTGTTTTTTGTCCAAATTTTGTCAGAGCAATCAATCACTAAAGGCAATGTTCCTTTTCCAAGAAAGGAATCCATTTTAAATCTAACGGGTCCTGCCCTATTCATAATAATAATAAGGCACCTCTTCAACCTACTCAATCTGATTAATTGGGGAGGAGGGTGTCAATCTTTCATGGGTACTTTATTTATTCTGAAAATAAATGAGGGAAAAGGAAGATATAATGAGTCCCTTTCATTTTTAACAACTAGAAAGTGTCAGCTGTCAATTACATTACCAGAGTTTGTAAACAGGTAGTATCCATAGACATTTACACCCTAAGGATGGCTATCATGATGGTGGGGAGGCCAGAGACTATGCTTTATCAGGCTTATTTGAATAGATGATATATTCAAATGGAAAAAGAAAAACTTAGAGAAATCATGATAATCTTTTTGCTGTTCAGTCATTCCAGTTGTGTCCAACTCTATTTGTATTTTTTTTGGCAAAGACACTGGAATGGTTTGCTATTTCCTTCTCCAGATTTATAGATGGGGAAATTGAGGTAAATAGGATTAAATGACTTGCATGATGTTGTACAAGCAACATAGTTGTGTCTAAGCCTGGATTTGCACTCAGCTCTTCCTGACTGTAGAGCCAACGCTTTATCTACTATACTACCCACTGCATAATCATCAAACGATATTGAAAGGATTGAAATGTGATCAGTCATTTAGTCAGTCAATTAATTATTAAGTTTCCTTTAGGTTCCAATTTCTGAGCAAAGTTCTAAGGATACAGAGAAAGGCAGAAAAAAAATCCCTGCTCACAAGGACTCACAGTTTAGTGGAGGAGACAGAAGTGAAAGATGATGAGACTCGCTGGGAGAAAGGTTCTTCTTCTAACCCTACCTGTCAACTAAATGGCAAGAATATAGGATTTCCCTGGTGATGATGGGAAGCTGACTGGCTCCAGAGAGAACAAGAAGGACCAATAAGGCAAAAGATAGAGAGAGGCAGATTTTGTCTTCTTGTAAAGAACATTGGAGTTGTCCAAAAGTAGAACGTGCTACCTGGGAAGATAATTAGGTTCCTGTACCTGGAAGTTTTAAATGAAGTCTGAATGACTCCTCAGCAGCAACGGGATAGAAAGAATTCTGGGTCAAGCACTGATTTTGGAACGTGATCTCTTCCACCTCTAAAACCTTTTCCTGGACATCACTGAAAAGAGAAGGCAAAGAATGAATGCGAATACTGGCAAAATGAGTTAAATGGAATGGAAATTACTTTCCTAAGGATATTTTGGGGGGCAAAGAGGATCCTCAGAAGGCAACTGCCCAGCCAATGGGGAGAAGAATAGAAACCATGAAATTAACAATAGTTCATGGGACTATAGGACTGGATTCATTTATGTAATAAGAACAAATTAGGAAGTAATGAAGCCTTGCTTTAAAAAAAAATGGCTATCAAGAAACAGGTCATGGAATGCTGAGAAAAATTGAACATATATAAAATTAGCAACACCAGAAATCTTTCCTGAGGCATCATGAGTCTTGCTTTTGAGTTAGAGACGTATAATGTGATGTGACAACAAAGAGACTGTTCAGGGTTGAATGTTATTATCAATGCACCACTTGTCTTATCTCCCTGAGAGCAAGCGGCATTTTCTCTCTCCACACATCGAGCAACACCTCTCTTGGTTTGGACCAATTTTGGAACAGAATAATGTAAGCAAATTGGAAAGAGTTTCAGTGGGGGAGAGGAAGTGGGAGAGAGCAAGGGAGAGAGAGAGAGAGAGAGAGAGAGAGAGAGAGAGAGAGAGAGAGAGAGAGAGAGAGGAGGGAGGGAGAAGAAATTGGAAGGGAGCAAGAGGAAAGGGGGGCAGATTTAGTATTTGCCATTGAAATCTAGCTAAGAGTGATCTTGGTTAAATGAATTCAAGTGGATGGAAATTCTGGGACATGAGACAAAATGACAGAATCTGCCATTCCAAATTGGGAAATAAGACTCTTTTTATTTAGATTTGAAACACTCTCTCCATCCATTTCACTTTACATAGATTGGGGCATTAGGACATAGGTCAGCTCCACCCCTAATTTTTGGGCATCAATCTGTGTTTACACCCTACACCCCCACTAACTCTCACACGTGTCTTTTCTCATATTCCTGGGGCTTTCAAACAAATGATGATGTTCCATGGGATTGTTCCATGTCACCATGGCAACCATAGCAATTTCTATCCCCAGCAGTTAGCCCTGTGTCAGACACATAGTAGGTACTTTAAAAAGTATTCTTGATTGATTATTTGGTTTTGCTCCTTTTCCTTATTATAATACATCAACCTTGTTGAATCATCTTCTGCCATCCACTATGGACCTAGACACTCATAAGCCCTCAATAATCATTAAAAAAACAACCTCAAAAACAGTCTGTGTTTATATAATACTTTCAGGTATGCAAAATAGTCCTATAGGAGCCATCATAGGTTATTAGTTGATATAATGGATAGTGCTGGGCCTCTCAAAATCAGAAAGACTTGAGTTCAAATCTCACCTTGGATATTTACTAGCTGTGTGACTTTGAACAAGTCACTTAATGCTTCATCTCTAAAATGAAAATAATAATAGCGCCTACCTTGTTATGAAGATCAAATGTTATTACAATAGTAAAGCACTTAGCATAGCGCTTAACATAGAATAAGCACCAGATAAATATTAGTTAATATTATTATTATTAGCCTCAGTTTCCTCAAGTGTAAAAAGGGAATAATAATAGTACCTCCCTCCCACAGTTATTGTGATTATCAAATGAGATAATATTTTTAAAGTGCTTAGGACAGTGCTCAACACATAGGAGATGCTATAGGAATTCTAGTTATTATTTTAATAGTAATATCATTATTATTAGTTAGAAGAAACTTTATAGATGAATTAGCCCAAACCCCATATTTTTGGTTCTTAAGAAGGGAAAGACACTTACTCAAAAACACAGGCAGTAGGCAGTGCTATACCTAACTTATGTGATGCTTTAATATCCTATAAACACTTTGCATGTGTTATCTCTTTTTTTTTTGGGGGGGGAACTCAAGATAACCCTGGGAAGTAGATTTCACAGGTATAATTATCCCAATGTTATGTGTGAAGAAATAGGTTCAGATTGCCATGGTCACATAGTTAGGGAGTGTTTTTGTTTTTTTAATAATGTTTTGCTTTTCCAAATAAATGCAAAGATAGTTTTCAACATTCACCTTTGCAAAATTTTGTGCTCCAAATTTTTCTCCCTCTCCCCCCCCTTTACCAAAACAGCAAGCAATCTGATATAGGTTAAACATGTGCAATTCTTCTAAACATATTTCCATATTTGTCATGCTTCACAGGATAAATCAGATCAAAGGGGCAAAAGACATGAGAAAGAAAAAATAAAACGAGCTAACAAACATCAGAAACAACAAAAAAAAGGCAAAAACAGTAGGCTTCCATCTGAATTCAATCTCTATGGAGATTCTCTCTGGATTCAGCTGATGAGCCTTTGGAAGCAGGATTTGAACCTGCTATCCCAGGCTGCCTCTGAGAGGAGTTTTAAAAAGACTGTGGCCCTTCCCTCCCTCTCTACTACCCATATTCTGGAGCCCTGCCACTCTCTCTTAGGCCATGTTGTTCAGGGGAAGGCTGTAGTTGCAGCTAATAAGGGATTTGGAAAACTAATGAGCTTTGTTTTCTCCACTGGGGAGGGAGATATAACTAGTTGAGAGAAATAGTTCACTCCAAAAGAATCAACAAAAATTAAGCACCTACTGTGTGCAAGGTGTGATGTGATTCATGGGAAGCCAGAATTGGGGGTGGGAAGAACCTACTTTCAGGGGGCTTACCTTCTCTGAAATATAGGAGGGGAAAAAAAACTGATGAAAATCATTAGGATGCAGCTGAGTGAGTCATTAGACAGCTTAGGAAGGTCTGTCTAACCTCTAAAACTCACATCAAAAGCACAGCGTGTGGATGTGGCCCCTCTGCCTTTCACCCTTTCTTCTGCACAAACATTTGAGCTAAAGTGGATAAGGCGTTTCCATTTTTAACTCTCTTTGCTTTGCTTAAAATTGACTCAGAATTATTCTTCTTAGGCTGAAACTTTATATCACTGGCCTCAGTTCAAAGTTGATTTTTGAAGACTTGAGCAAAATCCATTTAGCTGCTAATAAAACCGCGGGAGAGTAAAAAGTACGAATGCACAGCTAATCCAGAGGTGGGGGGGGGGGGGGGGGGGGGGCAAGGTGGGGGGGGGGGGGGGGGGGGGGGGAGAGAGTATCCAATTTTTTTTCCCTTTCTGGCCAAAAAAAAAAAAATACCCCAACCCTTCCATCTTCACACGGCCAGAGTCACCAGGAAAGAATGCAATCTCAGCCAGCTACTCCAAGAAGGAAGGTGATGGAGGCTTAAGGGGAAAATATGGGCTATTGAAATCATATGTACCCAGAGTTCAGACCCTCAGCAGCAGATTTTAGAATAGCATTAAATGGAAAAGTGGGCTCTGGGTGAAGAAATGCAATATGGTCATTACTGTGCATCACTATACCAGGAACCCAAGACTTTGGTCAGGGTGGGAACCACCTTCATGTCAATTCAATTTGATAAGCATTAATTAAACACTTGCTGTATACCAGCTAGTATTATGTAGAGTTAGAGAGTCAGGGAGTCAAGTAAAGTCCTTTCTCTGTCATATGCTAGCTGATCCCTGGGCAAGCCAATTAATTTTTCAGTAACCCCATAACCAAGCCTATAAACTTCAGAACATTTTGCAATGGTAAAGAGAATTTCCCTACTCCACTGAAATCACAGGTACAGACCAAATAAATGAATATATTATTAAAAGAATAAATAGGTAAAAAAAAAATAGATAAACCAACATAAATGTTCTGGGCACTGTGCTTGATCGCAGGGATCCAAAAGCAAAAAACTAACATTCGACTGGAAGGAAGAGCCACATGTTTATAAATGAGTAACAACAAAATATACCCAAAATGAGCATTTCAGCTTATCTATAACCTAAAGTCAGAGAATTGCCTGCAGCTCAGGGAGGAAAATGACTCACCCATTATCACAAAAGCATCATCTGAACCCATGTCCTCCCAACTACAGCACTGAACTCTGTGCCTGTAATTTCACAAATTCGTGGTCGCCCACCTTGTCGGCTCCCATCTATGCGTTCGCAAAACCCCACAAAAGAGAGAAAGACAATTTGGGGGGAGCAGATACATTGACGAAGTCACAGATCCATGCTAGCTAGTAGCTATTAGTATTGAGCCACTGATGCAGTCCCAGAGGAACAAAGTGAATGCCCAGGAATCTCATCTGTGAACATCCCCTGAGTCTTTCCACCGATCTCTGCTCTTTGCAATTCAACCAAATCCAAACTTGACCTGATCTAAGACAGTGGGGAGGAGGACTCAAGGAAGAGCACACATGGGAGCTCTGTGAAAGTATAGAAGCTAATATATCGAGGTCTCGGCCAAGGGTAGCCAAGATTAGATTAGAAAAGCAGATCGCTTTGTCCTTCCCCAACTCCACTGACATATCAATTACTCATTGGATTCAATATCAATTGTTCCTTGGGTGTCCAGGAAGGAGTTCTAAGTCAAGACGTATCTAGTGAAGATGTTTGTTGCCACCAGCCTGAGGATGACTGCCATCCCTGCCAGTTCTTTAGTGTGGGGTCTGAGCAAGTCTTGGGTTTGATTTCCTTGTCTGTTAAGTGAAGTATTGGGGTAGACAATCTCCAGGGAGTCTTCCAGCTCTGAATCTATCTCTCTCTTGTCTGAACTTGAAAGTCTTGATGTACTGCTCTCAAACTAATTAAACAAGTGTTCATTAATTGTCAACTCTATGTAAAGTCCTCTCTTGGAAGATAGTTATAAAATAAAATAATGCATTTCCCTAAGGGGTTTGCATCCTACTAAGGTGGGGAGAAGGTGCACACAAATTGTGTGCAAATGGATAAATGTGGATAAACACAGTAATTTCAAGGGGTAGAAAGTCCTAATAATTGGGGGAATCAGGAGGGGCTTCTTGGGACTGGGCTTGAAGGAAACCAGGGAATTATTTAGGGTAGAAGTGGGAAGTGAAAGCATTCCAGTCATGGAGGACCAGCAGCACAAAGATGTGGAGTTGGACCGTTGTGATCACGGACTAGACTAGAAAACGTGGGAATAAAGACAACTAACATGAAGTCTGGGAAAGTATATGGAAGTCAGATCATGGAAGGCTTTAAATGCAAGACTGAGGATTTTATATTGAAATTACCCTAAATTGCTAGGATAAAACTTGTATCCAAAACATAGCTTTTGTTATATAAAAAGCTGAATCTTGCCTAGTGGATAGGATAAAATAGCTAAAGCTAGAAGGAACCTGAGAGGCCAGATAGGTGAACCCCTCATTTTATAGATAAGAAATCTGCTTCCCAGAGAGAGATGACTTTTGCCCAGGTCACTTTGGCAGTGATATTGCCCCTCTCATTTTAGAGGTAGAGAACCTGAGGTCCAATGTGTATGACGTATCCAAGGCCATACAGCTAGTAAACACCAAATACAGAATTTGAACTCAAGTCTTCTGCCTCAGAATCAGTGCTCTTTCTCCTACATTTTTAATGTGAACACTGCTAAATGTGACATAAATGCATATAGGAAACATCTAACAACTTTGTACTCATGAACCCTACCTGTGACATCCAGTGTGACCACGGGCAAGACTCTCAGTCTCAGTTTCCTCATCTGTAAAAATGGGGATGATAATGCTCTGATATTAACCCCACATAGTTTTTGTAAGAATCAAATAAGAAATCACTTGTAAAGTGGTTCACACGCTAAAGGTCACCTGTTACTGCAGTTACCATTATTATCATCACACAAATACCTCATTCACACAAGTTTAGAGGAAAGGGAAACCAGATTTCCCTTTTGGGGACCCACATTTTCCCTCCAGAAATAAGGACACCATTTCCACTAAGTCCTGTTCCAAGGTTTCTTTATGGTACAGGAGTGATCCTGAGTTCCTCAAGGTTATGCCAATGGAGAGTAAAGCTGAGAGTATTCTTCTATGCTGGGCTAGCTTTGCATATGAATTAAGTGATGGGTCACATGCTCAATGAGAAAATTAGCCCCTTCAGAGTGAAGATGTTCATCCCCAAGCCTAAGGCAGAATGATGAATTTTTCAGCCTCTGAAACTTTGAAAGTTTCCATGTCACAGAAGACATGCAATCTTTAGCAGTGAAAGGATTTCCCACAAGAGCAAAATCACAGACCTGTGCAGTACTGGAGATGTACTTTATAAAATCCATCCATGTTCTTAGATGTTCTAAAAATATTATAGATCTTATTAGATGTATGTATATATATAGACATATATGAATAGCTATCTTGTGTGTATGTGAATATATAGACATTCATATACAATCATAATCACGGATATTGCTTGAGACTTAGATTTCATCGGGAACTCTTCACGTAGCAACTTCCTCCACTATTAGAAGTCATAAATTCTCAGTAATTTAGAATCTTAGAGCATTCCTAGGGCACTGAGATGAAATGTGACTCACCTGCAGTCAGAGGCAGGCCTGTCTTCTCAATATGATATAATAAGGCCATATAAAACTGCATTTTGCCTTCAGCTGAGTAGATCCCAAATTTCCTTTTTAAATTGTACATCTTATTCCTCTCTGCTCATTCTGATGGATGGCTTTCACCAGAGTGACCATTCCCTCCACTAATATAGATTGTAGTACTTCCTCATTCAATCCTATAGAGTTCTTGTCATCCCCTCCCCAATAAGTCCTCCATCAAGAACAAAACCATTGCACTGGGGGCAAGGGTAGGGGATAGGGAGGGGCTTTCCCCACCTTTACCCAGTAACTCAGAACTGCTCAGGCTGGCCATCCATTATCTCTTCTTATCAGTCTCTAGTGAATATTTTGCTGTTTTCATTGACCCTTTAATATCCCTAAATTCAATCACAAAGTAGCCCTTTTTCAATTTCCCAGTCAACACTTTTATGGACTGCTCCTGTCTAACAGGGTTTTTCATTTCACTGAGAATTCCCACTAACGTCAAATGGAGTTAAATGTGGAGATGAAAACGTATAAAGAAGCAGACCCCAGTTATTTAGAATAGAGAAATACTGGATCCATTCGGCAAGACTTCAGGGGTTTACCACAAGTAGAAAGAAAGCACAGATCTATTTGATTCAAGTTGATAAGCAATAAATCCAAAATCATAATTAGAACTTCCATGTTTTTTTTTCCCAAGACACTGTCTTGTTTCTATAACCACAAGTTAGAATGTAATCCAAATTAATAAATTCAGAAGTGTTTCAATTGTTCTGTCCTTCAATTTCTTATTTTTTCTTACCCTGAGTTTTTATTTATCTAACTGCCATATCCAGTATATATCCTACACATAAGTAAGTTCAATATATTTGTCCAGTTTTCCATTTTCTAATCAAAATGGTAATATGGGGGTAGGGAAGTTCTGACAATGCCATCTTTGTTAAAAGTTGAAATAGGCTTTTTTTTTGACATAATACATTTTCAGTTGGATTTTATTTTAAATGCCAAAGAACATAATGTTTTAGTTTAGCTATAATGTAATAGACTTTCCTTTGTGCATTCAATGGCCTTTGGTTTGTTTTTGTAGTGATGATCATAGACTTAGACTAGATGGGCTGGCAGCGTTAAAAACCCAAGATGTCCCACACAGGATTTATTATTTAT
The DNA here is from genome assembly GCF_902635505.1 of Sarcophilus harrisii. Lineage (NCBI taxonomy): Eukaryota > Metazoa > Chordata > Mammalia > Dasyuromorphia > Dasyuridae > Sarcophilus > Sarcophilus harrisii. The sequence continues at coordinate 641,044,664 of NC_045427.1, read as the reverse complement.
GTATCCAAAATGACTTTTTCTCTTTACCATGATACTTCATTTAATGAACATCACCATCTTATCAGTTTTTCAGATTCAAAACCCAGAGCTCTAAGGAGTTGAAAATTCTAGGGAAAAAAAGGGAAATTAGATTGGGAGAAGAAAAGAAGTAGAAGGGATTACAAGGAATAGTCCCAAAATACAGTTATGGCAAAAGAAGGTACTTTGTCAGTCTATCAGTAAACATTTAAATTTATAATATGCGGAGGACTCTGGGGATATAAGGCTCCAAAATAAAACCATTCCTGACCTTGACAAATATATTTTCTCCTGTAAGCCATTTCAGAGTTTGAACTTAACTACCTAGAGATATCTCTAACCAACCGAACTAATACATGCACCACTTTCCTATCTATGTAAACTTTAATTTAACATTTTAAGAGTTCATTAAATTATGTGTTTTTCAAGACATAGTCTAAATTCAAGAAAACTGCAAAATTTTGAAGATATGATTTTATTGGGGGTTTTTTAAAAGCAGAAGTTGTTCCTAAGAAAAACACAAATGAAGTAGGCATATGCTTTCATCACCTAATCAATTTAAAAGATAATTGTAAAAATCACCAGTACAGTTATCCTTAACAGTACCTCTTTTTGGGGTGGTAAGAATTGGAGATTGAGGGAATGCCCATCAATTGGGGAACGGCTGAACAAGTTGTGGTATATAAATGTAATGCGATACTATTATACTGTAAGAAATGATTAATAAATGAAAGACTGGAAAGGGTTACATGAACTGATGCTGAGTGTAGTGAACAGAACCAGAACATTGTATACACTAAAAGCAACATTATACAATGATCAACTATGATGGATTGAGCTCTTCTCAGCAATAAAATGACCCAGGACAATCTCAAAAACTCATGATGGAAAATACTATCCACAAATAGAGAAAAAACTGATGGAGCCTAAAGATTGAAGCATATTTTTCACATTTTTCAAATTTCATGATTTTTTCCTTTTGTTCTGTTTTTCTTTTTTTCACAACATGACTAATTTGGAAATATGTTTTACATTATTGCACATGTATAACCTATATCAGATTGCCTGTTGTCTTGGGGGAGGGGAGGAAAGAGAAGGAGAAAAATTTGGAACTCAAAATCTTTCAAAAAATGAATGTTGAAAATTTTATATGTATTTGGAAAAAAACCAAAAGACTATTTTTTTTTAAATCACTAGTGTTGGAAGGACTGTGGAAAGATAGACACAGTAAAGCTGTTGTTTGAGCTAATAATTGGCCCAGTCATTTTGGAAAACAATTAGGAATTTTACAAGTCAATAAAATGCTTACATTCACAAACTATTATATCCAACTATTATACCCCCAAAGAGATCAATGAGAAAGAGAAAGGGCATGTATATGGCAACATGCCCATTGCAACATTCCTCGTGGAAGATTATTTTAAGCCAGAAATAAAGTGAGTGGATACCCACTGACTGGGAAATGGCCAAACAAATTATAGTATATAAGTGAAATGGAATATTATTGTACTATAAGAAAGACTTCATATGAGGAATGCAGAACACAGAAAGACTTATGCAAATAAATGTAGCCTAAGAGAGTGGAACCCAAGGTAGCACCACAGTGGAAAGAAATCTGGAGTCAGGAAAACCAAAGTTCAAATCCTACCTTATATACTTTTTAGTTGTAATTCATGGGCAAGTCTTTTTAACCCCTGTCTGCCTCAGTTGCCGCATTTATAAAATAGGGATAATAACACCTACTTCTTTCTACGGATGATTAAATAATATATTTATAAAGTGCTTTTATTATATTTTATTTTTATTATTTATAATAAATATATTAAATAAATGTAAATATAATAAATATATTGAATAAATATAAAATATTATTTGTGGTAGTTATTATAATAAAATATTAATAGTATTTTATTTTATTCCCAATTACATGTAAAAATAATTTTAAACATTCTTTTTTGTTGTTTTGAGTTCCTGATTCTTTCCCTCTCTCCTCACCCTGTCCCTTTCCCCGAGACAATAAGCAGTTTGATATGTTATACATGTGTAATCATGTCAAACATATTTCCATATTAGTCATGTGGAAAAGAAGAAACAGACCATCAAAAAGCCAAAAATAATATGTTTTGATTTGTATTCAGATTCCATAAGTTCTTTCTGGAGATGGACAGCGTTTTTCTTCATGGGTTTTTTGGAATTGTCTTTGGTCGTTGTGTTGATGAGAATGGCTCATATCTATGAGAATAGTTAAGTCATTCACAGCTGACCATCATACATGCCGTTATAATGTGCATTGTTCTCTGGGTCTGCTCAATTTGCTTTGTGTAAGTCCAGTTTTTTCTGAAATCATCTGCTCATTATTTCTTGTAGTATAATTGTATTATATTGAATTTGTATACCACAATTTGTTTAGCCATTCCCTCAATTTCCAATTCTTAGTCACCACAAAAAGGTACTATAAATAGTATTATACAAATAGGTCTTTGTTCACTCTTTAAAAATGCTCTTTGGGATACAGATTTAATAGTGGTACTGTTGGATCAAAGAGTAAACACGGATTTACAGTCTTTTAGGCACAGTTCCTAATTACTCCCAAAATGGTTGGACCAGTTCACAACTACATCAACATATTAGTATCCCACACCCCCTCCACCATTTATCATTTTGCTTTTCTGTCATAGTACCCAATTTGATAGGTATGAAATGATACCTCAGATTTTTTTCAATTTGCATTTCTCAAATCAATAATGATTTAGAAGCTTTCTTCATGTAACTATAGATAGCTTTGATTTGCTTTGGTCTGAAAACTGCCTGTTCACATCCTCTGATCATTTATTAATTAAGGAATGAATTTTATTCTTCTACATTTGACTCAGTTCTCTATATAGTTGAGAAATGAGTCCTTTATCAGACACATTTGCTATAAAAATTGTTTTCTAGCTCTCCTTTTTCCTTCTAATATTGGTTGCATTGGTTTTAATTTGTGCCAAAACTTAAAAAAAAACACATAATCAAAATTGTTATCAAATATATCAATATTAATATGTGAATAATTAATTCAAATTATCCATTTTACATCTTATGATCTTCTATCTCTTGTTTGGTCATTAAATTCTTTCTCCATAGATCTGACAAGTAAACTATTTCTTTGGTCATTAAATTCTTTCTTTCTCTATAGATCTGACAAGTAAACTATTCCTTTGCTCTCCTAATTTGTTTATGGTATCATGCTTTATGTCAAAATCATGTACCCATTTTGATCTTATCATGATATTCAGTGTGAGATGTTGGTATACACTGCTTTCCAGTTTTCCCAGCAGTTCTTGTCCCAAAAGCTTCAGTCTTTGAGTTTATTAAACAGCAGATCACTATGGAAAATTACTACTATATCTTGTATTCCCTAACCTATTCCACTGATCTACCACCCTGTATCCTAGCCAGTACCAGATATCTTTGATGATGACCGCTTTATAAAATAGTATGAGATATGATATGATCTCATAGTCTGGAATGAGGAGGCCATTTTCCTTTGCATTTTTTTTTTCATTGATTCCATTGATATTCTTGACCTTTATTCTTTCAAATGAATTTTGTTATGACTTTTTGTAGTGTGATTGATATGGGACTGAATAAGTAAATTAAGTTAGGTAAAACTGTTATTTCATTATTTTAACTCAACTTATTCATGAACAATTATAATTTTTCCAATTGTTTACATCCAACTTTATTTGTATAAGAAGTGATTTGTAATTCTGTTTATATAATTTCTGGGTTGGCATGCAGACTGCCAAATATTTTATGTTTTTAATTTATATTGACATTTTATTGACAATTTTGTCATCAATATTATATTGACAATTTATGTTGTCAAAAGTTATTTTAAATGGATTTTCTCTTTTTATGTCTTGCTTCTGGACTTTTTATAATACATAAAAATACTGATGACTTAGGTAGATTTATTTTATATCTTGGCTACTTTGTTGATATTGTTAATTATTTCATCTAGTTTTTTCACTGATTCTTTGGGATTCTCTAAATATACCCTCATATCATCTTCAAGGAGTGATAGTTTTGTTTCCTCATTGCCTGTTCTAATTCTTCAATTTCTTTTTTTTTTTTTTATTGCTGTAGCTAACATTTATAATTTAACATCAAATAATAGTGGTGATAATGCGTATCCTTGTTTTACTTCTAATGTTATTGGGAAGACTTCTATTTAAACTCCATTAGAAAAAATTACTTACTGATGGCTTTAGACAGCTACTACTTTTCATCTTAAATCCATAAACGAACTTACCCATTTTAAACATTTTAAGCAAAGTTCCATTTATTCCTATGTTCTCTATTATTTTTAGTAGAAATGGGTGCTGTATTTTGTCAACAGCTTTTTTTCTGCCTCTTTTGAGATAATCATAAGGTTTCTGTTAGTTTTGTTATTGACATGGCATTGGTATGTTATTGATATTGATAGATTTTCCTAATATTGAACTACTTGGTCCTGCTTTACTGATAAATATCACAGCTGGTCTTAGATATGATAGTCAAGATATATTGCTGTTATTATATATCACACCTGATCTTAGATATGATCCTCAAGGTATATTGCTATTGTCCCCTTGCTAACATTTAACTTAAATTTTTTCTATCAAAATTCACTAGGGAAATTAGTTTATTGTTTTCTTTCTCTGTTTTGACTCTTCCTGCTTTATGCCAAACCAGGACCAAATAATTTTATATAGTAATGAATGGTTTTTTTTAAATATTTTTTAAATGTTTAGTAGAATTCATTTGTAATTCCATCTGACCCTATGGATTTTTCCTAGGGTTTTCTTAGGGTTTCCTAGAGATTATCAGATTATTGGTCTATAGTTAGGCAAAATATCCTCTAATAATTGATTTAATTTCCTCTTCACTGATGATGAATGCATCCTTTTTATTCTTGATACCAATAATTTAGTTTCTTTTTAAAATCAAATAAACCAATGATTTTATTGTATTGATTTTTTTCATCAAAACAGTTCTTAGTTTTATTTATTAGTTCAATGATTTTCTTGTTTTCAATTTTATTAATTTCTCCTTTTATTTTCAGAATTTTCAATCTGGTGTTTGATTGAGGATTCTGAATTGGTTCTTTTTTCTAGTTTTTTTTTTTTTTTTAGTTGTATTCCCAATTCATTGTCTGCTCTTTGTCTGTTTTATTGATGTAAGTATTTAGAAATAAAAATTTTCCTTTTGTACTTTGTATTCTATTAATTTTGGTATATCATCTTTTTAAATGAAGTTATTGTTTATATGATTTTTCTTTGACCCACATATTTTTAGCATAAGATTTAGTTTCCAATTAATTTTTATCTCTCTTTCCATGACCCTATATCACTTGTAATTTATATTGCATCATGATCTAGAAAGATTGCACTTAATATTTCTGCCTTTTTGTATCTGATGGGGGGGAGGGGGTTGCTCTAATATTTGATCAGTTTTTGTGTAATTTCTATGTATTACTGAGAAAAAGGCATATTGTTTTCTGTCTCCATTCAATTTTTTCCATTGAACTATCATATCTAATTTTTATAAAATTCTATTCACTTCCTTAACTTCTTTATTGCTTGATTTATATAGTTACTTGAGGGATAAGTAGAGGTTCCGCCATTAACATGTTACAACATTTGGTACATATATATTTAATATTATTATTACTTCATTGTTTATGATAGCTTTTAGCAAAATGTAGTTTCCTACTTTGTCTCTTTTATTAGATCCATTTTTGTGTTTGGTTTGGGATCTTAATTGCTATCCCTGCCTTTTTTTTTTTTTTTTTTTTTTTTTTTTTTTACTTCAACTAAAGTAGAATAGATTCTGTTCCAACCCCTTACCTTTATTCTATTTGTATCTTTCTGATTCAAATGTGTTTCTTGTAAACAACATATAATAGGATTCTGGATTTTAATCCACTCTGTTATCTGCTTTCCTTTTATGGTTGAGGTCATCCCATTCACATTCATAGTTGTAAGGAGGTATTTCCTTCCATCCTATTTTCCCCTGTTTCTCCTTTCTCTCTTTTCTTTCCAACCTGTCCCTCTGCACCAGAGTTTTGATGATGACCACAGTCTTCTCCAATATGCCCTCCTTTTTAATTTACTTTTCTTATTCCCTCCTTCTACTTTATTACTATTGTCATTACAGATTTCTACATTCAATTAAGTGTGCATGTTATTTCCTCTCTGAGCCAATTATAATGAGATTAAGGTTCAAGTAATGTTCCCCACACTCCCATTTATTCCTCCACTGTAATAGATCTTTTGTTTATCTTCTTGTGAGATAATTTACCCCTATTCTATCTCTTCCTTCCTTCTCCCAATACAATCCTCTTTCTCACCCCTTAATTTTGTTTTTGAATTCTGTGAATATCATCCCATAAAGTCAGCTTATCCCTGTATCCTCTATCTATGTGTACTCTTTCTAACTGCTCTTAAAATGATAAAATTCTTGAGTTACAAGTATCGCTTTCCCATATAGAAATATAAACAATTTAACTTTAATAAATCTCCTTATGTTTTTATCTTTCCTGTTTACCTTGTCATGCTTCTCTTGATTCCCATATCTGAAAGTCAAATTTTCTATTTTGCTCTGATTTTTTTCATCAGGAATGCTTGAAAGTCCTCTATTTCATTGAATATTTGTTTTTTTTCACTTGAAAGATTATGCTCAGTTTCACTGTATAGGTGATTCTTGTTTGTAATCCTAGCTCCTTTGCCTTCTGAAATATCATATCCCAAGCCCTCTGGTTCTTTAATGTAATCCTAACTGGGATTCCATGATATTTGAATTCTTTGTTTTTGGCTGCTTGCAGTATTTTCTCCATGACCTGAAAATTCTGAAATTTGAATAGAATATTCCTTGGAGTTTTCATTTTTGAATCTTTTTCAGGAGGTGATCAGTGAATTCCTCTAATTTCTATTTTACCTTCTGATTCTAGGGTATCTAGGCAGTTTTCCTCGATAATTTCTTGAAATATATCATCCAAACTCTTTTTTTTTTCTGTCATGACTTTCAAGTAATCCAATAATTCTTAAACTCTCTCTCCCAGATATATTTTCCAAGTAACTTGTTTCTCTAATGTGGTATTTCACATTTTCTTCTTTTTTTCATTCTTTTGATTTTTGTTTTATTGTATACTGATGTCTCATAGAGTCATTATCTTCCATTTGCCCAATTTTAATTTTTAATGAATTAACTTTTGTGATTCCTTTTTCATTTGACCAGTTCTACCTTTTGAGGAGTTGTTTTCTTCAGTGAATTTTTGAATATATTTTTTCCCATTTTTTGTGCTTCCTATTTACCAAGGAATATATTGACTTTCTTTTCATGATTTTCCCTCAATTTTTCTTCTACCTCTTATTTGTTCTTAAAATTCCTTTTTATGCTCTTTTTTGGATCTGAGACCAATTAACATTTTTCTATGAGGCTTTGCATATAAGTATTTTGACATGGTTGTCTTCTTCTGAGTTTGTTTTGACCTTCATTTTCACTAGAGTAATTTTCTATGGTCAGATTCTTTTTTTGCACATTTTCTGGCTTCTGGCCTGCTGCACTGAAGGCTTGACGTCTTACCTTCTGTGTCACTGATCTATTGTATCAAGACCACAGGGCTTTGCCATTGACCTGCACTGAGGATTAGTGCCTCTCATTGACTTGCTGGAGTGCAGTCTGTTTCTGACTTGCTTGAACACCACCTTCATTGGACTGCACCCTTCTTTTATCTGAGTGAAATAAATCATTTATGTTGATCTTCTAAGTTGTCTTGGTCTGGGAAAACTATTTTGCTTCATCGATTTTGTTGTTTTATGAGGCAGAGTTTGTATTTGAAGGTAAATTTGGGAGGGCTTGTTAAGTTCCTATCTTATTGTGACTCCTCCCAAATTTCAAACTTTAAAGAGCTATATAAGTAGGAGTTCTTACAATGTCAATTAAAAAATTATCAAGATACTTACAAATTCAGATTTACTGCAAGATCAATATTGTTCCCTCCTCCTCTCCCCAAAAAAGAACAAGAAGCAGCATGTAATAACGAATGGAGTTCTGAAGTTGGAGTCACAAGGCAGAATTAAAATCCTACCTCAAATACCAGCAATGTGATCCTGGGGAAATCAATTTATGTCTCTTATGGGTGACCTCATCTATAAAACGAGAAGGTTGAACAAAATGATCTTTGAGAATTCTTCCAGGTCTAAATATGTGATAATATTATATTAGGAAACATATTTCCCTCTCTATGGTAAGAGGTAGAGAACTATGAAAATAGCACAATCTATTGTAAGAAATTTTTACTTTATTGGTTGAAATTTCCCTTTCCCATTTAATTCTCACAACAACCCTCCTAATATGGTCCTAAAAGTACAGATGAGGAAATTGAGGCTGATAGTTTAAGTGATTTGCTCAGGGCAAGTATCTGTTAGTTAATGCTATAGAATACAAGTTCAGGATACTGTCCACAGCTACCGCCACCATCTCAAGAATTAAGTTGCAGGGAAGTATCCTGGAAAATCATCCTAATGTTTAAAAGCTTGAATAACATTATTAAATAGGAATAATGAGAAAAAATTAAGTAAAAGTCAAAACTGTGCTCAAATGCTTCAGGCATTATTATGCAACTATTTGTGTAAATAACTCTCAGTTGTTAGGGTTGATGACTGCTTTCAAGGAAGGAATATAGGCAACAATATTTGCTGTATCTGTCTTTGGAAACACTGCATTTTAAAGAGTTCTGAAAGTACATTTTTTTTGCACTCTGAGTAGGTTTCGAGTGCCAAGAAAGCATCCATCATAATTACACTTACTTCTCATTTCTTTGAATTTCATTTCAGCCCTACATGCAACCCTGGAAGACAGCATAAAGTTTCTGGGGGAAGTAATGGCTGAAATTGGACCAAATATCATAGATAAGCCTTACATGAATGTCTTTAACGTACAACAAGCCAACGAGATCATCGATTACCTGAAGATGAGGTATTCTTCCTTTCGTAAAGCTATTCCAACCCTGAAGAAAGGGCTTATGAAATAAAATAATGCCTTTAAGAAATTTTGAACAAAGCCAACTTTTTATTTTTGTACATCAGCGTATATAGATCTGCCACCTAACAAACAAAAGTCAGGAAATGCAAAGTTTTAGCTAACTTAACATCTCTAAAATGTGCTTATGGTAAGATGGCATTTTCTAAAGTTCCTCTTATGCTAAAATACGCCAGGATATTTTTAGACCTAGTACTCAAGCCCATATCTTCCTGCACATCTCATGTTTCAAGGGTACTTCCGTGCAATCTCTAAGATGGAAGGGTCCTCAGTGGCCATTGAAGGTTGTCAGACTCACAACCAAAAGGCTAAGTGTAGCCAGAACTAGCTCAAAGTGTAATGGAGAAATGTTTAATAAAATAAAAAAAAAAATGCAATATGACATAGATAATGTTAATTTATGATTTTCTAAGTCACTATGAACCCATAGGTATCGTTGCTATTTGGGTTTGACACCATTAATCCAGGCCACCTGAAAAAGAGGCCCTTTGCTTCTCACACGGAAAATGACCATCATCCTCTGCTCTAATTCCTCCAATGGCAGAATACACAATCTCCCAGGGAAACCCATTTCACTCTCAGCTAAGACTGATTTCAATGAGCTATAGAGAGGATAATGATGGGCATAGAGCCAGGATGACCAGAGAGAGATCAGATTCTGCTTCTGACACTAAATTAGTCTGTTGTATGATTAACTACGGACAAGCCATTTAACCTTTATGATCATCATGCAACATTTTAAGACTAAAAGACATAAATAACCATGAATTGTGCCAGTGACATGAATGCCTACAAATAACATCCCAAATGACTGACTTACCTTCTTTACACAGAGTTGGAACGTGTCTCTTCTTCCTCTATTTCTTGTCTCAGTCCTGCCTCCAGGAGCCAAGCAGAAGAAATAACCGCTATTTCATGTGATAGTCTCCTAAAAACAGGACATTTGTTGTGTTCCCTGATCCTTCTCTTCTCCAGACTAAACATTCCCAGGTCCTTTAATTCTCATTCAGCAGCCACACCTTAGTAAAACCCTCTGCTGATAGACTAAACCAGGTTGAAGCCTCAAACCCACTGGTTAGTTAGGGCATATTTACTTCAAGTATCTGAAAACTTCCCCTGCTAAGTGGATGAGAACATTTTATTCCATTGGCCATGGAGTCAGCTGAAACAAGCTCTGTAGCATGTTCAGACATCCAAGATGTCCAGGTGGTTTATCCCTAATATTTTGACTCTTTGTTCTGTCTCTAAACTTTGGTGATTCTGGAAGAGAGAGTGGGGCTGATGACTTTATGCAAATCTGCCTCATTTAAACCCTATCCATGTTTTGAGTCAAGACATTACCCAGGATGCTATTTGTCCTCTTCAAAAGCAAATGACAAACAATTGCAGCAATTTAGCATCAACTTGAGGCCCTTAGTTGCCATCTTGGTTGCCTTCTAACTTATCATATACTCACAACTAAGCACTCTATCTCAGCTATTATAGTTCTTAGAAGATAATAAATCCACTCCCTTCATTTTACCAATAAGGAAACTGAGGCAGAAGTGGTTTAAGGACTTGCCTATAGTCACACAACTAGTGCCTGAGTCAAGATTTGAATCCAGGTCTTTCTTGTTCCAACTCCAATCCATTACTGCCTGCTGTCTCAGCCAACACACTCATGGCTACCATGTATGAAGGCTCAATAAGCACTGAAATCATAGATATAGAGATGGAAGAATAGGACCAGATATTCTGACCCCTTCATCTTACAGATTAGGAAACTGAGATCAGTGGAGAGTGACTTGCTTAGTGTCCTACAAAAAGCAGCACCCTCCGAGGTGGGATTTGAATCCAGGTTCTCTGATTACAACATCAAGTCTTCAGCTCTTTTACCCAAAGGTGTGAAGAGCTTGTACAACTCTTGCCAGGCAATTTAGAAGCAGCCAAAAATGTACACTAATGCACATTAACACAATAAAATAGTGAGTGCAGATTCCTAAGCAAGTCCAGACATCCCCCATCTCTTCACAGTTTCTTAAAAACACTCCAGATTTCTCTTTTGTGATGGCCATGTCCCTAATTTACATTGTCATTTTTTACTTACTGGTCCTACATCTTACATCCTTCCTTTGATTATGAGCTGCATCTTTTTATGCTTTCATGTCCCTGAGACGTACACATAGTAGGCCCTTAATAAATGGATTTTTGAATAGAACAGAATTAAATTAAATGCGTTATGTTAGTGGAGAGATCTGCTCCTAATGTTACTCTGAGAAACCCAGCTGCCCGAGGATTTCTCCATTGATTTCAAATGCATTGAAACTTTGATCCATTACAACTTTCAGCAAAAACCATTATTATACATGCTCAGTAGCTACATTTTAAATGTTAATTTCTCAGTTATATTAAAATCAATTTTCTTAAATAGCAAAAGGCACCAGAGTGAAACAGAAACCACTAAGATTTTTTTTTTGTTCTCGGGCATTTTTGGAGATTATGAGACTATTAATTTTCCCAACCAGCAGGAAGAGAATTAAAGAAATTCAAATATTACCACAAACAGGATATTAGAGCTCAACATTTCAGCATCTTCCCAGTCTCCAATGAGATGTCACTGAGAGTCATCTTTGCACCGGCGACAGTATCATTTGTTTGGGGGACCCTCTTGACCTTTGATATTGTCAGAGCTACTTAGTTTTTAGGTTTTAGGAAAGGAACAAAACAGATTCATTAATCATTCCTTCTTTTCTGCTACATTCATCCAACCTATCCCAAGAAAATTAATTTAATCATATTCAAGTTCATCCTTAAGTAAAAAAAGTAACTTGAAATTGATGATGAATTTCATCCTACTCAGTTTTGAATTAGAAAATAAGCTCATTGAGGGCAGGAACTATTTTTTTTTTTTTGGTCTGACTTTAGCCTCTTGGTTAAATTTCTGACTTTCTGTACTTGGGCAGTTGATCTGAAGCTGAATATGTGTCAGGGAGCAGATAACTTGATATCTTATTATTCTCAATAAATGACATTGCACAAAAGGGCATCCCCTAGCACCTGACACATTGCCTCACTCATAGTATAAGGTTAATAAATGCTTTTTGAATTGAAATGACCTGAAGTGAATTGAATGGAATTAGGGAAAACCACAGGAGAAATGAAAACAGATTGGAGCCCACGAAAGCAGCATAGCTGGTTCCAATGATTAGGACTTTCACATAGGAGAGGAATTGGATTTCCTCTGTTCAGTCCCAGAGGGAAGAGTTGGGAGAAATATTTCAATGGAAGGTACCATTAAGCTAATTCAAGGCTGATGTAAGGAAGTACTTCCTAAGCTCTCCCAAATTGGAGTGTGCTTCCTCAGAAAAGTCACTAAATGGCCACTTCCCATGTAGACCATTAAGGGAATTTCTGTTCAGATCTGGATTAGATCAGATGGCCTGTGAGGACCCTTCCTACTCACAGATTCAGTGTAGTCCTCCAGTTCTGGGTCTTCAGGGCAAACCCAATAAAATTACAGGGTGGGGAGGGAGGTTGCCTACCACTGAGTAGTATTTGGGGGTTCTTTCAGACCCATCACTCTTAAAAAAACAGTACCTAATAATTCTTAAAATAATTCTAGTTTCTTAATTTTTCAGACAGAATTGTGACATGATTTTAAATGCTACATCACATTTCCAAACACCACATCATTTTAAAAACACTTAAAAGTCTTAGCCTTTATCGATAATTTTTTTTCTACAATGAGGGAATAGGGACATAACCATTAGTGTTGAACATCTTTCTCCTGGTCAGCTTGACAGACTGCTAATATAATCATTACCTGTGGATGTGTACTTGACAAACGAAATTGACTGCAGTTCCCCATTTATTTTGTATTTCAGCTTATTTCAACATTATAAGCTGTATGAATTTCTCTTCTTCTCTCCCAGGGATGAAATTGTGATAGGAACGGAGGTAAGTAATTTATCTGGATGGAACCAATTAAGCTGGATCTCTTAATGCATACTGATTAGCATCTGGGTTCTTTAAAGGCTTAGAGCAAATTCTTGTCATGATTACTCAAGTATTAATATAACCAACTAGTAGTTTGGGAAAAGAATAATGGTATCAGAGGAGCTCTGGATGGAGAAAGCCAGTTCTCTTTGGCAGCAAGCTTTGTGGATGGTATGCAGTTCAGTTGTTGGGGCAGTGTGAAAAAACAGATCAAGGATGTCTGCTGTCAGTCATCGAGCAAAAGCGGGAGAGGAGAGGGGACTAGAGCTGGATTTGGAATCAGAGGATGTGGAGTCAAATAGCAATTCCGGTCCTTCTGTGCCATCACATAATCTTGGGCATATTCCGGTATTTCTTAGGGCCTTTTGCCTCTCTTGAAAAATGGGGATTTGGGGTGAACTAGACAACACTCCATCTTTAAGTTCATCATCTTATATTCCAATTAAAGCCTTCAGACCTTTCCTCTGGCCCTGTCACTCCTTGAAAGTGTCTTTCATTCTCTCAAGATCCTTTTTGGTACCGATAGACCTCAGGGTCACTCCCCCTAAAAAGTTCTGCATTAAAAAGTAGACTCCTTTTATTTTCACATTTTTGTTTTCCTATCCAAATCTGATCAGTTTAAATTCAACTTCCTCCAGTAATGTGATTCAGTGGAAAAAGCTCTGATTGTAGAGGCCAAAAACCTGGGTTCAAATGCATATAATAACGGTATGACTTCAGAAAATCACTTAGTAGGGTCTTGGGCTTCTAGATTCAATTCTGGATGGGATCCCAGAGCATTCTCCTTTTGCATGTGAAGAAACTGAGGCACAGAGATGTTAAATGACTTGTTTAGAGTTATATGGCAAGTACATGATTGAATTGAAATTTGAATCCAGGTCTTCCTTACTCACTCAAAGTAATACAGTAGATAGAGTAGATAGGGAGGGGATAGGAAGAAATCCAGCCTAAGATACTTAGTAGCTGGGTAAGTCTTTTCACTCTATTTGCCTCAGTTTCTTCATCTCTAAAATGAACTGGAAAAGCAAACACCAAGAAAACCCCAAACAGAAGAGTCAAAAACAACTACAATAGCTGATCAACTTCCTTGCTCCAAATACAGTACACTATCCACATTGCTGGGCCACTGCTACCTCTGACTGCCCTCTCTGGGCATCAATATTCACCTTTGTAAAGCAAGGTTGCAGTGAAGGACCTCCAAGATCTCTTCTAGCTCTAAATCTAAATTATTTGTAAAAATGGAAGGGGAAGAGATGAGGGCAAAAGATCCATAAATAGGAATTCTTACTCTGGGATAAGATCATCTGAATGTGTAGAAAGAGATGGTGACTACAATGGAGAAGCCCACAAACCAAGCACTCAGTAAGAATATTCAGTATTTTAAAAACAAGATAAGATTTGTAAACCTCTTTTACAAATATTATCTCATCTTGTCCTCATAATAACCTTTGGAAATGGGGGTGGAGGGGCTAATATTTTCACTTATAGTTGAATCAGAGAGACATGTTAAGTTACTTGCCTAGGATCACACTGCTAGGAAGTGTGAGAGGCAGGATTTGAATTTGGGTTTTCCTGACTCTAGATGCAGCAAACCAATCCACTGTCCCACTGGCCTGCCTCTTAAGGGAGTGGAGAACCTGGAGGCCCATCAGTGATAGCAACACAGATATAGGTAGGATGGAGTTGGCTTTAAGGAGGAACAAGAGTGACTGAGAGATGGTGGGAGATGGTATGGAAGCCACTGTAATCTGCTGACCTTCTATTAAGAGCTATGAGTGCAAGAGCAGCCAGCCTTGGAGTGGCTACAACCAGTGAAATGTGCAGTCATGTCAGAGACCAGAAGAAATGGGAGCAGGACAAAGGCATGAGGGATGGAGGTTGATCAGCTAGAGAGGAGGAGAGGACAGAAAGGGAGAACACTGGAGGATAAGGACCAGGTGGGCTGAAGAAGGATGTGGTGAACGAGCATTGTCCAGGATAAAAGAATGAAATGGGCCCAAAGATCTTCATGCGAATGAGAAGTCTTGGCTGGGAGGTAGAGCTCAAGGTGTGGGGGTAGGGATGGGAGTGGGAGAAATAATCATGGGAATGAATTGTTTGTTTGACAGGAAATGTATCAACTATTATCATAATCATCGGCAAGTATATAATGAGTGTTTACTCTATACAGGGTGCTCTTCCTAGCTCTGAGGGACTATGGGAGGGAGAAAGAAGGAAGGGAAGCACAGATGCTGCTCTCAGAGAGTTAAAAATGAAGATGGGTTGTGGACTGGTGCATACCACTGGGTCTGCTCATCTTTCGTCCCCATCTCCCACTTCTGATCCTGTGCTGCCCAAGGTTTCCTTGGGGTTGGGACGGGAGACAGGATATCACTTTATCCTCCCTCCCCTTCCGCCAAGGAAAACTTCCTCCCTAGATATTAGCATCCTTGAGCCAAAGCACCTTGTGGCACTGGGAGCTGCACAAATTGATCTTTAATGTCAACTTCATCTGTAACATTCTATGAATAAACTCATTCCTCTTCTGATCTGTCTCTCTCTGAACCTCTATAGGCACTTAGAGCTGTCCCCTAATCATTTTGATTCTGGGTGGTCTTATGCCGATCTCTCTAAGGGTGGATAGGGTTTGGAGATGAGGCAAACGTTAGGTCTTGCCTACTCTAAGTCCAGCCATCCATTCACTTAGATCAAAGGCACAAACTATCTTTCTGTTATTTTTCCCCCTTAGATCCCCCCCCTCAAAGGGTCAAACATGCTGCCCACAGGCCACATGCAGCCTTCAACTCTTAAATGCTTCCTGAACCAAATTAAAATGAAATTAGGAAACATCTAATAAAATAATTAAAAACACAGATAATATTATATTTTAAAACTGCCAATCTGCAGCTTCCAGAGATAGCTATATGTGCAGGTTAATGACCCCATTTGTATTTGACTTTGACACCCGTGAACTACCCCTTGGTGCTGGGCAGAGTCCATTGAACTTGTGATTCCACTTAATCAGTCATTTAGTTCACGTGCCATTATTGTCCTGTTCTGTCCTCCCGCAGTATTGCAACCAACGGGATGATCTCATTCACCTTCCACCTTCCCAGAAACAAGAACAAGATGCTGAGACAGATTTCCTGGCAGGGGGGTTACGGATATGGTCAGGATTCCCAGGGACAATACAAGATGTTCAGATATGTCCCCAACTCCTCAATGAAAATGGAGGAGCTCAGAAAGCAAAATGGTTGACCTTGGGCTTGATTTCAAGGGTGATTTTCAACCAGAGAGAGCTGTCCAAGGTTAGAATGGGCTACGTTGGGAAGGCAGTAAGTTCATGTCATTTAATTCAGGTAAATTGATTTTCTATCTGAGAAATGGGATGGATCTTTGGTCTCAGGAGTCTCTCACAATTGCGATATTCTGTGACTCACGTCTCAGGGATAGGAACAAGGACTAGGCACACAATCCTCCCTTCAGTGGCTATGACCTCCTCATTTACAGATTTTTAATTTAAATACACTTAAATAATGACAGTCGGGGACAATTGTTCCCCACTTTTAGTTGATATGTTCTTATTTTGAGTTTATAAAGGGCTTCCCTTGTACACCCTCCACCTTAGCAATTATTAAAATTTAATCCAATTTAATATTTAATAATTATTAAATAACTTTTAGATATCAGAAACTGCACTGGGGCACACAAAGGCAAAAAATAGAAATATTCCCTACCCTCAAGAAACTTGCATTCTCTTAAGGTAGGATCAATGTATACATAGAAATACAAATAATATGCAAAATAATAAAAAATAAAAGGTCTAAAGAAAAACTGGAGGGAAAAGCTTCTTATAGGACGAACCACTTTAACCAAGTCATAAAAGGTTATAGGGGTTTTAAGAGGCTGAAGTGAGAAGAGAGAGCATTCTCTACATGGAGTCCAGCCTAGAATAATAAAAATACCTAGCAATTACATCCTGTTTTAAGCTTTGCAAAGAACTTTACTTAGGGAATCTCATTTGATATTTATAACAACCCTACAAAATAGATGCTATTATTGTCCCCACATTCCAGGTGGGGAAACTGAGTCTGAGAAAAAAAATAAATGATGATCTAGGGGCATCTTAATATCTGTCTGACTCTAAACCCAACACCTTCTATTTATTCAAAGATATGAAGACAGTGGATGATGTGTGGTGTCTGGGGACCAGTGAATAGCTTGGTTTGGCTAGTAAAGCATGGGGCTGGGCAGGGACAGGGCAGAGGAATAGAATAACATGGACATCTTTCAGTGGTTTAGAGGGGGACAGTGGGGAGTGAGGAAAGGAGAGTTGTATCTCCTACCAGAGACTTGGGTTAAAATTCTGATCCTGTTCCCTACTGAATGACTTTGGATAAATCACTTCCCTCTGGGAATCTTCCCTGACCTCAAAAATGACCTAGATGACCACCTTTGAAGCTCTAAATCTACAATCCACAAACTATCTCTTCTCTAGAGCCGTTGCTAAGAAATTTTCCCTTTTCATTTTCTTTTAAGTCAGGCACCCTGTAGCTTCTACCAGCAGTTGCCTGTGGAGGGGAAAGGCTGCATTTAAAAAATCTGCTTCAAAATTACAATGTATTTCCTTGCAGCCTCATAGATATTCACCATGTTGACGGTGATTTTTCTCACATCTGCTTAACTGAAATGATGGCAGCATCAGTGCTGGTCTCCACAGAAGTTTGGTATTATGAAGATCAAGCTTAATTGCATAAAAATAATACCTGACATTTGATAGATTGACTATTGTACATTAGCACAATTGAACCCCATAATGACTCTGGGAATTTCGTGTGGGTGCAATGAGTGTTACTATCCCCATTTTGTACAACAGAAATCTGAGGTTCAGCAAGATAAGGAGATTGACCCACCGGCACACAACTAGTATCTAATAAAGAGCTTCCACATGGGTCTTCCTGTACCAAACTACCTTTCAAATGCTTTTCCTCCTCTCTTCTTCTTCCTTCTCTCTCTTTTTCTCCCTTCTTTGCTCCTCTCCCTCTCTCTTCTTGCCTTCATTGATGTGAAAGCAACAAAAGTGATTTATAAAGGTAACCTTCGGAGATTTCTGGATCTCACTTTTCTCATCTGAGAAGAGGACAAAATGGCCTCAAAATGGCCTCCCTTATGCATCTGAATCTATAATCCCAGGATGACCTACTACTCCAGATAAAATAGAAGCCAGTAGAGGCAGTTAAATGGCGCCATAGATCAAGCTCCTGGCCTGGAGTGAGAAAGCCCTGAATTCAAACCCAATCTTAGACACTGACTGGACAAGTCACTCAGTACAGTTTGCTTCTGTTTTCTCATCTGTAAAATGAACTGGAGAAGGAAAGGGCAAATTCCAAATAGTTTACGAAGAGTAAGCCATGACTCAAATGCAACAGCTACACTTCCTCCATGCTGATCAGAGCTATAAAAGTAACTCTTAAAATGAGGGAGATGGGGTGGGGATGGTCCTTAGCAAGTGCCTACTTCTCTGAAATTTCGGGGATTTAGCTAAAAAGGATACTGTAGGAAAGTACAATGTTCTATAGCATCTCAGTAGACCAAATGGAGGGAAACAGACTATACAAGATGAGAGGAAAGGGGATTCATTTGGGATCAAATGATTCCACAGACTCATAGCTGAGAGGGAGAGCTAATATATTAAATGACAGTCAGGAAACAAACAGAATCTAACAGCCTACAACTCTGTATTTAATCTAGTAAGATGAAATTTATTTAGAGAAAAAATGCAAAGCTGCTCATTTGGGTTCAAAAAATCAATTGCAAATGTGTAGAATGGGAGAAGTATGGATAGGTAACAATGAACAAAGATTGAAGGCTTACTGCACTCCTGGCTTCCTTTGAAGCTACAGTATGGCATGGCAGCTGAAAGACATTCCAAAAATGAACACTCTGTCCCTCTTCCCTCTTCATCTTACTCTCATCCCTTCCAACAATGATTCTATGCTCTTAGGATCCAGTGATTCTTCACGCTTTCAGGAGCCTAGCTTGGGTGTGGGGAACTCTCAAATCCATCTCTTGCAAAATCCTAAAATTTGATGAATTTGACAAATTTCTTACTGTTGATTCAAGATTCAAACCAGACCAATAGAACAAATCTCTAATCAAAAAATATTCAGAAATATTGCCTTGTAAATTTTAATGGAGGACAGAGATAAACGAGATCTGTATCATTTCTCCCTGTGTGTCTGTCTTGCATGTGTTTTGCAAGTGTTTCTTTGACTATTTTACTTGAAACTTGAGTTTTCCAAGAAATTTTTGCTAAGATCAAAGAGACAATTTTTCAGGGAGTGTCTTTCATTATTCATGGCCTGGGATTTGCATAGTCCAGTGATCTAACCAATAGATCAGGTTCCCAGAGAAAAGGGGTTTTTTATGGTTCATATGGAGTCAACAGAGCCACAGATGCTTTGAAGGAAGGCAGCATAGAAATTGGGTTGGGCAGCAGAATTAGAAGAGCAGAGACTGGACTAGAAAGATGGTGTCCATCTGAGTGGAAGAAAAATATCTTCATTGTCCTTTTCTGTCAGAGAAGAAGGAATCTAAGACTTGTAGTCATCATGAGATGCGTTCTGCCATTAAGCATGAGAAGTCTATAACATATTTAAGGAACAATGAAAAATAGCCAAAATAAATGATATCACAGAGAAATGAGTGGTTAAAAGGATGGCCAAATATAGAGTCAACATTTTAGCCCGTGACAGCCTCATGGCATCAAGAGAAAGTGACCAACATTTTGGGTGCCCTTCTTCCCAGGGATTATACAGGATGAGCAGGTTGGATGGATTACTGTCTGCATTACTGGGAGGACTTCTCTATCTAGAGGATAAATGAGCCATTAAAGTATTTAAATCAGGGAGATGAGATATGAAGTATGCAGCTTTTTCTTCAAAGCTCCAAGGAGCTCAGCCATGACTCCTGAACATGGTATAAGCCCCTTCTGGCCCCTTGTAATGTTTCCATCCCACCCTGGAGCATCTCAGCAACAAGGATTCTTAGAACCACTCCTGAGCAATGTGCTCTGAGCACAACAGTAATAGGGGTCCATAGTACTGCCTCAAAGTCTCTAAAGTTTGATCCTCTGATCTCCAGTGAGATTTCCACCGAAGGAGTTTGCTTGTTATATGGGCTTCCCACCATGCAGAAGAATATTGACTATCAAGTTAAAGGGATTGAGTTTCAAGGTTAGATCAGTCACTTGCGACCTGGACTTTAGTTTCTTCACCTGTAAAATAAGTAAGTTGGACTAGATGATCTTTGAGTACTTGTCTAACTATAATGCCATCACACTGCTACTCAACAAACTCCAGTGCCTGCTCTTACCTTTAGGATCAAATAAAAAATCATCTGTTTGGCTTTTTTTCAGAACTGGTCCCTTCCTACTTTGTGGTTTTCTCTTTTTTAATTAAAGCTTTTTGTTTCCAAAATATGTACAGGTTAATTTTCAACATTCACCCTTACAATCTTATGTTCTAAATGATTTCCTTCCTTTTCCCCATCCTCTCCCCTAGATTGCAAGTAATCCATTCTATTACACATGTTACTTGATGCACAAGAAAAATCAGATCGAAAAAATGAGAAAAAAAAAACAAAATGCAAGAAAACAATAATAAAAAAGTGAAAATACTATGCTGTGATCCACACTCTGTTCCTACAGTCCTTTTTCTGGATGTGGATGGCTCTCTTCATCACAAAACCATTGGAACTAGCCTGAATCATCTCACTGTTGAAGAGAGCCACTTCCATTGTTGTTGCTGTGTACAATGATCTCCTGGTCCTGCTCATTTCACTTAGCATCGGTTCATATAAGTCTCTCCCGACTTCTCTGAAATCCTCCTGCTGATCTTGCAATTTTCTTACACCTGAGACCTCATCACGTTCTCTGTGAGCCAGTGGTGCTGCTCTGACCATTCCTGGCAAATGATACTGCTCTCCCCACTCTGGGCTCTTTCTCTCACGGTCCTGAATGTCCAACATACTCCTACCACACCTCCTGACCTTGGCTTCCATCAAGATAATCTCCCCTTCTATAAAAAGCTTTTTCAGGCCCCTCTTCTGCCACTGCTAGATCTTTTCCCTCTGAGATTCCCTCCCATTTACACTGTATCTTCTTGTATAGAATTAGAAAATAGGATCCTTGAGGACAGGGATCATGTTTTGACTTCCTTTAATCCCTGAAATTCCCTCCCATTTACACTGTATCTTCTTGTATAGAATTAGAAAATAGGATCCTTGAGGACAGGGATCATGTTTTGACTTCCTTTAATCCCTGAAATTCCCTCCCTTTACATTGTATCTCCTTGTATAGAATTAGAACATAAGTTCCTAGAGGACAAGATTCATGTTTTTGGCTTTCTTCATATTCCCAAGACTTAGTCCAGAACCTGAAACTGAAAGTTTGCTGATTGACAGAACACAAACTTAGGTTTTTTTGAGAGCAAAGATCATGTATTTTCTGCCCCACCTGGGTCTCCATGCCTTTGTGAGGACCAAAGTAACCCCTTGAAATCCTTAGACATTTGAATGTTAACATCAAGGACTCTGCGCCTAAAGGACCTGACAGGAACCCCCAAAAGAGTCAGAGCAGACAGAATGTAATGGGATACTACTGGACAGCCTCTATCGAGGAAGCTCACATGGTTTCTATGAATTACAACATGTAGATCATATCATTTCTTCTCCCTACCATGTTTATTTTAATTTGATAAAATGATAACCTAAGGAAATCTCGGAACATTTGTATAATCCACATTGTCCTTATGTTATCACACCCCTCCTTGTTTGTATCTGGATAAAAAAAAAATTAAAATGATAAAGTCGGAAAGTAGCAGCTTTTAGTAAAAAGAATTCCAGATTCATAAAACTAAAGATAGAAGTTCAAATCCAGCCTCTTCCATTTATTAATCATGATGCTTTGAGCAAATTACTTCAATTTCTCTTGGCCTCAGTTTCCCCATCTATAAAAGAGGGGAATGTGGGATTAGCTAATTTATAATTTTCCTTTCAGCTTTAATAAAGGCAGCTCAGTGGTACAATAGCTAGAGCTCTAAGATTGGACTCAAGAAGAAAATCATTTAATGTCTGCCTCAGTTTCCTCAACTGTAAAATTGAGGTGATATAGCATCTACCTCCCGTGGTTACCATGAGGAATACAGCAAATGGAATTACATTTGCTTTGCCAGTCTTTGTTACTCAGTAGTTTGTTCTTCCTATTCTATACATGGTCTGTTAGTAGCTGCAGTTTTCCAAGACTGTCTCAAAGGTCATTACTCATCCCTCTACAGGGTTTAAGGCCTCAATATCTCTTCAAAGAGGAACATGGGTCCAATCTGTCGTGATTTGAATAAGGGTGAAGAAGGTCTCTGTCAGTGACAAAACTCTGAGAGTGCACTATAGCTTCCTAGAGAAGGCATCGGGCATTTTTTCCTCAAAGGATCAAGCTGTGGCTCTCTAAGAATTGCCAACCCAGCTCAATTAATTTTCAATTCCTTCCCATGAGTGTTAATGAAACTCTTCATAGGAATTTGCCAACAGAACTAGAGTTTTCTAAATTTCTTTTGGCCTGGACAAAATGTGTCTTGGCACAGTACACCTAATAAATCACACACAGAGATTTATTCTTGAAAACTGAGGTATCCATTTATCAGATGCAGTGTTAAAATATAGACTCATTTTTGCCTGTTTGGTTTGAATTGAAATTTTTCCTGTCTATGAGGAAAGTTCTTCATAGGAAAATTTAGGTCTAATACAAATCCTAATTATAAACATTCACATACACATATACATATATAATGTGTGCATATACATACATATGTGTGTATATGTATGTATATATATGTATATGTGTATATATATATATATATATATATATATATATATATATATATTCAATCAAGAGCCATCCCAAGGAACCTGTGGGGACAAAACTCTCAGAGTTTTGTCACTGACAGAGACCTTCTTCACCCTTATTCAAATCACGACAGATTGGATCCATGTTCCTCTTTGAAGAGATATTGAGGCCTTAAACCCTATAGAGGATAACCTTTGAGACAGCCTTGGAAAACTGCAGCTACTAACAGACCATGTATAGAACAGGAAGAACAAACTACTGAGTAACAAAGACTGGCAAAGCAAATGTAATTCCATTTGCTGTATTCCTCATGGTAACCATGGGAGGTAGATACTATATCACCTCAATTTTACAGTTGAGGAAACTGAGGCAGACAGATTAAATAATTTTCTTCTTGAGTCCAAACTCAGAGCTCTAGCTATTGTACCACTGAGCTGCCTTTATTAAAGATAAAGTGGTGACCCGCCATCTAAGTCTTTGGAGGATGATGACCATCTTGCTTGCTTTCAGGCCCAGAAATGAAAGACTGATGAATGAATGAATCAGTGAATGAAAGAAAAACTTGAACATAAGGTAGCAAATATTGTTCTTCCTCTTGTTCCATAATAGCAACAGGAGAGAAAAGCCCTATGTCAACTAAAACAAGAGATCATTTCCAGACTGGGTCCCTTTGTCTTCAATTCCTCTGTGAGTAGAATAGTATGCTCTATCTCCAGACTCACTGAGGCTGGTGGATGAGGAACTCCCCCTGCACACACACCCTAACATATCATTCTATGGAAAGCATGGACTCAAAGGACTTTGAGACCTTGGACTTGTTCAAAATTGGAGTAGTCCTTGGAAATTCAAAAGATATGAAGATCCTGGGTCCAGGAGTGAAGTTGATTGGTGATTTCATTGAAGAAAATGGTCACCTACAAAAGGATTTGGATGGTGTAGGGTGGAGGCCAAATGCAAAAGTTCTATTTAGAATTCCTATAAATAACTTGATGCTTTGATTAGATTTTAGGATCGGCCTCCTTGCAGATTTCAATAGCAATTATAAGCATTTACAATCGACTCCAGTTTTGTTCATGTAAGTTGTGTCTTTTACATTTAGCCTTTCTCATGTGTGTAACATTAAACTGCTAATGCCATACCTGACTTGTAATGTCTATTGACATAATTTCTACACTGGGGCAAAACCCTACATGTAGAAGGCATTGCTTCAAGGCAGATTCTCCTTGGCATACCAAGGTTGACATTGATTAAGCCATATAATGTGAGATCAGAATCCACCTTCCTCATAGGAGTCCAGACATCTCAGGATTAATCCCAGTACAAACTGTGTGACTGGATTCAGAACAGTCTTCATCCCTTGTGGCTCAGCAGTTTTCCCTCAAGATTAGACACTCGTAAATGAGAATTAAAGATATTATGCCTTTCTGGACTCCTTGCTTGAGTTTGGGAGTCTTCAGTCAAACCTAAAATCAAAATGTCCTACAAGGATAACCAAAGATAGGGCTCTAGCAAAAGGTATCAGAGACCTGTAAACTTTCAGGGGTTAAGGGTCGAT
Organism: Sarcophilus harrisii; assembly: GCF_902635505.1. Lineage (NCBI taxonomy): Eukaryota > Metazoa > Chordata > Mammalia > Dasyuromorphia > Dasyuridae > Sarcophilus > Sarcophilus harrisii. Next base: position 641,020,170 of record NC_045427.1, on the reverse strand, counting down.
CAAAAGCTGTTAGGAGCCCTAGAGCCTCAAGTTCTAGGATCTAGGAGAATTTTTTAAAATCAATATTTTTATATTCTCTTCATTCCTCCCTTTAAAAGATTTTATTTTTCCCACCGATATCCAAAATACTCAGTATTAGAATAGGTCGAGTATTGGACTCAGAAAGGAAATTCTCAGTTTTAAACCTTCCTTAGACATTTACTAGCTGCGTGATCCTGGCAAGTGATGTGATTCTCTGGATCTCAAGTTCCTTATCTGTAAAATGGAGCTGAAAATGAGTTAATATCCCCAAAGTGCAAATTATGAATTTTATTGGTTCACTTTCAATCCATCCAGCAAAAGTCATATGTCTTGTGATGCTTCCATAGGGGAGAGAAAAGGCAAAAATAAAGGAGAAATAGAGTCTTCAGGCACCTGACAATTTCCAGGTGGAATCGCTCTTCTTTCCCTATTATTTTCCTGTCAGTTTCTAGATCCTCTCTAGTAGTTTAGTGATAGAAGAGATATGACCTTGTATTACCTCAAGGAAGTAATATTTGTAAAACACTTAGCACAGTGCCTGGCACACAATAGGTGCTTAATAGATGCTTCTTCTCTTTCCCCTAATTCTCTATCCTTTCATACATATCCCAAATTTCAAATTTACTCATGAAGACCTATGATCAGTGATTTCAGAGATTCTATTTGGATTTAGGCAATCAGTGAAGACTTAAAGAAACTCTATCCTGTTTCTTAATTAGTCAACTAAACAGATTTATTAGGCATCTCCTTTGTGACAACACCAGCTTATGGGAACATAGTTAGGTACCAACTAATGTGGATGAGGCATTTCCCTGAAGCAGTCCCATCATTTGAATTCACACAGAGGATTTCCACTGGACTAGACCCAATTATCATATTTTACATAATTATGACTTCATATAGTGCAAATTTGAATACATGTAATCACTTTCTGGCATGCATTATTCACACTAATTGGGACCAAGCTGTATAAAGGGGAAAAGTGGGAAAACTCTCTCCACTCAAGGAGCTTACAGTCTAGCAAGACAGGGTCTTTTGGGACACCTTATTTAACAATGGGCAATATATAAACAAAGTAAATATAATATTTCTCCATTGTAATACACTGTTCCCCTCAAAAAAAACCTATCCAACATAGGGACTTCATTTTAGTTTTATTCTGTACACACAGATATCCTATTAAGCAGCGTGAATGTAGCAAACAATAAGCATTTACTAAGTGCATTCTGCTTGTAGGGTCTGTGTTGAGCATACAGAGACAAAAACGAAGCTATCCTTGCCGTCAGTGAGCTTACATTCTATCAAGGCCAGAATCATGTGAATAAATACGTATATATTCAAAATAAATCTTGGTGGGGGAGGGTACTATGGGCAAGGGAAATAGGGAAGGAGCTTACTTGGGCAGAGATTTGAAGGATACAAGAGAATTGAAGAAAAAGAAGTCTAGAGAAAGTACTTTCTAGGCATGGGAGTGCAGCCACTGAAAAAGAACTGAGATTGGAAAGAAGAAATAGTAAGTCAGGTTGACCCCAGCCATGGAGCATATATGGTAAAGGGAGTAGCATAAGGTAAGAATGGTAGGTAAGGGTTGGGCTTTTAAAAGCCAAACAGCAGAACCTATATTTGATCTTTAAGTGAAAGAAGCTATTGGAGCAAAACCCAAGCACATCACATGGACATTTCTGCACACCCGCACGTATAGGATTGAGGGACTGCCACCACAAAGCCAACAGTCATCTGGCAGGCTCAGAGGCAAGAGCAGAGCTAATTCCCACCCAGAAACATGATTTGCCCTATAAAGGCAATGCTGACGCCTATCAGTGTGAAGCAAAAAGCAGAAATGAAGGTCCAAGACTCCCAATTTAGAGGAAGACCCCCTAGAGGGGTGGACTCCACCACAGTGGCTTCAGGTCGGGAACAAGCACTTCCCCAAAGAAAGCCAGCCCTGTACACCATACAGCTCTACCATTTTCTTTCTCTTAACCTTTTTCTTAATTTGATAAAATGGCACCCAGCAAATCTCAGGATGGTTTGATGATTCCATACCTTCGTCACCATCTCCCCACCCCATCAAAACTCACACTCTTTGTGTTTGGATGGCAAAACAATCTGATGTGATGAAATCTGGTTAGAAAGTTTGTTCACTGCAAAGAAATGATGGCTGGGGAAAGAGCCACTCTTGGGTCTCTGGTTTATTCAGAAGTTTACCTCTCTAACCGCACGTTTCCTCTAGCAAGCTCCCACTGGGATCCGATGATGATACACACGATGTATTTTAAATTAAGTTGAAATGCAGTGACACATGGATGCTTAAGCAGTGTGTACTTTGCCTAGCAACATATTTTGGCAAGCTGTCATAGACAGCTACAGTCATCCCTAAGTCCGGCAAAAACTACAAAATCCCCAGTGTACCCAAATCAGCAAGATTCAACCAGATAGAATTGTTCATTTTCTGAGCATTTATCCCCAGAGCAAAAACAAAATAAAAGAAAGGACCATTTTCTTTTCTCTCTCATTTCGAATGCCATTCAGATTATAGGGGTTAATGACAAAGTATTCATTCTTTGGGTTTCTTTGGAGAAAAAAAAATTATCATATAGATAAATGGATCTTATTTTCCTTCTTAAAACTGTAAAGCTACAGTGTCATTGAATAAGCAAAATATGAGCCTTATGTCAATACTCACCCCTTTAGAGGAAAAAGAAAAAAAAATCACATCGGGATGTCTGATCACATTTTGGAAAAGAACAAGGCACTGGAGTGAAGCTAAAACGATAGCTTTCTTCCCTTTAGTTTACCCTTGAGCTTTGTACTTATCAAAAGAACGGAAACTTAGCCAACATGGGTTTTTTTTATTATTATTCTAAAATCTCAAAAAAGACTCCATAAATGTTGGATTACCCTATTAGTAAACTGCTGGAAGAAAAATTACAAAGAGGGAATTGATAGTTTGACTTGTTCACTCTGGGTGTTACCAGGGAAAATACAGCCTAAATTGCTCTGTTAAAATAATGCTGTCTGTGCCCCATGCCCCATGCAACTCACTAACCTTAGGATCTGTCATTTAAAGAAAGTGGGAGATGGCTTAGTAATTTATCACACCTTGCTCTGGTCTTTCTTCCCCAAAGTAAAGGAAAAATAATGGTCCTCCAAAGGCATAAATCTTGTCAGAGAAGGGCAAAAACATCTCTTCCCAAGAAAACAGCTGAGAAAATGGCAGAAGGAGTAGTTTCAAGGACACTGACCTTCCTCTTCACCCCCACATTGCTTCTCAGACTCTTTTCATCAATGGGCCTCAGGACTAATGACCAACCCTCATCCATGTGGGTCGCCATCTTCCTTTCTCTTCATTCAGCCCTCGGAATTCATAGATGGGCTGCCCACTCATGAACTTGATTCTAAGTCAGCATAGGATCATCCAGGGCAGGGAAATCAGTCAAGCCGAAGTAAAAAAGAGAGATATTGGGCAAGTCAAATCACCACCACCATTCCTCTCCAAACCCCAGTGAATATATCGCAGGGCCTTGACCCTCCCTAGTGGGCAGGTAGGCCCCAAATCCCCAGAAATAGGAACATCTCCCAGAGGACCAGTCTTGCTTCTAATCTAGCCTTCACTATCACTCAGGCAAGCGTCCCTTGTGCAGATGTGACTTAGCAACTGCATTTGTAGGTGGGACATCCCCCACCTTATCAGCAACCACCAGTACTGCGAAAAATCTCCCCACTAGTCTTTGGCACTGCTAACTGGTCTAGCATCAGAAACTCATATAATTTTATTCATGGAAATGACTTTGGAGAATCATCTGATTTATAACTATACCCTAAAGCCAACAGGACGTTCCCATCTGAGTTGCAGCTGATCTTTGCTCTCTGTGTGGTCTCCCCATATTAGGATGCTCCCTCTTTGAGAGCAGGAACTGTCTCCACTCTTCTATTTGTATCCCAAGTACAAGGATCTGCAAATAATAAATGCTTAATTCTTTTTCACTTATTCATTCATAAACTGAAAACTCAAAAACGTTATAAAGACAATCTTGTTCAATTTTCCCATTTTACATATGAAGAAACTGAACCTCAAATACAAGGCAAACCTCATTTTTGCCCAAGATCAGCAGGGTAGGAAGCATCAGAGTTAGGATAGAAACCCAGATCCCTGACTTCAAGACCAATGTTCTTTTCACTGTATCATGGTCATCAGCTGATTTGTTTGTATGTCAGGTGCGTCTCCAATTCGATGGTACATCCCTTGTCCTTAGGAATCCCCAAAAAGGAAAACTGTTTATGAACATTTGTAGGTACTCAATAAATTACAAGCCATGCATTCTTATCACATTTCCCCAATTACATGTTAAAACAATTTTTGACATTTTTTAAATGTTTTAAGTTTCAAATTTTATCTCTTCCTCCCTTTCCCCCTCCCTGAAATGGTAAGCAATCCAATATGGTTTATACTTGTGCAATCATGAGAAACATTTCCACATTAGTCATCTTGTACAAGACTTGAATAAGGAAGGAAGGAAAGCAGGGAGGGAAGGAGGAAGAGAGGGAAGGAGAAAGAGAAGAAAGAAGGAAGAAAGAAGGGAAAGAAGGAAGGAAGGAAGGGAAGGGAAGGGGAGAGGTAGGGAGGGAAAGAGAAAGAAGAAAGGAAGGAAGGAAGGAAAAGGAAATGAAGGAGGGAGGGAGGGAAGGAAGAAGGGAGGGAGAGAAAGAAGGAGGAAGGAAGGAGAAAACACCATGCTTCAGTTTATAAGCAGACAATATCAGTTCTTTCTATGGAGGCAAATAGCATACTTCATCATAAGTCCTTTGGGCCTGTCTTAAGATTATTGTATTGCTGAGAAGAGCTAAATTGTTCACAATTCTTCAAAGTTGAATGTTGCTGTCACTGTGACAATGTTCTCTTGATTCTGTTCACTTCACTTTTCTTCAGCTCATTTTAGTCTTTCCAGGTGTGTTTAAAATCATCCCCCTTTGTTATTTCTTATGGTACAATACTATTCCAATCCAATCCCCGATTTCATCACAACAGCTTGTTTAGCCATTCCCCAGTTGATGGGCATCCTCTCAATTTCTAATATTTTGCCACCCCAAAAATAACTGTTGTAAATATTTTTGCACATGTGAGTCCTTTCCCCCCCCTTTTTTTAATCATCTCTTGGGGATAGCAATAGTATTACCGGATTAAAGGAAATACACAGTTGTAACATCCTTTGAAGACACACCCTTTAGTCTGTGAATTATTATTTCTCTCTGATTTTCAAGGAAAATAATAATTTGAACATAAGACAGCATAGCATAGCTACAGGTTACAAATATTTAGTGGATGAATGAATGATCCCAATGTATAAGAGGCAATGTAACAGTGACTACAGCAATAAGAGTAAAGTCAGGAAGACTTGGATTCAAATCTCATCTTTGATATCTATTAGCTGTGTGACCTTGGACAAGTCAGTCTCTCTGAACCTCAGGAGCCTGTGTTAGATTTATCTATTAAGTCTTAGATGGTTTGTGATCTATGTTGGCAAAGGAACTCAAACATTAAGGGAAAAATGAGATCTTTAGTGTATCTTGGTATAATAACAACATATAAATGTGTTTACATTATGTGTATATACATACATGATATATTTGTGTATATGTACATATGTTATGTACGTGTTTGTATATCACATTAAGGAGCTAATCAAATGTGTCCTAACAGCCTATAAGTTAGGTGGTACTAAAAAGAGTATTGTACCCATTTTATAGGGAAGGAAACTGAGATGCAAAGGATAAATGAGTTGTTCCCAAACACACAGCTAAAGAGTTTCTGACTCAGGCTTTGAACACAATCCTCCCGAATCCAAGTCCAGTATTCTGTAAGTGAACGTAGCCAAAAGAAGTTAAGTAGCCTTTATGTGTTGTGGGTGTCTTTGCACTCAGAAAAATACACAATACACATGCTTGGAAAGATATAGTTCAGTATTTTCTAAAACATCTCAATTATTTTTCTAACTACCTTAGATTTGCTATCAAAATCTTGAAAGGACTCAGTTGCTTTTTTAAAATTAATTTATTAAATGTTTAATATGTAGCGAGTATTATAAATAGATAAATATATAAATCAGTAAAAGGAGGTGGGGAGGAGGGAAGAGAGGAGGAGGGAGAGACAGAAAGAGACATAGAGAGACAGGAACAGAGAGACATAGAGACAGAGAGATAGAGAATATATCAACTATCCATCCCCAACTATTTGGCTTTCTCCCAAGTGGAAGCTCAGCCTAGCATTGTTTCACTCCATTCCCTTGTCTCTCCTTATTCAGCATCATGTCTTCTCCTTGCTTATCCTAACTTTAAAAGTTTGCATGGAATTATGAAAATGTCGAGCTGCTTCTGAAGAGATGCCTTTCATGTTTATCTGATTAGGCAATGTTCTTCCCCCTGAAACAAAAGGTTCCGTTGTAAATGAAGATTTAATTGTTACTCAAGGATAAGAATCATATTATTCATGAGTTACATAACTCATAAAAATGTCCCCTGTGCTCCCAATCAAACACAACCAGCTCAGCAATGCCTGCTGGGAATAAGGAATCTATCTAATAGCCTAGAGAAGATGGAAGTGGTAAGTGGTGAGAAGAGGAGGGTGGGAGAAAGAAGATAATGCCCTCCCCCAAATTAACATTCCCCTGCACCCCAGCCCCAAACCACAAAACTCTCTTCGCACAGACGGCAAAACCAGTGGTGCTGGGAGCTGCCAATACAACTGGCAGGGTCTGACACTTTTGCTGATGAGGGAAAAAAAATCAATTATTTTCTCCAGTAGGAAACATCCCAGAAAACTTTTGACTAGGTATTGAGTAATGAAAGATAGAGTTCAACATGGATAAAGAAGCATCAAACTGATTCTGTAACTCTTCTTCAGAGCTCAGTATAATCTGCAGCTAGACTGAGGGACAAGACCTAGAGTAAAGGCAGGACCGTTAAGTGGAGAGTTTGGAAGAGATATGGAACCTTAAGATGTTCCTTCTTTGATGCAGTTCTGCCGACTGAAAAGATTTTAGGCTCATCTAGTTGTGGATCAAATGCAGGTTGCAAATGCTTTGCCATACTGGCTCCATGGCATGAACTTCAAGTCTAACTCACATAGTTGTATGAACTTGGACTTAACATATAGGTCTTGTTACTTTATAACTGTAAAATAGGGAATTATTATAGCACAACCACACAGGATGGTCACAAAGATCATTGAGCTATTATTTACAAAAGGCTTTACTAACCATAACGTGCCATAAAAATGTGAACTTTCACCCTTAACGCTAATCATGGTCATCACTATCATCATCAGTCAGTCCTTAAGACTAAAGATGAATTAAGGTTAACACAAATATTATGTTTATTCATTGGAACCAAACTGGCCAAAAATGAATCAACCTCTGGATCTGCGATCAGCATGCACCAAATTATGGGCTCACGCCAAATTTCCAACAAAAGAGATGTCCCATAATGTAGGAGAACAGAAACTTAAAGCCATAAGTGGCTTTTCTTCTTTCCCTAATGTGAATCAAGAAGTGAGAGGAGAGGGAGAACATCAGACACATGAGTATAAAATCAACTTCGCAGCTGTAAATGCTTCCTTGAGCTTTCCACGTTGGCCCTGCTTTAAACTTCAAGTCATTGACAGATCGACGTCCTAACTACATATTATGCAATGGGAAGAGGCATTGTGGGAATATAATGATAAAATGTTTAACAACTGGCTTTCAGATGTGGTGTGTGTGTGTGTGTGTGTGTGTGTGTGTGTAAAATAACTATATGATCCACTTTTGTGTTTAACCTGCAAAACTACCATTTTCTCCTTCATTTTCTTGCCTAGAAAATCAACATAGCAAAAAATCAAGTCCTCATTGATAGCATTTGCCAATTTCTGAAATTAAATTAAATGTTCATATTGAAAACAACATTCAGCTCTTGTGAGCCAGTTGAAGGTAGTGCTAACACATCCCTGAGTCAACCCTGTCCTGAAGAGCATGGTTTATTATAGTGTAAGTTATCAGAAATGATTCTCTCTTTAAACGTAAGCTGCCATTTTGATGGTCTGCTGGCTATTCTCTGTAAATTTTCCATTACTCCCTTACTGTTCCTTTGATGACCAGCTTGCTTTTCCCTGTACAGTACATCTCCATCTTCTGTACTTTTGTGTAGCCTCTGGCTGAAATGTTCTCTCTCTTTTACAATGCCTACTGGTATCCCTTTGCTCCCTTCAAGGACCAGCTCAAGAAGTACCTCAGACAAAAGACCTTGAATGATGCTCCCAATCCTTAATGCTCTCCCCTACTCAAAATCACTTCCTGTTTATTTTCCTTGCACTTAATTCTTACCTACTTCCATCCATGTAATTCCTCTCCAATAGAATTAAGGAGGGAGACTCATCATTTTGGGTCTTTGTCTCCCCAGAACCTGGCACCGAGTTAGGCAGATAGGTGCTTGTTGAATTGAACTGAATTCTTAGTCAACACTCAACATCACAAAGAATCATGGCACCATCGTTGACAATGGAGAGGATACGGGAGTTGGTCAGAGACGTGGCCAGCAAATCTTTCTGGGGGGGAGAAGGGAAGCCATAGCCAATAATCCTTTAGGGAAAATGTGGCCGAACCCGCTGATCCAAAACCAGGCAAGTCAAATGCTACAGCACCACGTAGATGACGGGGGCCGCCTCGCTCTCCCCCTTCCTGAAGCTGTTGGCTAGAATCCTTCAATGCTCAACCACATGCTGATGTTTCCATAGTATTCAGGTCTGATTGTAGCAGCAGCCTCAAGGACCATTGAGTGTTTGACAGATGGCCGAGAATTTGCAAGCCAGGCGCGTTGTGCAGAAAAGCATGGAAGTGAAGAGTCAATCAAAAGAGAACCAACATGCTGAGAAAGAGGCCTCCTGATTGGTATTCAGGCTACAGGACCAGGCAGCTTTCCTTGCGAATTATACTCGCTGCATCAGCGCCATTGACACCACGGGCAGAAAATAACAAAGTGACTTGTGGCCAACTAACTCTGTGCTTGATCAAGAAAATCATGTGGGAGTAGATGAGGGGCCGTGATTTCCTTGGGAGCTCCTCGTTTCTTCGGCTGGCCCGTGGTCCTAATGACTCTCACAGCACTGGCAAATGGAACTTAATGAATATGGAGTGGCAAAGCTCCCAGAGCAAGGTTGACAAACTAATCAGCATGGAGTAGGGACCAACAACCAACTCTTCCTTATTTAAGGATTTGCATGACTGCTACACGCACAGTCCTAGAAATGTTTGCTAGCTCTACAGGAGGGGGGTGGGGTGGGGAAAGCGATATTTGTTTGCTCGGTGGATGTAGCTGAAGGAGAGGTGAAATATTTGGGAAGCAGGAGCCTTCACCCTGAAGGTCATCTCCTATCGAGTCTGTATGTGTCTGCTCTGCACTTAAGGACTTTCATTTTTGCCTCCCCAATTAGAATGCAGGCTCTCCAAGGCCAGGATGATGACAAAGAGAGTAAAAAAGCCAATTTGTCTGGGTCATGAAGTGCAGAAGAGGAAATCGTGTCCAATAAGACTATAAAAATCCATTTGATCCAGGTTATGCAGGGATGGAAGAGCCATTTGATCCTGAGGAGTAAGAAGTCCCTGGAGACACAGTCACATACGAGATAAAAAAAAAAAAAAATGACTTTAACAGTAGAAAGAGCATGGACTGCAGTGAGGGCATGGACCCATTGGAGAGGCCGTGAAAATAATCTAGACAAAAGGGAATAGGGTCTGACGAGTACTGACAATATGTGTGGAGACAAGAGCTTGGATAGAAAAGATACTTCATACTGGGAGCGCTGAAGTTAGGAACTTGGGAAATTAGAATAGGAGTGCCTTGGATAATAACATGGGAGCTTAAACAAAGTAGCCTCTCCCTCAAATTTGTTATTGTTCAGTCATTTCAGTTGTACCGTGACACCATTTGGGTTTCTTGGCAAAGATACTGGAGTGGTGTGCCATTTCCTTCTCTGGGTCATTTTAAAGATAAGGAAACTGAGGCAATCAGGGTCAAGTGGCTTTTTCCTGGTTACACCACTAGGAAATGTCAGAGATAGGAACTGAACTCAGAAAGATGAGTCTTACTGACTCCATGCTCTGTACTTTATCCACTGTACCACGTAGCGACCCTTCTTCAAATTACCTGGTAGGTAGTTTGTCTATATTCTGCCTAGATGTGTATTTCCCTCATTAGAAAGTAAGGGTTTTGAAGGCAGGGACTGTTTCACACTTATCCCTAATGCTTAACACAATGCCTAATATATAGAAGGGGTTTAATAAGTGCTCACTGACTAATTGAACAAAAATGTATTTGAAATCTCCTGTGTACCAAGTCCCTTGTTGGGCTCTGGGCATCCAAAGACAAATACAAAATTGTTCCTGCCTTCCAGAAGCTTATACTTTATTGGGATTTTCAAACATGCACCCAGATAAATAAATGCAAATATAAAAAGAAGAAATGCCAAAAAGTTTCAAGAGAAGCTACTGCTCATAACTGGAGGGAATCAGAAGGGCCATTCATATGGAGAGATGCCTGAGAAGGACTTGGAAAAAAGCAAGGCAAGGGCACCAAGGTCACCTTGGAATATCATATATGGGACAAAGGCAAGCACTCCGGTTTCACTGGAATAGAAGGTATATGATGGGGAGTAGCTTGAAATGAGTTTTAAAAAAAATAAAATGCTACCCAAAATATACCAATACACAGCATCAAAGGGCCGTTATGATAATTTTGGACACTGGGCCAAGAGAAGGCTCTGGAGGGGATGATTGGGCTCCACTTGCCCAATCAATCAGTAAATCAACAAATATTCGTTAAGTCCTATTATAGATTATGTGCCTTCATGGCTATGCATCTTGTATAATATTCAAGCATATATGATATTCCTTGTAAATAGAAGACATTTAGTAAATTCTTGAATGGAATTCAATCAAATATATGCCCAATGTGTCCTAACAATAAAAATAATGATAACATTTATATAGTCTTGGGGAATCTATTTACTTACATCATTTGACCCTCACAATAAATCTGCCAGGATAAAGTATAGAAATAATGTTTCCCATTTCACAGAAGAAGAAGCTAAAACTGAAGAAACCAAAGGATTTCTCCTCTGATTGGAGACTCTAGTGAGCCTAAGAGGTGGGATTTGAACCCTGGTTCCTCTTGAATAGATATCCAGAATCTTTGCCATATTATGCAGCCTAACTATGCTTCTGGACTGATTGTCATGTGATTCTCTTAACATATGATACATTATGTGTACCCAAATCCTAAGTATAAGCATCCAGTGCAATTTGTAGAGACTATGATTTTTTTTAACCTTGGTAGATCATAAGATAGATGAATAGTAGGGAAAAGATGATATTTCCCAGGATACCTGGCCTCAAAGCTAAAGTATTCAATAAAAGAGGACAAAGACTCCATTTCCCATGTGTCTGTTTGCCTTCTGTACATTGATAAAGAGATCTCTGCAAAGATGGTGGAAAGAATGGAAGTCTTTGGTGGGTTTGTGACCACCCTGTGGAACATCATTCACTTCTGAGAAGAACAGCTGCGATTGCAAACTGTTCATCAATAGAATCCTCACAATGAGTTCCTGGGCATGGAAAAGTAAGAAGGAAAAGCATCCTGCTCATATAAAAAGCTGCTGAGCAGGAAAACCACCAATGAGTTGGAAATAACTAAAGAAAGCCATACTAATTGCTGCACTGAAGCTATGGTGATCAAGAAATTAGCTAGCTACACACTGAGATCAAGCCAAGCCAGAATACATGAGTCTGGGGAGATTTAAATCTCTCCTTCCCCTCAGAGAAAAAAATGGATGAATGGATGGATGGAATTTTGAATAGATGAATGAATGAAAGGATATTTGGATGGATGGATGGATGGGTGGGTGGATGTTGGTCTAAGGATGGCCTATCGAGTTAAAAGATCTGAATATTTATGGAGTCTCATTTTCATACACTGAATATCACTTTTAAAACTACTTGTTTCACTTCTGTGAATTTCTAGCTAACACAAACATAATTTAATGTGGTCTTATTATCTGCTTAGTATTTTTCCATATCACAGTCTCACCACTTTGCTGAATTCTGATTCAACTGTTTGAAAAAATAAATGCAGATTCTAGCATGGGTTATGAGCCTAAAACCTTCTAACAACCTGTTGTATTTTTTTTACAAGATGTTAACTTCAGCCCCTATTGGAAACAAGAACAGAAACCATAGAAACTATATTTACCTTTGCAACGTGAGAAAGTTGGAAGCTAGTCTCTAAAGGTCCCTTCTAATTCTTTTATCCCATGATTCCATGGCACAGAGGAAATATTTCTCAGATAGAACAATGGAGATTCTCTGCTTATAAATGACTACAATTTGGGGAGTTCAGTACATGCCGAAAGAAAACATGAATAAATTTCTCAATGTGATTGGGAAATCACATATAATGGAAGTGTGACTCTGCCGAGCAAGCCAACCATTTTAATGAAGCCCTTTTTCTGATGGATACGGACAGGTGAAAGATAACACTCAGCAATATTCACTATCAAAATGTTTTTTACTCCGGCTCAAACAGCATTAGTATTTCAATTTTATCTACTTGAGTTCCAAGAGTGTTTCTCTAGTCCCTTACAAATATATATTACTATTGTTATACTCCTCTGACTTCCTTATCTTAGAAAATGAATTATCTTTATGAAAAACCCTATTTTATTATGAAATCCCTTTTATGTGCTTCACTGGCAACAGAATCAAGGTCTTCTGTTTCCCAGGCTGATAGTCTTTTCATCCTTGATTACACCATCCCTTTCCTAATGCCAGAACTTCCATATGCATAGGTTAGAATTCAGAGTCCTAACTATCAGATTTCTCCACATGGGTTTGCAAAAGATTTGTATACCTTTTATGGTTGGGGTGCTCGAGGAATTTGGATGAGGCTCAGGGTTTGAAATTCGTTTCCATAAATTCAGAATGGATAGATGTTGCAATTGTTTTAACATGCAACAGTTAACATGGAATTGGACAGATTTATGGTTGCTTTCATTCCCTTTATCCCTACAAATTGTTACGGAAGACAGTTGGGACAGTCAGCCAGAAGAAATCCCCAGAATCTTTTCCAGGGAAATACATCTTTCAAGTACTGGAGGTCTTCCACCCAGAGATCATTTCAAACAAACGCACATATTGTTTGAGTTTATATGGAACAAAAGCTTAGAACTGGATTAGCCATTAATTGGTTCGATTCCAAATACGTGGCCCCCTTTAGATCGAACGAACCTAATGAGATCGCTTCAGCTTTGATTGAGATGTGACTGCAAGATACTGGTTATCTGATCTCTTCACCCAAAATTCTGCAAGCTTTATTCAATTTTTTAGTTAATAAATGACCTCGATATCAATAGCAGTGAGTCGTCACTAATCAGTTTGAGAATATGTCTATGGGGTTTGATTCCAAGCATAAATGGACTACAATCCATCTTATTGAGCAGACCACTGATCCAATTTTATACCTTGGAACAATTTTGTACCAATTTATTTTCCTACTATTGCTGAATATAAATGAAAATGTCTTAAAGTAATGTTTTATTTTCCCCTTCCTCTTTACAACAGGAAAAACAAATCAGCCAGGTGCTTTATTATTATTATTATTGTTATTTGATTGGACCTAGGAATTTATCATTGTAATGCCCATTGTAATTTACCATTGCAAATCTTCAGTCAGGAACTTCTCCCACTAATGTAGGTGAGCACCTTCTCTGAAATTACAGTCTTGGAAAGTTCCCTGAAACACAGGGAGGTGAAGACCTCTATAGTCTGTAGCCAAGCAGCTACACTTGATGTCAAAGTTTCCTGCCTATAGTCACACAGTCAAGCTTGAACTCAGATCTTCCTAACTCTAAGACCAATTTCCTATCCATTATACTAACACTCTTTCTTGCTAGAAAATTACGGTTATTATTAATGTTAAGAATAATAATAACTGGGTTTTCTTCAAAGCAACAGAAGGTGGTAGCCAGCTAAGTAAATATCTAAGGCCTCTGTGCACTTTAGCACCTAGCTGGCTGTCGATGTTTGTAGGATACTCTTATGAGCATAAGAGACTAATAGAGATCTCAGATGTTTTTACACTCTAGCTTCTTTGACTGAAAACACAAATGGCTCTAATTGGTTTGTAAAAACAGCATCAGTCATTCACTAATAATCTTTTGCATCGATATAGTCCAGGACAGGGAAACACAAGGGAGATCAGAGTTGGGGGAGAAAAGGGGGAGAAAAAAGAATAAGAGAAAACAGAGCAGAAGGCAGATGGGCATAGAATCTACAAGGTGGTGAAGGAGTTAGAAATCTCCCAGCCTTCTCCAAGTTCTGACAGAATGAGATTTTATAGTGAGGGAAGCCAGACCCTAAATAAAGACTCCGGAAATGAATGAACTTTAGAGAAAGGGCGGCCTCACTCAGAAATAGGATCTGCCTTCCCTCTGCGTGTTGCCCTGGACTGTCTATTTCACCGTCTTGTTTCTGAAAACCAAAACACCATTTTCTGCATTGTTCAGTTTTTTTAGAAACTCTATTTTCTTCAGTCTTGTAGTCCACACATATCACTGCTTCCTTGCGTGTCTGCTTGGGAAAAAAAACAGCTTCAAAATAATTTGGAAAATTCTTTGTTGTCTCTCTTTGTTTGTCTCTATTCCCTTAGAATCTTCTACTTAAGGGGTGGGAGTTCAGAGGGCATTTAGACTGCTTCAACCCAAAAGTAGCTAAGGAGAAAATGTACAGCTTTTCCTTGAATTCAGGACTTTAGTCAGGGAGGGAAGAGAAGATGGGAAGACAACCATTTATTAAGCACCTACTATATACCAGGTATTGTGCGCTAAGCGCTTTATAAATCTCTTATTTGATCTGAGGGGAAACTGACTACTTCTATGACCCACTTTAAATCACAAATTTTAAGATGGGAGGGAGAGAAATGGTCATATAGAATCTAGATCTGAAACTGAAATGCAAAGGAGACGAGATTTTTCCAATGTCACACAGAGAAAGTACCAGGATTTGAATGTAGATCCTTGCCTCCAGCTGTCTTCCCACTTTACCTTACTACTTCCCTTTTGCAGAGTTGCATCAAACCAAATTTGTCTCTGCAACCTTCAAGCAATTATGCTTGGTTCGGTGCCAAGTAGGCCAAGCAAAATATTACCAGTGCCTCTTCTTTGTGACAGCCTTTCATCTACTGAAAGACATCTACCATGTCTTCTCCCCCATCTCCACAAACTGCCATATTATTTCCTTCCCCAAACTAGGTGTCCCCTGGTCCCAGAGATTCCCTTTTATTTCTGAGACTATTATCTGCAGTGTTTGGGCTAAATATAGCAGGGATATTCCATATACCTGTACCTAGAATAATCCCCCAGCACAACACAATTAAAACTCAGAATCAGAAAATTAAAAAATAAAACCCCCAAATTTTCTGAAGGTGATGGAACTTAGTCTTACAGAAATAAATTGCCTCAAACATCCTGTTTTTCATCTTTTGCACTTAGTACCAAGAACGGCACATAGTAGGTGCTTAATAAATGCATGTTGAATCCTCCTGGAAACCATGAGAAATAAAAAAGATAGATAGAATGCCATTGGCATCCTTAATGAGTTCATAATCTAGTTGAGATAATATAACACAAGTAAGGCAATTAACAAATACTTCAATGCTAAGCACTCTGATACTTACCCTAAGGATAATGGGAAGTCAGGTGGTCACAGGCTGCTGCATCAAGTTAGACTTTGGGGAGAAAGGACTTTCTTAGATGAGCAGATTTTGCAGAGACTGAGAGAAAGAGTTCTAAGATTCCCAGCAGGGAATAAATAATCGGGACAAACTAACCTAGGGGATCTGGGAGGTGAGTGAGACTCAGGGGATTGGGTGATGCTATATGGTATCTTTTCTCCAGCTGGTGACCAAAAGTACAGGGTTGTAGGATTCCCATTACACCTCTACCAAGGCTTAAAATTAGCATCATTTCCTTAAAGGGGAATTAATCTACTGTGTTCATGAGGAAACAAATACACTGTACCATCGGCAAAGCTCTGAGTTTTTCCCATGGCTACAGAATCAGAACCAGGAGAGTCTCCTATCTTCATCTTTTTGTCCAAGAAGTGGACAGTTCCCTGTGTGGCGGGAGTTGGGGGAGGGGAAAGTGTGAAGGAATCAAAAATACAACATTGGAATGAAAAGACTTTTCCACTTTTGTGTTGCACATATAATATGATTTGAAATCAGAAGTCTTTCTGAAGTCAAGATACAGTACATCTATTGTTTTACCATCTCTCCCGGCCTTGTCACCTGTCACAAAAATAAATTAGATTAGGCTGATGGGATTCCATTCTTCACAAAGCATGTTAATTTCTACCTCTCACCTCCTGATCTTCAAGGAGCTCAAAAATTGATTTCCAATTCATTATAAACAGTCAAACGAAACTGCCAAATAGAAAGAGGGGGAAAAAACCTCACAGTAATTACTTTGCTCATATATCTCTACTTTCCATTCATTTTGTTAAGTTTATAAAAAATCCTTTGGTCATAAAAATGGCCTTTATAGGTGAGGAGCAAAAAAAAAAAAAAAAACCCTCATATGTATATGTGTGTGTGTATGTGTGTGTATGTATATGTATATACATACACACACATTTTTATGCACATATGTATATTTATGCATATATAGACATTTATGCATGTATTCATATATACACACATTTGTATATATACATATACAATGTATATATTTATATACATATACACATCTATACATATGTAAATGCCTATATGAATATATGTGGATGTGCATATATATTTATATTTAATTTATTTCTGAATGTCATTGTCACAGTAAGTTTTAGGAGCCGACTGGCTGCCATCTCAAACAAGAGATTCAATATCATCAGTATGTTACTGCCACCTAAATTCACAAGATTAATTATACAAGTTACGATGGCTGATATTTTGTTTGGTGGTGGAAGAGAAAGTGCTATTGCAGGTGAAATTTTATAAAATATATGTATATATGGTGAGGGATACAGACTTGTAGTGCCCTTGACATAAAAAAGTAGTCTTATGGAAATGCCCTTCACTAATGGAGATCAACAATGCATCTGTCATTTAAAATATTTGAGAGATTAAGTGACCCACTCAGGATCACACATAAAATGTGTCACACTTGAACCCGAGTCTTTCTGTCTCCAAAGCTAGTTCTTTATCAATCAACAAGGATTGAGTAAATGCCTACTGAGTGCCAAGAACCATGCTAGACATTGGGAAGATGAAGGAAAAAAGTTCAATGTCACCTGTCCTTGAAGAGCTTCCATTTTATACAACATAAACATATAAGTAATGATGTAAAAAAAAAAAAAAGTTTTGCAAAGTAAATGCTAGATAATTTCAGAGGGAAAATATGTATGCTGTACCATACTACCTCTCCTGTAGAATTATAATTATTACATTAATGAATCTTGATTGAACCTCTGGGTCCCTTGGAAAAACAAAGCTATTTGCACCCACACGTGGACTCTCAAATTACAGGCGTAATATTCCTGAGGGAGGAAAAAGCCAACTAATATGAAAGGGAAAGGGGGGTAAGGGAAGCTCTGTTCCTTTGAGTTTCCAAAGACCTTAAATTTTCAATTGACTCTAGTTACAGATAGCCCGAACGCTTAGGAAATATTTGTTGAATTGCTGAATCGAATCAAGCAGCCTGCCTAAAAAGGCTTCTAGATTGCCATCACACATTTCTCAGAAAGATAATTTGTCCAATCGTAATATTTCCACTGTTTTTCCACCATAGACTGAGGAAATAAATTAAAAATTGTTTTAAGTTAATTGAAATGCATCTCTAAGAGCCCCAGAGTTCAAAGAAAGTACAACCAAACCCCGATTCACAGCATTTCTCTCTAGGGAAAGAAAATAGCTAGCAAAGTCTGTTTTCATCCATGGCTCGCTCCAAATAGCAGCTCTATAAAAATGATTCTCACATGGACTGAGAATAATTTGGAGAGGACAGAAGGTAGACATGGTTTTTCCTTTAAATTAGCATTCCATTTCTGGTCTCTATTTTCTATAATATTCATCTGTGTTGAGCAGGGACAGTCTCTAAGCTGGCTCATCACAGTCATGACTCAACATAAAATAAACCCAAGTCATTTGGAATATCTGACAGGTAATATTTAAAAATATCTCCTTGGGCTGTAAAAATTAGATGGTTGAAATACTGCCTCTGAATGTTAATGTACAGCTCCTTTTCTCCTCTTCCACATTCATTTCTCTATATATAAACTCCTTAAATCACAGTATAATTAGAGAATGTTAGTAGAAAGAAGGAAAAGTGTTTTATCAATCCCTGTAAGCATAATTTGCATTAGCATCTGTTACAGAAGAGTGTTAAATATTAATTTCAGAGTTTTGAAAATGGTGGGTCACTGGAATCGGAGTTTGGATACGATGAGGCCGTGGAACCAGGATCCATGGTCTTGAGAGGTGAAATCCTCATGACCACTGCTAAGAATAATAATATTTTATTATTATTAATAGCTAATTTGATATAGTGCTTCCTATGTCTGAGGCACTGTGCTAAATGCTTTACAAATATTATCTCATTTGATCCTCACAACAGTTCTAGGTGGAGGGTACTATTATTACCTCCATTTTTGCAGACAAGTAAACTGAAACAAATAAGAGGTGAAGGGACTTGCCCACCAGTAAGTGGCTGAGGGTAGATTTGAACTCAGGCCTTCCTGACTCCAGCATCCTATCCAATGGAACTAGCTTCCCCTTAACAATTAAATGGTAATGGGACAATGCAAAAGATATCTTTCAAGACTTAGATGTCATCCATAATGGTGGCAGTGAGCTGTTGATAGAATTGTAGAATTATGGCTAGGAGGTATCTTGGAAGTCATCTGATCAACCCCTCTTTGTTTTACAAATGAGTAAACTGAGTCCCAGTGTGGTTAAGTGGCTTGATTCCAAGACCAGAGCTAGAGGCATCTGAAGTGTGGAGATGAAAATAGGACTTCTTGACTTGCTGTTCAGTGCTCTATTCATGAACCCAAACAGGAAAGGACTCCCATGGAAGACATCCATCCAATGTTCTAAAACAGTCAATCAGGCCCTTAGCAAGCACTCAACTACAAAGCATGAGGAAAAGGAAGCTCAGAGAGTCTGAGTATTCCCCCCAAATCAGTCAAGGGCAGTGGAGGACCCAGAGGACTTTAGATCTTCCACTCAAAATGGGGCTCTCTTGCCCCCAAACCATACCTCCAAGCTCTGGAGCCAGATGGAGGCTTCAAGGCCGCCCCTTTGATTTTTTGTTTTTAGTATGGCAGTACAACTCTTCATTAAGACAAGTAGGGATAAACATTCATTAATATTAACATAAATGATGTATTTGTACAGGATATGCAATCAGAGCAAGATTTAATGAACGATAGACACCCAGTACAATTAAGCACTTGTCTCACTAATAGGGGATCACCATAAACCATTGCTTACTCTAGCTCAGGTTTTATCCCCAGGACTGGGTGAGAGTAGGGGGCAATAAGAAGGTACATTTCACTGAGAGAGTCAGCCAACAGACCCGGATTTGCTCCTTGGAATTCTCCCTGAGCCCCAGCCCCTTAGGCCTTGAATGGCCTAACTGGTCACTAGATGGAAGCTTAAGGCTGACCTCATTTCTAAGAAAAAAAAAATCACCATGAAAGCTGATTTTCTCATCAACCAAGCCCCCAACCCATATGTGAGGAGGTAGAGTCACAATTAGAGCTTGACCACCCTCTTGGAGATGAACAAGGGAAGGCTAGCTAGGGACTTGGGTGGGCCAGCTAGATAGGAGAGCTAACTATCAAGTCATGGCATCTGCCAGTCACATCTATATGTTTAGAAAACCTCTGTTAGCAAACACCATCTCTCAGCTTACATACAATAATCAATAATCCTGTATAGTTTATAATACGGCCCTAGATTTAGAACTGGCAGGATTCTAAAGACCAATGAGTTGATCTACCTCATTTCCTTAGAAGAAACTGAGGGTTATAGGGAAGGGACTTGACCAAAGTCACACAAGTAACAGAACCAAGGCTTGAACCAAGGTATTGTAGCTCCCCACCCAAGGCTATTTCTACTACCCAAAATACCTCTCTGGAAAAGAATGATAACACAGATTAGATAATTTACCAGTCCAGAATTAGTGACTGTTCCAGATCATCAGAGTATGACCAAAAGGTCACAAATGGATAGGTGGCTTTGAAGAAAAAAGCTGATGATCATTAAGGAAAACTGGTAAAATATCCATATTAAGTTTTCATCCCTGGAATCATCAAGAAGCATTATTTAGCACCTACTGTGTGCCAGATTGGAAGCATTTATTAAGGAGAGAAGGAAAGAGAGAAGAGAAAGAAAGGGAAAGAAAGAGAAGAGAGAGACAGAGACAGAGACAGAGAGAAAGACAGAGAGAGAAGCAGACAGAGGCAGAAATAGAAAAAGAGACAGAGACAGAAATAGTCATATATGTTTTTAAGTAAATATATCTGAACATAACCATAGGGCCACTAGCATTTGAGGTAGTTTGGAAAGGCCTTTTGTAGGAGGTAGTACCTGAGTTGAACCCTGAAGATAGGTTTTCTAAAAGGTGCAAATTAAGAAAGACAGAACTCCAAGCATAGGAGGCAAGTTATACAAAGGTACAGAGATAAAAGATGGCCTTTTGTAAGCCTATTTGCTGGATTGTGTAGTGCATGAAAGAGAAATAGTATAAGGTAAATAAATCTGGAAAAATTTTGATAGAGATGATATCTCTAGGTATAGATGTAATACTTCTATGATTTTCTTACATGTGCTATCAGAAATTAATAACATACAGTTCAGAAATATGCAATAAATAAGTAAATTCAACATGTCCACCTACTTAAATGAACGTAGGACTGACCTTCCACATAACATGTTGACTTTATTGCTCCCCTGGAACATTCCAAATTAATTTCAATGTGACTGAATATAAGCGCATGGACCTAAGTTTCATCTTCATTTTGCTCAAATTTCTGCCCAAATTCTCACTCCTGGAGGAGTAAATCTGGAGCAGCCTTCCCCCCAGCCTCATTTTGCTTTGGGAAATGCTCTTGTACAGATAGGTTTAGATTCCTTCCATGCATTTAACATGCTAGATTTGTGGATCCCTCTCTGGAAGAAAAGTTTCTCTGAGAATCTGGGCACCATCTTTTTTCCCCCAGCTCACTATCCTTAAAGGATTCCCGGGAGTTTCATTTTTAATTCTGAAATATTGCAAAAGTTACCTCCTTTGGAGGTATTGTGATATCCAAACCCAACATTCGAGCAGATTTACTGTTAGGGAATGACAATTCATGGCCCCTGGAGAAAGACTGAATTTTCTCTACCAACTCTTTCCCAAAGGAAAATAGTCCCGTACAAAATCTGCCCATCTGAGTTGAGTAGACTGATTTTCTAATCTGTAGAAAGGTCCCAATACTTCCAGACATCCAGCTGATCTTTGCTCTAGTTACAGCCTAGAACAGAGGCACACGACAGTGCCCTCCTGTGGAGGTTGGATTAAAATTTTCAATTTGCTTAGGGATTTGTTTATTCGTTCCTCCACTTGTTTATTTATTTGTTCATTCATTGGTTTTGTTGAGTTTCTTCGTTTTGTTTTGTTTTCCTGCCGGAGAAAATGAACGGAGAACTAGGCGAAGAAATCTAGACAGCTACGAATGGTGGAGCTTGATAGGCCTTCCCGAGAGGCCTATATGTTTCTGTTAATTTATTGCTTAAAGAATTAGCTCAATCAAGACCAGCTAAAGGAAGAAAGTCCACATTTAGTCCCCTACGCTTAGTTATAAGAATCAGGATGACTTCTGGAAGAGAAAAGCGTTCTTGTTCATCACCAGCGTCTGGTCCCATTCAAGGCCATGCTCACAAGGTGAAGGTCAAATCTTCCCTTCTGCATTTCTTAGGTCTCTTTTCCTATGAAACAGGCAGTTTATTCATCTTTATTTACACAAGTGACTCTAAAGCTACTGAGCTAGGGGGGAAAAAGATGGTGCTCCGACTCTCAGAAATACTTTTTTTCCACAGAGGGATATACAAGTCTAATGTGTTAAAGCCTGTGAAGGCATTCCCAGACTGGCAAAATGAGGCTAGGAAGAAGGCCCAAAAGGTGCAATCAAATCAATCAATAGGCAATTAACTAAGTACCTACTATGTGTCAGACATCATATTAAGTACTGGAGATTGTTACTGTTCAATCATTCTCAGTCATGTCTGATTCTTTGTGACCTCGGCTGGAGTTTTCTTGACAAAGATCCTAGAATGTCCTGCCATTTCTTTTTCCAGTTTATTTTATAGATGAGGAAACTGAGGCAAATAGGAAGTGTCTGAGGCTGGATTTGATCTCAAGAAGATGAGTCTCCCTGATTCCAAGCACTAAATACAAAGCCAGATGCCCTTGTTGTCCTCAAGGAAGCTAAGGCACCGTTACAATTGTCTAATAAAAAATTTGTCATCAGATTTATGCATACATATATAAGGACATATTGATGGGAATATACATTATTCTAACACCTACTATGTGACAGGCTCTGTGTTACTCACTTTAGAATATGATATCATTTGATCCTCACAAAAAGGGAATATGTCTTATATTTTTTCCTTTGTAGCTCAGAGACTAGAGCACTGGTCCTAGAGTCAGAGGTACTGGGTTCAAATCCTGCTGCCACTACTTGTCACCTGTAATGCCATTGAGCAAGACTCTTTACTTCCTTAGGCCTCAGTTTCCTACTCTGCAAATGAGAAAGTTGGAGTAGATGGCCTCTGAAGTCCCTTTCTAGATCTCTGGTCCTACTGAAATGGTCGGCAATGGAGTCAGGGGAGAACCCAGGTTCAGAATGAGCAGGTGGAAGGCTGACCAGCCTCCCCCAGCGACAGGTTATCACCAGCCAGGACAACAGTTCAGACTTCCTGGCTTCCTGGCAATGGATGCTTCTGATTTAAAAGTTGCAGAGGATTTTTTTTTTGTTTGTTTTATTTTGTTTTGTCTTAAGACTTTTCCTTTGGTATAACTGATTATTTAAATGTAAATAATGCTAGATGTCAAATGAAAATTTTTATGTAAAAAGCTGAAATGACATCAAAAATTTTTAAAAATTTGGAAGAGACTATTTCCCTTTTGGTTACTGTTTCTAAGTGAAGGAGTTTTTTTTTTTTTTTCCTACTTTTTATTTTTCTCTTCCAACCCTTAAACCTTCAAGAAGAGAGGAAAAGGTCACATAAACAGGAGGGGAAGAAAAGAAGCAAACAAGCCAACAAATATACTCTTTCATGCCAAGATGTACCCCTATATTTTGGGAACTTCCTTATTCTATGGATTCAGGAGTCATGGGGTAAAAAACTTCCCTACTTATGTTTTCCCCTGTTGCTCCAGGCCACATTCCCGGCTTCCTCATCACCCCTGACATCCACAGCACCTGGAATTGTCTGCCCAACTGAATCAGAAGACAGACAATCAGGACTTGAGGAGGGTCATAGACATCAAACTAAAGTGGAGATGGATTATGATAAAGATCATTAGCACCTGGGGATTAGCATCAGACTAGAAAATCATCTGATAAAAAGCTAGACAACGAATAATAGTTTTTAAAAATGAGAAAGCTTTAGATGGAAAACAGAAAGCTTTTATTTATATAGATTTATAGAGATAAAAGGATTTTCTTCAATTTGGATGGATATATATTTGCCCATGGATCATATACATTCCCCAGTGTATCTTCCCCTTCCCACCCAAAGAACCATCTTTTATAACTGAGTAGAATCAAAAAAGGGGTGAAAAGGTAGTTTAGCAAAAAATAAGCAAGACACTAAGAGATTTAAATAGCGTCTACAGTGTTTTACCCATACTTCTCCACCTCTATAAAGAAGAGAAGTTACATTCTCAGACCTCCTTTTCGTGGCAAAGCTTACTCGTTACATTTAGTAGCAATTCAATTATTAGTTGCTCTGTCCGTTTACATTGTCATAATCATCGTATATGTATTTCCCATGGTTCTGTTTACTTTACTTTGCATCAGTTCACGTATTCAGGAGGTTTTTCATTTCCAACATCACTGTATTATTCCATTATGTTAATGAATTCCAACTTTTTTAGTCATTCCTCAGCTGATGGGTCTATACTTTGTTTCAAACCTTTACTGTGACAAAATGTGCTACTTAATTAATTTAATATTATGTATGCGAACTTTCTATCTCTGACTTTCTTGGGATATCGGCTAAGGTAGTTAGGGGATCCTGGCTAAGTCATTTAACCTCTCTCAGTCTCAGTTTCCTCATCTGTAAAATAAGGAGAATAACAACACATTCCTCCCAGGGCTATTATGAGAATCGAATGAAATTACATATGTAAAACATCATGTTAATGCTGACTATTATTATCACAGACAAATCCAAGTAGAAGTGTTTGACTTTGCATTTATGACTGTTAAATTTTATCCTAAGAAGCAAAGTATTATAACTTTGTATTACTTTACACTCTAAGTTTATATTGCTTGAAGATGTCAAAAAAAAAATTTTTTTTTTAAATTTGGACCCATTCCAACCTCCAAATATTTTAACTTTATAATTCACTCTTCCAGGCTATTTCAGGAAGTTTCCCAAAAAAATTAGCCAGACTTGGGAATGACAAATGTCCTTTGTTACGGTTCATATAAGGGAAGTTTTGAGAAATGGGGATGAAAGCATGGGCAGAAAGGGCAGCTGGCTGGTAGTACCAGACCATGGTAGCTAAGCCACTGTGTCCAAAGTATTCTAGAGAAGGACAAATTCAATGCCAAATTTCAAAGGAAAGGATAGCTTCTCATTTAAGTGGGACTAACTGGTCTCTAAGCTAGGAAATAACTAACTGGGGTTGGGTTAGTATGGTTCCTAATGTGGAGTCACGGAACATGAATGTTTTTAGAGGTTTCCAGGAGAGGGCAGGAAGAGAACTTTGTTTAGGGCAGACATGGTCTGCCCTGAGTGAAGATAGGAAACTCCAGAGGGACCTTCAAAAATTAAAATGAGAAAAGAAGCAATAATAGAAGTCTTACTTCTTAATATAACAAATGAGACAGCTTGGTATAGTGGCTAGAAGGCTGATGTCAGAGTCGAGATGTTGTCAGTTCAAATCTTGCCTCTGATGACCCTGAGTCACTCAACCTCTGAAGACCCCAGACAGCCTTCTAAGACTATACATTGGAGAGAGAATGCACTGGTCCATATACCACTGAAATCAAGCAACCAGTCCCTTTCTCAGACACACATATATGCGTGCATATAAAACACAGTACATATATGCACATATGTGTGTGATCATACAGACACACATGTGCATGCATATATTTTCATCACATATGTGTGTTTTTCAAAATCTTGGTCATATTTCAAGCTTAAAATTGCCCTGACTTCTTGAACATTTTAGTTTGTACACTCACTCACATGCATATTTTGAAGAGAGAAGAAAAATCAATATTAGTTTTAATTTTCTTACTTCATTTAAAATATAGTAATTTGGAATTAAAATTATTGAGAATTTGGGTGATATTAATAGTTTACTTTTCTACCTAAAGGCAAAGGGACTCCTGAATAAATTAGTAGCACAGATAAGATTACAGAGAGATTGTTGTGCACCAAGGTTGTTCTCCCAGCCTACTGGTTTTTATTCAAATGGACATTGTGGATGGCAAATTAATTTTCTAATTCATTAAAGCAGACCAAGGAGAATCTCGATTTGGTAACTCTTTTGCTAGTAATTAGTTCCAGTTACTCTGTGTCCTTGAAAGTAATAAAATTATTATTTGGTATGTAATAGAATAAAGCTTTATAAAGGGAATAGACATATAAGTTCTATTTAAATATTTCTGCATCGAAGACTATACATTCGTGTGACATATAGACACAAAGATATCAGGTTTTTCTCTCATTCAGATGGGCCTTCCATTTTAACTATTCTTCTTAATATGACCAGTTGATATTTGTAGAACTCATGTGTTTATGGTAACAAAATGCCAAATCTTTCCTGATTTCGAAATCATTTCTTTCTTGCGACGATAGCAGAGAGCATTTCTGTAGCACTCACCCCAAACTTTGCAAACCATTTGATGTATATTATCTCATTAGACAAGTCACCTCACCTTTCTCAGCCTCAGTTTCCTCATCTGTGATATGGGGACATATTGACTCAAACTTCCCATTTTAGGGGTTTCCACCACAGTTTCAGGGCAATCCTCATGCTCTGCCATTTCTTTGTTTCACTCCATTTAAACTTCTCTTTCTCCTGCTTTCCTGAAGCCTTGAAGTTATGGTTTTCTTAAAGGATCGGGGCAGGAAAGAACCTCAGAGGCTATCTGGCCTGCCTTTATTGTAGAAATGAGGAAATTAAGACATGTGGCAGTAAAATAACTTCCTAAGGTCTCACAGAATAGAAAGGACAAAGGTTAGATCCTTTAATTTTAGATCAAGTACTCTTTTCTCTACATTCTAATGGATATCTTTCTACCTCTAGGACTGTTGCTTCTCCCCATTGTGCTCTGATTCTTCCTCTCACTCCAGCAAACCCCCTAACCCCTCTTCATCTTAAAGTCCTATCTCCTCCTTGAATCTCCTTCAACCATTACTCCTGAAAATCAGGAGCAGTCTTCCCTTGGCCTTCCTCCTCTGACCCCTTTGTCAGCAGCAGCAGTAGCAATAATAACCAGCATTTATTAGCACCTACTATGTGCTAGGCACTGTGCTAGCTTTGGGAATACAAAGAAAGGCAAACAAACACAATCCTGCCCTCAAGGAAGGCATCTTCTAACTGTAAAGTTCTCTATGGGTCCTTAGATACTCCAAAGTTTGATCTCCTTGGTTTGCACAACCCTTAAGGACCCAGAGAAGCTACATGTTACAGGTGAGAAGAAAGAGCTTTCCAGCATGGAAAGGCATGGAAGCAGGAGGATAGCCAAGACAAACATGGAATTAGGAGATAAAATATCATGACCAACACCAGGTCGGTCATTGCAAAGGCAGCTGTGAGATGCCATAGTGCACTGAGCACTGGGTCTGGACTCAGAAAGACTCATCTTTCCGAGTCCAAATCTAGCCTCAGATACTTCCTAGCTATGTGACTTAGACAAGTCACTGCACGCTGTTTGCCTCAGTTTCCTAATCTGTAAAATGAGCAGGAGAAGGAAAGGGCAAAGCCCTCCAATATCTTTGCCAAGAAAATCCTAAATGGGGTCACAGAGAATTGTACTGGATTGACATCATTGAACAACAACAAAATCTAGAACCTTCAATAATAAACAAGGAGCTGAAGGCAGGGGGCTCAGATTGTGACATTCATAGCCTTCTAAAAAATTTGTGTGTGTGAGTTTTCACAAGCCTCGGTCAGTGCTCTCTGTTCTCAGGAGAACTCTTTCACACTGGAGTGCTCCCAGTGTCTGTGCCTACACCACCTTTGGCTCCATGAAATCCCCAATGCGGTCCCTCCTCAGATTAGTCTGCTTTCCTTTGCTCCGAGTATCCCCAAAGAGAATTATTTGTTAAGGGCCCGTTTCTCCTCTCTACATTCTCCTGGATGTATCTCATTAATTCCCAATGATTCAATTACTGTTTCTACATAGAAAACTCTCAAATGTGTATAGCCTGAGCTCTATCCTGAACATAGCCAACTGACTGCTGAATATCACCAACGGACATCTCATCGGCATTTCAAACTCGACATATCAATGCAGAACCCAGTGTATTTCCTCAAAAACCTATCTCACTTATCAACTTCCCAATTTCAGTGGGATGGCGCCACCAATTTCTACCATTCCACCATCCATCCAGATTCATAACCTCAGAGCAGTATCATCCTTAACTCTTCCCATCCTTAACATCTTAACTTCTCCCCACTACATGGGCAATTGACGTCATCTAAATCCTCTTCTTGCATCCAGCCTCTTCCCCTTCTAATATATATATTTAATGAGCTAATGAACTGATATCACATCCTAGCTGTGTGATCCTAGGCAAGTCACTTAACCTGTTTGTTAAGGAAATAGCAAACCACTCCAATATCTTTGCCAAGAAAACCCCAAATGGAGGGGATGGGGAGAAGGAGGGGAAATTTTGGAACAAAAGGTTTTGCAAGGGTCAATGTTGGAAAAATTACCCATGCATATGCTTTGTAAATAAAAGAAGAAAGAACAGAAAAAAAAAAGAAAGAAAGAAAGAAAAAAGAAAGAAAAGAAAACCCAAATAGGGTCATGAAGGCTTCAGTCTTTAGTCCGGGGAACATGACTGAAACAACTTAACAGCAAAAACTTTGGCACCCGGCCACAGCAGCAGAACAAAGATAATACTCCCCCAAAATTGCATGAGGTCAGCTTTGAACTCAGGACTTCCTGCCCTGCACCCAGCATTCTGTACATCATGGCTCCACCTAGCTGCCTCTCATATAATCCCTAGCTCATGAGTCCATGTTTGATTATATGAGTTACCTTATATCACTTTTTACTTTACTTTGTATTACTTTATTTACTTTGTTACTATATTTACTTTATACTACTATATTTACTTTATATTACATTTAATATGTGTGTAGACAGATAAATCCATATTGCTCTATATGGACCTAAATAATATGGAAATCTATGTAACATGTAGAGCTATATAATGCATAATGTATAGATCTCTATAAATAAATACCAAATATGTAAAAACAAACCATATATGCATGTATGTATACACACATAAACACATGTGCCCATATATATGTATGTATATATGTGTGTGTGATAATGTGTGTTTACATACATGCATATATGGACTTTGTATTTACTTCTTTCCCCCAGTCAGATATAAGCTTCTTGAGGGGTCGGGCTATTTGGGGTTTGTCCCACGTCTGCAACACGAACCCCATGCCTTGTATGTAAACAGTTCTTCATAAACACTCGTTGAGTTTCGCCTTAGAGTCCTTGCAATGACTATAAGATACTCAACCAAGAGGAACATGGAAGAACCCTACGTCCTTGCCTCCCTTTGGCCTTTGTATCGGCCATCTCCCTACCCACCGACAGACATTCCCACTGAACATATCAATCTTTCTTTCCATTTACACTTTGCTTGATGTCAGCACATCATGGCCATTTCCAAAGTCACATCTATCATCGAGCCTTGGATGAGTCTAATATACACAAGGATGACATCTCATCTGAGGTGAACATTCAGGGCTGACTTGTACTCTACCAGGACCAACACTTCTTCAAAATCAATAAAAAACAAAGGATGCAAGATTTTTTTTTTCATTCTGCACTTCTGTCATCCACGTGCCCGTGAGCTGTTGTCTCCTGTGGTAATAATAGTAACTGACATTTATATTGTGTTTGAATGGTTGCAAAATGATTTATACACATTATTGAATTGGAGCCTCAGCAAACTTGTGAGGCAGGGACTGCGGGTCTTATTTTTTTTCTCTTTGTGTGTAAGGAAGTTGAAGCTCGGAGAGCTTAGTGGTTTTCCCATGGTCACACAGCTAGTCAGTATTCAAGATGGGAGTTGATCCCAGGTTTTCCTCACTCTGAATCTTATAAGCTATATACTGCGTCATACTTCCTTCCCTTTGGGGACATCTTTCACTCATCCCTTTTCTTTTTCACCCACATATGCCTCATCAAGTCCTTTCCATTTTTATTTCCCTTCTCTCCCATTCATCTGCCCCTGGCTACTTCTACCACCATCCCTGGTGTCCATAACCCTATGCCATCACACTAAAGAAAGTGGTTTCCAAAGTCAACTTGAAGGGTCTTTGTTTGAGTAAAGACTTTTTCCACAATGTTTTCTATTATTTTGGAACCTTGTTGGAGGGAAAAAGACCTGGTTGGGAAGCCAGGCTCAGACATCAACTAGCTGTGTTACTCTGGAAGAGTCATTTAATTCCCCCTTGACTCAGTTTCCTCATATGTAAAATGAGGGTAATAAAGGTACCTACATTCCAGGGTTACTGTGAAGATCAAACAAGATAGCATGTAAATCTTTGCAAATTCTCCAAGTGCTATAAAATTGTTGTTGTTATTACAATTGTTGTTGCTGTTGTTGTTTTTACAATCATTGAGGTGTAAGGAGATAAGGAGATTAGAAGGGGGCGAATGGGCAAGAGAACTTTCAAAAAGAATGAAGAACTTGTTGAGTTGGAGGTGGGAGAAATGATACAGACAACTGAAAGATAGTAAAGTCTTGAAGAGCAGCAACTAGAATGCACTGATGTTGTTCAGTTGTTGCATTCATGTCCTGCTTTTCACAATCCCACTTGGGATTTTCTTGGCAACAATACTGGAGTAACTTGCCATTTCTTCTCCAGCTCAATTTTACAGATAAAGAAACTGAGGCAAACCAGGGTCCTCAGGGTCCAGGGTCACTCAGATAGTAAGAATCTGAAGTCAGATTTGAACTCAGGAATATGAGTCTTTCTGACTCCAGATCTAGAGCTCTCACCATTTACCTGTCCCAAGGATGCACCAGTGAGACAAATAAGGAAATAAAACAAATTAGCTAATTTGAGCATATTCAATTCATTGGTTCACTCACATACTCAGTCATTCATGCAATAATTATTCAATTCAATAAAAATTTGTTAAGCACCTACTATATACCTGCCACCTTTCTGAGTGCACATTCAAAAAAATGTTCACTAAGCAAGTGTGATTGGAATCCTGAGTGAGGATAGTAAAAGTGTAGGTAAGATGCGCTCTCGGTCCCCGTGGAGCTTATATTCTATAGTCAATATGTCACAGGTATATTTGCCTGTTAGATGTGTCCATCTGTTTGTTTCACTGTCCCCTCTCTTTGAGATGCTGGACCATGAGAGACAATCTGATAAAGTCAATTGGTTGCTATCCTTTGTTTTAAAGAGATCCAAAATGGCACCATTGTGTTAGAGTCATGATGCAGAGCGTCAGATGGGGGCCGATCAGACCCATTCGAGCTTGGAACACTCAGCCACAGCTCGGATACAAATAGTCCCTATCTGGGGAAGCTTCTCTGTCAGGAGGACTTGATTCCAGATCTGGCCATTGCTAACCAGCTCTGTGACCATCCACAGGTCCGCTGACCTCTCTGATGTTCTGTTGACTCATCTGCGAATTGAAAGGTTAGCCTAAATGATCAGTAATGTAGATCTCTTCCAGCTGTCATAGCTGTGGTTCTTTATAAACCAGGGAACAAGGTCAGGGCCAGAGGCACAGATCCAAGAGCCACCTTAATCATGTCAGTTGTCAAAGATAACAGAGGAACTAAATTAGCAAAAAGTACAAAGAGGCGGAGGAGCAAAGGTGTGGAGGAGTCCAGATAGATTGATTGATTTTTTTGTTTGTTTGTTCATTTGTTTGTTTGTCCATTCATTCATTCAGTTAGTTGATTAGTTTTGTGTACATGCTACCAGGTACAGTGGAGAGAAAGCTGGCTTTAGGAAAGCCAATGTGGATTTAAATCCTTCCTTTCCCACTTAGCATGTGAGACTGAAGAGAGCTGATTAACCTTTAGCCTCAGTTTTCTAACCAATAAAATGGGGATAATAATGCCTGTGATCCATCTCCAAAGGGGATTGCAAGGTTCAAATAAATAAATGTATTTTGCCAACCTGAAAGTGCTATATAAAAATCTGCTCTGGTGATTGCAGCTCTTTGGGTAAAATACAAGGTTTTTCTCTTATTCCTCTTGTACCATGGAGGCCACTTGACATCTTGTAAGTTCTCTCAGTCAAGCAGAAGTCCTGACCACTCCCCCCAAGCTGTAACTGTCTGCTGCAGGTCCGGACCAAACACCAGCCTAGCCCAGTAGGAGGTAGATGTTCATCATCAACTCAGCTTTGGCCATAACAGTTCTCCACAAGTGTATACTCTGAGGTAGAAGGATCCCTAGGCACATGGGTGGAAGGACTTCCCACAGCATGGCAGGAAGTACTTATTCAGTGCCTACTGCAGCCAGGGCACTATGTGTGAAAACAATTACAAATATGGAAAGACAAGTATACAAGCAGTGAATGTTCTCCCCCATTGGTCAATCTGCCTTTTGTCTCTCTCCTTTCTAATCAACTTCCCTCACTACACATACACACACAACACACACACACACACACACACACACACACACATCTAGTTATGCAGTGGATAGAACACTGGCCTAAAGTCAAAAGCACCTAAGTTCAAATCTGACCTCAGACACTTATTAGCTGTGTGACCCTAGGTAAGGTACTTAACTCTGCCTCAGTTTCCTCAAAGGTAAAATGAGCTGGAGAAGGACATGGTAAATCATCTCTGTATCTTTGCCAAGAAAACCCAAATGGGTCATAAAATATTCAGATATGACTAAAAGAACTCTACAACAAAACTTGATGTCTACCCACAGTACCTGGAACAAAGATACCTTCTTTAAATATTGTCGAATGAATGAATTAATATTTAGCATTTTCTTATATGGGTATGTTTTTTCTTTCTGTCTCTTTCCCCATAATGTAAGCCCCCCATGGACAGGCCCAATTTGGAAGCCCCTCATGGGCAGACACAAGTGTTTTCCTCTCCATACCTCAGAGAGTGATTTCTGATATCAGCACAATGCCAAGCACTGTTATGTAGCTGTCACTACACACCTGAATACATTTAAATTCAGTTCCACGCTCTCAATGCTACTGATGACTCCAAGTTAAAACTTTCCTATCTCACGGCCACAGTCAGCCAAGATTCCAATCTCTTGGCGTGGTACGAAACCAACCAAGGACATGGAAAAGACGTTCATAGGGGTAGATTTGCATCAGGATGCCCTCCCAGTCTAGACACCAACCATGGGGAAGGACACCGTTAGACCATAACATGACAAAAATTGTAGAGATAGAGAAGCTATTCTCTCTTTTTCTGAATCAGTCAGATTCTTAAGTCATTTCTGGGGAAAGATAATAACCCCCTATACTCTTATAAAGCTGAAGTAAAAAAAAAAAAAAAAAAAAAAAAAAGAGTTAAAAAGCATTGTTAACAAAAATAGACCAAATTTACAAAAAAACTTCTTAGTGCACTGGTTAACCTTTACTTCTCTAATCATATGCACAGCAGGGGAAAAGGATGTGCTAAAACAATTTCTGTATCAGGAACAAAGCTGGAGAATATTTCAGCTCAGAAATCACACTAGGAAAACCATCAGTTGGAAGTCAAGTAATAAGGCCAGATTTCTGAATTTTTTAATGGAGCCTTGAGTAACAAGCAATAGTTTAATTACATTAATCAAGTCAGCTTCCACAAGGGCAAGAAGGATGATTCAGAAGTGGTATGCCAAATTTTGCAAAGCAGATGTAATAGCATATATTTAGATATTATTAAAACAAAAAGCTAAGGGTTTGGTTGGTTGTTTTTTTTTATATCCATCATTGCTTCCAGTAGGGTTTAAAAGTCAGAGATAACTTTATACTTTTACAAAAGAATGAAAGTCGTCATCATTACCACCCCCCACCACCATCATCATCAGAGTTTTTTCTAGACTTCACAATTTGCAAAATATTTCATGTACATCATCTCATTAGATGCTCACAACAAACCTCTGAAATAAGCATACACAACAATGCAAATGAAGTGGCTACATGTGTTCAAATTCACATTTTCAAAGTTATAATAATGTAACATATGGTCATTGGTTCCAGTCCAATGGCTAGAATGGAGTGAGAATTCAAGAGGTAGGATGAATTAGTGTAAAACATGGGCTCTGGGGGTAGCTAGTCAGTGTGAGTTCAAATAAGGCTTCAGACACTTAATACTTTCTGGTTGTGTGACCCTGGGCAAGTCACTTAACCCCAATTTCTCAGCGAAAAGAAAAGAAAGAAAGAAAGAAAGAAAGAAAGAAAGAAAGAAAGAAAGAAAGAAAGAAAGAAAAGAAACATGGGCTCTACCCTCAGGGAAGACCATTAGGAAATCAGAAAACAGGAAAATCCATGCAACCTACAATAGTCGGAAAAGGCTTTATGGAAAAGATAGAGTTAAAAATGGCTACAGAATGACTTGTATAGAGAGTGAGATGAAAGGTAGTTAGCTATTGTCCTTCATTCTTAAGGAAGACCAAAATGATGTCACCAAGTTGGGGTCAAGAGACCCTGACTGGGGCTCATGGGATCAATAAGAGCTTGGAAGACTCTGCCATAAGTTGGGCACAAATAGTCAAGATAAACAAGTCTGCTTTGCTTATCGAGCACTTCGATGGAAGGGACCAATTTGATTTCAGAGCTGGAATTCATTTAGCCCAATCCCCTTATTTTTTAATTGTAACTAACTTTTCTGAGACTTTCACAGACCATCTCAGGTGAGCATCTCAATGGCCCAAGGAGTTGGGCTGACCTGAATCCAGGTCTTCCTCATTTCAAATTTGCCATTGCAACCACTATATCCTAACAACCAACCTTCTAAAAAAAGAGGAAGTGACCTATTTATCTTATTATTTTATCTTACACAGAGCCATGCCTTGGACTCTAGTCTCCTGGTCCCCAGAAACCTCATGCTTCTTTATCCTTGTCCCCTTCTAGCTCTTCCCTTTCTTCCATTTCTGCTAATTTCTTCCTTCCTTGGGTTTCTAATAGCCTGTATGTAGTGGTCTCATTGTTGTCTCAGAGTACAGATGTGGCCCAGCATGGGCCTCCAGGTATTTCAAAATTATCCTGATCAGGTCCTTTACACATTGCTTAAATTCTAACAAGCAGAGTACTTCTTTAATCATTGTCATTAAGCAGGCCACAGGCAAGCTCCCTCCATCTCCTTTTTCATAAATGGCTCCGATAGCAGCTGTTCAGCTCCAAGGGGATTCAAGGAAAGAATCTCCAAGCTGAGATGATCCCTGAGCTTTCTGGAGTCCTGCCCCACCATTGAAGGTAATGGTGCCCCACCATTACCTTCAAGTTCTTTTTTTCTTTACTAGTTTTATTATTGTTTACTTTCTGGTTTTTGTTGATTTTTACTGCTTCCTGTCTGCAGCCATTTCTTCATACATCTCCACCTCCAAGAATCACCTACCCCCTTACTTCAAGGGAAAACAGTGTATATATAACATTAAGCATCCCTGGTCCCCTACCTCTCTCCTATTTTTATCATATTTTATCATATTTTCCATATTTTATCATATGACATCTAGTAATGATTAAAAATAATTGCCTTTAATCTGAGATCAGCTCCTTTTAGTGTTATTTACTTTTTGATTATTTTAACAATAGAATTTATATCATATTTTCTACTTTGCAAAGTACTTGTTAGCATTTATATAATACTTTGCTGTTTATAATACTTGACATGTTATTTCATTTTTTTCATGTTAGATCCAATATATGTATACATATTTATACAATTATCTTGTTGCACAAGAAAAATCAGATCAAGACGCTATTTCATTTGACCCTCACCACAGACCTCTGGGGTATTAATCCCATTTTACAATTATGAAAAGTGAGGCAGACAGCAGTTAAGTGACATGCCCAGGTCACTCAATTTGCAAGTATCTGAGACTGGATTTGAACTCGGGTCTGCTTGACCTTTCATTCCATGCTTATAATCAATTCTCTGTTCCCTCCTCACCCGCCTAATTGGCATGAGGTAGCTAATTCTCCCATATCTGCCTCCCTTATGACACAATATTGTATAAACCGCCCAAGTTCCCTTGAATTCCCTTCTTCCAGCACTATAGCACCCCATTACATTCCTGTACCAAGACCTGTTCAGCCACTTCTCAATAAGCACCCACTTTCTCCCCATTTCCCCCCATTTTCTCTCCCTCCATGGCCCCAGTCTATTTGTGCCTCTTTTGAGAGACCAGTAAAAAGCCAAGAACTCCTCATCAGATCTAAGACCCATGGCATCTAAAATCCAAAACAGCCATATTGTATAAAAACCTAGTAAGTTGGGCTGTGAACCTAGAACCCCTTCAACATCCAGCTGCAGAATTATCTCCTACAGACCCCACACTTAGGCAGAAAAGACAGTTCTTCCTTCCTTTCAGATTATAATAGATGAGTCCTTTGTAGAAGTGAAGAACAACTATAAATATGTACATATGTATGTGTATGTACATCATATAGTATACATGTGTTGCAGCTATATGTGCTTATTTGTACCAGTATATTTATACCAAATATATATATATTTGTACCAGTGTATTATACATGTTTAATATATGGTTACGTGACCCAGACCCATATATATATATATATATATGAATAAATAAATTAACAAATTCTCATAAGTCATGTTCTATGGGCACATTGCAATGTATATTTTCTGTGTTTCTGCATTATGTCGCATTGTACATGTATGTTGTGCTTAGACATCTGTGTGTTTGTGTGGCTGTTTATATGTGTGCATAATCAGGACTACTGGCCGAGCACATTGGGAGGAAAGGCACTGTATAAATGTCAGTGGTTATTAATATTTGGCCTTTTTTATATTTAGCTATCAAGGGCGCTTTCCATAATCGGTGACTAAAGGTCTATTTCTGTCCCTCCAACTGTAAACATTTTCAGTAAAAATAACCGTTGACCGGGAACAGTATTTCTACTGTTCATAATTTCTGATAAACATTATCTTGGAGATAATGAATCTTCGCTTTCTCTGCCTCTTATGGAACCCCATTTTCCCCAGTAGGCCTTTCCACGGCAAGCAGGGCTTTCCCTAGGTGGCTGGCTCCCTCCAGGGAGAGTGGCCACCCCCAGGTACCTCCCCATGGAAGCTATCTTGTGGGTTCTGCATCTGTGTGTGCTCACAAACTGGATGTGCTTACTGAGTGCCACAGAATAAACAAGCGTAGACTTATATGTGTGCACATGTGCACATAAAAATCTCAGGAATCAACAATAGCATGTCCACAAGTGTGTGATTTTTTTTTAAGTTCTTATTTAAAACAGGAGTCAATTCCTTTTACTTGGTGGTAGACCAAATTGCCAAGACTCCTGAGGGGAAGAGAGAGGAATATCAAATTATCCCTGAGCTGGAGTATGAGAGTTCAAATCTGAGCTACCATTACAAATTAAAAACCATTCTGATGGTTTCTTTCTAGAGATCTCTACTATTTAGGCACTGGGTGGTTGGGGGAATATTACCCAAGTTGCTGTGCCATGGCTTGAAAATCATACCAAAATGGTAACATTGGGAGGAACTCCAATGTTACAGGATTAGGAGGGAGAGGACCAAGGTTCTGTCACTCACAACTTTTGAGACATTGGACTTCAGTTCTCCATTTTGGACTAAATAACCTCAAAGAGCCCTTACAGCTCTGATGCTAGGCTTCATGTTCATCTCTCTAGAGCTCTAGTGCTTCTTCTGTTGGAAGAGGAAACTAGGCCCAATGATCCCCAAGGTCCCTTCCAGCTCTGAATCCCTGAACTGAGAATCTCATGCTGTGCTGGATCAGTTGGGAAGCCACATCATCCTTGTCCATGTGTCCCTTGGCCTAGCCAGGAATATTGTCTTTCATTTTGGGAATATTCAATCTCACTTTAGTTTTAATATTGATGTGAGGGTCATCTTTTTTTTTAATGAATCTTAGTCCTGGAGAGGATTCAATTTACAGCATCTAATGCTAGAAGAAACTGACTCCCTACTAAGTTCTAGATTTCCCATAATTCAGCGATAGATCTATATTTTTCTATTTTTCTATTCCTTCATGGACTAGTCTGGTGGAAAAACCAAGAATCTTGTTTTGGGGGGGAAACATCAAGAGCGCATGCTCTTCGAATGGACATGCTCATGTGTCCCAAGTAGCCCCCATCCATCATGGTGGAGGCAAGATGGGCAGATTATGCCTTCCCGATGTCAGGCCTGTGAATTAAAGCTTTGTTGCAAGTCAGCATACTTTGCAATTATTCCCACTGTTCCCAGACTATAAATCATGGCTTCTAGGCAGACAATCAGCGGTTTCCATCTCCTGTTTGAAGGCGCCCATGTTTGGTCTTAATTGTGCTGTCTAGTCCTGCACCCAGGACAGTGGGACATGACCGGTGCGGATAGCCTGGGAAATAAATTTCACTGTCATGAGGAGGGCCTATTTAAGGCCCATTCTATAAACCCTCTGTCTACATAGCTCTTGGGTATTTATGTTTGAATAATAGGAAATGAATTTAAATAGAAACACTTCTCAAGCCTTATCTCTGCAAACAAAAACCATAATTTATAATAAATTAACACAGCAGTTGTGAGCCTGCCATGCTTTTACTTTGCAGTTCTCACACCTCAGCTCTCAGGATGACACTTTTTTTTCTGATAAGGTAATCTTTATAAGGTGGTTGTGCAGGTGATTAGATCTGACAGATGCTGGTGCAGTGGGGAGAGGTTCACAGATAGAACAAGCAGACGAAAGGATTCCAGGGGGAAAACAAGGAAATCACAAACAGGACACCAAGTGGAAAGGAGATCTGATAAAGGAATGAACTGGTTCCAGGAATGCATTTCTGGGTCCCCAACAAAACTAACATTATTTACCCAAAATATATAAATCAGGCAAGAAAAAATTGACCTGGGGGAGGGGAACAGAGAGAAGCATTATTATTTTTTTTAATGCTGCCCTTCTAGCTATTCCCTAAGATTTCTAATTTCTGTCATGGATACCACTCTCATTGTAGTCACCCAGATTCCCAACCTTATGGTCAGCTTTGATTCTTTCTCAATCCTTAGAGCATAATGGAATACTGGATTTGATTCTAGTAGATCACTGTTCTTGCCTCTTGCAACCCACATAGATGACCCCAAGTCACTTAACCTCCTTGGCCCTCAGTTCCATCATCTGCAAAAGGGGGAGATTTATTAGATGATTTCTAAGGTCCCTTTTAGCTCTAAAATTATGATTTCTATGATCTTATGACCATCTGAATCAATATTTTAAAAAAATAATTTAGACTCTTCATTGGAAGGTCAAATACTAAAATGGAAGCATGAGTATTTTGGCCACATAAGAAGAAGAAGGGACTTATTGGAAAAGACCCCAAATTTGGGAAAAGTTGAAGATGATGATGATGATGATGATGAAGTTGATGATGGCAGAGAATGAGATGTGCTGGAGGCAACAAACATGAGTTTGGAGAAACTTTGGGAGCTAGTGGAGGATAGAAGGCCCTGGGTCATAAGGAGGCAGACAGGACTGGATAGCTAAACAACAGCAACAAAATTACT
Organism: Sarcophilus harrisii; assembly: GCF_902635505.1. Taxonomy (NCBI): domain Eukaryota; kingdom Metazoa; phylum Chordata; class Mammalia; order Dasyuromorphia; family Dasyuridae; genus Sarcophilus; species Sarcophilus harrisii. Next base: position 640,980,895 of record NC_045427.1, on the reverse strand, counting down.
CACAACACCACAACATCCCTGGAATCAGTCCCCATCCCTGTATTTGCAAAATGACTTCCCTAATAAAATTTCTCACTACTTCTGGTCTAGACTATTGAAGCAGCTTCCTAATCATTCCCCTTACCTCTTCTATGCAATCTAAGTATCCACCTCAGTCACCTTCTTGTTCTATTTTTTTCCCTTTCTTTTTTTGTGGGGGAGAAGGAAGGTTCAGTCACCTTCTTAATAAATGCTACTGAGCTCTCTGGATCATTAGACCCCCAGAGACCATCCATGGAGGTTTTATCCATCAGGAACTCCTGCTCTGAGGAGAAGTTGTCCTATCTGGTGAAGAAGGGAACCCACCCGGCCCCACAACCTAGATTGGAATTATGGGCAATCTCTACGTAGCTCACAGTACCCGAACCACATGAAAATGGATCTCCTATCTGATTTTAATGTCTTTGTGTATTCATGAAAAAGAAACACAAAAATATGTGTGGTTTTCTGGGTCAATATGCGGTCTGTGGGTACCTTTAGGTTCATTTAGGGACTCTTGTTTCTATCTGAGTTTGACACCACAGCCCTAAGCTCTGCTTGCTGGCCCATCCTGCCAGCCTTAAAGGAAAAGGGCAGATGTTCCATTTATCTCCCTCCCCACATCCCATTTCCCACCTTCCCCCTGGCTCTGGGAACCTCTATCAAACCAATGTTAGCACTGCTTCCAGAAAGAGGCCATCCACCCATTACCCCGTCAGGATGACTTCCCAAACCAACCGTCCCTTCCCCGGCCACCCTTCCCATGGCGGCGTCTCCCACTTTGGTTCGGCCCTTGCATCTCCCATGACTGACAGAATTCACAGTTCATAAATGCCTGTTGAATTTCTCTCTCTTTTTTGTGCCTGTTGAATTTCATTGAATTAAATGGCATATTCCTCAGCAGACTGTGACTTCCCTGATGTCAGAAATTAATGTTTTTGTCTTTGTATACGCAGCATCTCACATCCAGGAGGTATTCAATAAATGCTGCTAAATTAAATAGGATTTTCCATTATGAGCCAAACAGAAACAAAGAGTTAGAGACAAAGCTGAGCACAAAGACACATTAGCTCTAGTTAATATCCAAAGGCCACAATCACCCTGATTCATTCAGAAAGAAAATCTAAGTGGCCTTCAGAGACATTTAGGGTGCAGCTAGTTGACAGAAGTGTACAGAATTGGCATCAGAGAGACCTGTGTTCAAATCCTTCCTCAGACACTTATAAACTGTGTGATCCTGGTCAAGTCACTTCCCCCGTCTTCCTCAGTTTCCTCTTCAGTAGAACGGGAGTGATAACTAATAACACCTACTTCCCAGGATTGTTATGAAGCTCAAGTTAGATGATAATTGTAAAGAACTTAGTACAGTGTAAACAGTTTGTAAATGTCAGTTATTATTACTCTTGTTAATACTGCTTTGATCACACCTCAATTATATATATTCACTCACTTATAAATGGTACATTCACTCTGTTCTAATAATTGTGTAGAAAAATAAAAAATTAATAAAGGAGTTCATCGATATGAAATACTTGGTTCTAGAATCCTAGGGAAGGAACCACAAGAGTTTCCTGTCCTGAGCAGAGGTGTGATGTGATCAAATCTGCACTATGGAAGCTGAGAGGAGGATGAATTCATGTCGAAAAAGGCTGGAGGCAGCATACCAATTAGGGAACGATTGTCACAGTCCAGATGAGAGGCAAGGAGGTCCTGAGCTAGTCTGAGTAGAAAGAAGGTGACAGATTGAAAGATATTAAAGAAATAAAAATGACAAGAGTTGACCAGTGATCGAATGTGGAGGATGAGGGAAAATGTAAAAGCAAAGTTGATGTGGCCATCGCCAACCCAGATGATGGAAGGATTGTAACGCCCTCAGCGATGATACGGAAATATGAAAAAGAAGAGGTTTTGGGTGGGCGGATGGGAAGACAATGTAATGAAATCCAAGAGGAAGATCACAACCTTTCCATGTCTGCTCATCCAACACCAATCCCTTTACCCCAAAAAAGGCTATTCAGCCCACAGAGCCTTCCGACTGAAGGGGACTGCTCCAACCCCCAGCCAATAAGGGACACAAGACACTGAAGGAGAGGAGGATGTTTTCCCAAGCACACCATTGCAGCTACAGCTGGAAGGGCAGGGGTCAATCAGGATATAACTGCTTTGAGCAGCCAGCTTGACTCAGAAAGATTGTGACCTTAATCACCAGAGGGAGGGGGACACTGGAAGAGTTTGGCAGGATTTGGCGATTGGTGAAACTATTCTGAAGAAAAGACCCATTATAGGTGATAACAGACAAATCAGGATCTAACCTTCTTCCAACCCTCTGGTTGATTGATTTTGTGCCCCTTGAATTGAGGTCAGAACCCACTTACAGTTAGGCTGCATCCCTCACTTTGGAGACCAATTCTTCAGACCTCAGTTTACTCATCAATAAAATTGAAGCAACAATATTGAGTAGTTTTCATCACTGAGTTGTTATGAGGGAAATTCTCTCTCTACCACATGAGATCCTTTAGGAACAAGATGTTTTATAAACTTTATATATCTTGCATGTAGCTAGGTGATTCATCATCTCGAACCTCATTAGATTGTACTCTCTTTAAAAGCAGAGATTTGTATTTTTGCCTTTCTTTATATCTCCAGCATTTTGAATTGTGCTGGGAAGTCAGTCAGTTAATAAAAATTTATTAACTTATTAATCACTGATTAATAGCATTAATTTATTCATATGAAATATGTGTCGAGTGCTGACACATAGTAAGTACTTTTATGAATTTTTATTGACTTTCTCTGCCTTCCACCACAAAGTGCATCGCCTGATATGTGATAAGCACTTAACAAATCTTTAATGAGTTGAATTGAACTTTAAAGCACTCTATAACTAGATCAAGAGTATGGAAGGGCCTTTAGAAATATTCTTGTTGTATCTCTTCATTTTACAGATAAGGAAACTGAGTCCAAAAGGTCTGGGGGTGGATGGAAGGAGCATGCAATATCACAGAGCTAATAAATGAAGATTCGGGACTCAAACATATCTCCTAACTCCAAGTCTATTGCTCTTTTTCATGAATGATTTATTATCTTTTAAATTAGGATAAGGGAGTCATGGACTTTGCCGCGATGACAAGAATTTTGAAAGAGGCCATTATCTTTTGTATCTTCCCTTCCGAGGTTTCTCGTGCCTTTTTCATATTTATTGACAATTTCATACTTCAAAATCATTTGCATGATTGGGAGTCAGTGAGGAGAGGGGAAAAGGGAAAAGAAGGCAAATGATTCTCTCCAGCCTCAAAAGACTGGGTGGAAAGTGTCCACAGGGAGACACTCTGCTTTCATCCTAGGGCATAGAGGGAGCGAAGGAAGTCCAATCTCTCTATGTCAGCTAGGAGTAAGGGCAGGATGTTTTCCATTTAAAAGGAAAAGTCTTCAAGTCTTCACAGCAACCTAAGCAGTCCTTTTGTGAATGAGCCAAGTGAAGTTTTAAGGCTTACAAACAACAGATTAAAATAGATAGACAACTCTTGAAGCATCTTGAGATGACTTCATTAAAACAACAATAATTATATTTCCTCAAAGTAGCAACAATGATAGGAAGCAGCAGCAAAGTGAAACTTTGGCAAATGGAAGCAATGGATGGAGACGGCAGTGACAGACAGATGAACAGATGGCAGAGTTTCATCAGATAATAATTATGGTGGTAGGATGAAGCAACACAGTGGTGAGATTCTATGATTTTCTAGAACCAAATGCAGAGCCTAGAGGGTCAGCCCCACGGAGGGACCCTGGGCCACACCTAGAAGCTACAGGAACAAAGAAACATCAACATACAGTTGATTGCCAGAAGATAAAGCCATAAAGACTCAGTTTACAAATCTGCCTTATAAATCAGTCTTATTCCAAAGCATCACATTACTCCACCTCTCTAATGCTCATGGCTCAAATAGCTTTGAAGCATCACAAGTAGTTTCAAAGAATCACAGCTTCTAGCTTGCGTTTGGAATTTTGACCATCGTTCTCTCTGGCAGGAAACAAAAATCAGGATATGAATTTCCAGAACTGAGACACATTGATCAATGGGCCAACGAAGCCTAGATACTTCCTCATCTCTGAGTAGTTTTGCTAAGGAACTACTTACAAAAAGACTGGCGGATACTTGTATCCAGTTATTTGTGTTAAGCAAGTTCAACATTACTCTATTACAAATTTTTTCCCCAGTTATTTACTTGCTATTCTACTCCAATTAAATACTCTATATTTGATCTGGCAGGTAGGTACAGCAGTAGAGAAAGTATTGGCCTGGAAGACTAGAAAGTCTGAGCTCAAATGTTGTCGACATTTACCAGCTGTAGGATCTTAACCCCTCTCATCCTCCACGCCTTGTAAAATGGGTGTCTGACGTGCAACCCCCGAAGGTCCCTTTTAGTTTTAAATCTCTGAGCCAATGATCCAGTGCTTTAGGATTCCTGCCTAGAGATTTAGGATTTTTGTTGGTGAAGCCCAACGAGGAGCTGAAGCCTGCCCGTATCACCCCAATATTAGACTGGCCAGTCAAGGGAATTCCAAAGTGAGGGGAATATGTGTGTGACATTAGCTTTGCTATGTGTCAATTTATATTATATATCTTTGCCCAACTGTGCTTAAACATTTGTCCTTTTCTGCTTTTTTCTGCATCTCTCCCCCAATTAGCTAATGGCTACATTCTGTTTCCAAATATAAATATATTTCATTTTATTGTCTTTATTGTGCTTTTTTTTTTTTTTTTTTTTTTTAACAAATTGAAGCTTTGGGCAATCCTGGGTCGAACAAGTCTATCAATGCCATTTTTTCCAATAGCATGTGCTGAAATGATTTGTATTTGTCATATTTTGGTAATTCTCAAAATATCTCAACCTTTTCCATTATGATTATATCTGTTAGGTGATCTGTGATCAGAGATTTTTGATGTTACTATTGCAGTTGTTTTTTTGACAAAGTAGATAGAGAACTGAGCCTGAAATGAGAAAGACTCTTTTTCCTGAGTTCAAATCTGTCCTCAAATACTTACTAGCTGGGTGACCCTTTTTTCCCCCAGTTCTTCATCTGTAAAATGAGCTGGAGAAGGAAATAGTAAACCACTCCAATAGCTTTGCCAAGAAAACCCCAAATGGGGTCACAAAGAGTCAGACATGACTGAAAAATGATTCAACAACAGCATAGCTGTAATTGGGGGGGAGGGGTGCCATGAACTATATCCGTATAAGATGGCGAATTTAATCAATAAATGTTCTGTATGTTCTGACTGCTCCACCAATCTACCATTCCCAGTCTCTTTCCCTCTCCTTGAGTCTCCCTATTCCCTGAGATGCAACAATATTGAAATTAGGTCAGTTAATAACGCTACAATGACCTCTGAGTGTTCAAGGGAGTCAATCCATGTGGCAAATTTCATTGCTTTCTTATTTTAAAAAATTGCCATAGATCTCTACCACCTTAATCAATCAGCAACCATCAACATCAAGGCAGGAACCTCCACCAGCAAAAAGATGATAACTAGCTGAAGGATCAGATGATGACTAGCATTTTTTTTAGCTATTTTTAAATGTTTAAATTAAGATAGACACAATAATTCTTAGACATAATAATATCGTACATTTAATAGACTATTTATATTCCCTGGGAAACCAAAACATTTTTGTCATTCACTTTATTGTGGTGATCTGGAATCAGACCCACAATATCTCCAAAGGCCCTTAGCAAAAATAGCCTTGATCAAATTTTCCCATTTGGCAGGACACTTGTCAGTTATATCAGATGGAGATACCAGGCGAGAGCAGAGCTGATGTCTCCATGATCCAGATGCCTCAATATTCTCTGGACCAATCTGCATCGGTTCCAGATGTGGATATTCTGTGTCTGCCATCCAGTGTGATAATCAACATCCCCAACGCAAATTGGAAGCTGTGATCGTTCAAAGTTACTTCACCTTTGAGCCATGAGGACTAGAGCTGAGAAAGAAATACTTTGGACTAAGGCAGATTTCAAAGCTCCCAATGAATCCTTTGGGCAAACATGTTATATGCTAGAGCTGAAGCCATGGGTCCTATAATTCTCATTTCTGTATTTGCAGCTGGAGGAAGAGGTCAATGAGTCCTTCCTCACAACAATCTCTCTCTTTATCCTTTTTATTTTCTAGCATTTTCTTTTCTTTGTGCTTCCTAACCTCGTCATATCATTTTGGTCTGTTTTGGTATCATTCCCATTAAAATGTATGCTCCATAAAGACGGAGAATATTTTTCATTTTGTATAGATAGTCCCCACACTTAGTTCACTTACTATATGCTCAATGAATTGAATGTAATTAGTTTTAAAAACAAGGACTCGGTGTTAACTAAATTGCGTTTCTTTCTCAAGACCTAGCAGAGCACATACTCCATAAGAAGATTTTGTTGAGAGGATTTGGCAATTCAGGCTAAAAGGACAGAGACAGTACAGAGTGACAGCAGAGTGAAATTAAGATTTGGTCCTGAATGTAGTAAGAAAAAAATATTTTTAAATTTCATTTTTTATTAATTTTATTTTTGCAAATACATGCAAAGATAATTTTCAACATTCACCTTTGCAAAACCTTATGTTCCAAATTTTTCTTCCTCCCCCCTAAAAAAAGGCAAGCAATTCAATATAGGTTAAACATATGCAAGTCTTCTAAACGCATTTCCATATTCATCATGCTGTGCAAGAAAAAACAGATCAAAAGGGGAAAAAAAATAAGAAAAAGAAAGAAAAAACAAGCAAACAAACAACAACAATAAAATACTATGTTTTTATCCATATTTAGTCTCCATAGTCCTTTCTCCGGATGCAAATGGCTCTTTTCCATCTATTTATTGCAACTGTCCTGAATTATCTCATTGTTGAAAAAAGCCAAGTCCATCACAGTCAATCATCATTTAATCTTGTTCCTGTGTACAATGTTCTCTTGGCTCTGCTCATTTCATTTAGCACCAGTCTTTTCAGGCTTTTCTGAAATCATCCTGCTGATAGTTTCTTATAGAAAAATAACATTCTATTCCATTCATATACTATTCAGCCATTCCCCCACCAATGGACATCTATTCACTTTCCAGTTCCTTGCCACTACAAAAACAGATACTACAAACATTTTTGCACTTGTGGGTCCTTTTCCCTCTTTTATGATCTCTTTGGGATACAGACATTGTAGAGACACGGCTGGAATCAAAGAGAATGCACAATTTGATAGCCCATTAGCCATAGTTCTGAATTGTTCTCCAGAATGGTTGGATCAGTTCACAACTCTACCAACGATGTATTAATGTCCCAGTTTTCCCACATTCCCTCGAGCATTTATCATTATCTTTTCCTGTCCTCTTAGTCAACCTAAAAGGTATAAAGTGGTACCTCAGAGTTATCTTAATTTGCATTTAAGAGAAAATATTTGGCAAAGGTCTTAAAACATTATTTGGCCACATCGGGCCAGAAAGGATTATTTCTGTTACATCAGGAAACCAATATGGTGTCATGGAAAGAGACCTAGCCCAGGAGACAGAACAGCGGGGTTGTGTAATCCTGGTTAAATTGCTTCCTTTTATAGGCCTTGGTTTTCCCAATATTTTAACGCTTGTGAAATGCTTGATATAGACCATTTCATTTGATCCTCATAGCCCTGTGAGGTACATACTACAACTGTTATTATCCCCAATTAACAGATGAGAAAACTGAAGTCCCAAATGAAAAGTTCAATGTCATAGTTAGCCAATGTCTGAGATGAAATTTGAACTCAGATCTCCCTGATTCCGGGCTCAGGGTCTAGTGCCTCTCAAATGAAAAGGCTGGATTCAATTATCCCTAAATTCTCTTCCATCTTTCAATTAGAGGATTACTGCTTCAGTATTAATGAAGTCTAAGTTAATTTGCTGGCTGACATAAGCTAAAGGAGCTCCATTGCTATAGACTCTCTGGAAACTCTTAGCTTTTTGCTTTCATGGAGGGATTTCTAGATGACATCAAAGAGCTACAGAGCTTCCTCTTGTAATTAGAATGTCCCCTTGCCTCATCACATCTGAAAAATGTGAGAGTTTGGCATGAATTCCCTAGTTATTTCTAAATTTCTATCTTGTTTCTCTGTTAGAATACAAACTTCCTTTTTTTTTCCGTTTTTAATTTTTTTATCCCCAATACTTAGAGTGCCCACTATATTCAAAATACTTATAAATACTTGTTGAGAGATCCAAGATTATTCCAAAGAACTCATGATGAAAAATGCTATCTGCCTCTAGAGACAGAACTAATAGAATCTTTTTTTCACTTTCTTTTTTGTTTGAGTTTTCTTCCACAAAATGACTAATATGAAAATGTTTTACATGATTGCACATGTATAACCTGTATCAGATTGCTTACTGTCTCACAGAGGGAACAAGAAAAGAAGAGAGGGAAAGAATTTGACACTCAAAAAAATTTTTTTTCAGATTAAAAATGTTTTTATATGTAAATGGAGGGAAAATAAAATAACATTTAAAAATTTAAAATAAAAAAATACTTGGTGATTGATTGACTGATGTAGACAGAGGAAAAAGGTTAGAAGGAAGGAAGTAGATATTAATTAAGTACCTGAAACTGGAGGACTGTCATGTTCTACTATGGTCAAGATAAGCCAATTTCATGCTGACATGTCTTTCTTCAATGAGGAAATTCTCCACAGCTGCCTTTTTCTTTTATGAAAAGAATGACTTGATCAAAAGTCATGGCAATGGGATTGGCAGTGAGTAAGGTCAAGCCCAAGGCCAATATCTCCTCCCTACAGTTCAGCCCTAAAACAATAGTAGACCTGGAATTCCAATGTAAATTACCCTTCAGACTTCTGTCCCAAATCAGCATGTTCATAATTTAATGTCTATGATTATAATGTAAAAATAAGAAAAAAGCAACCAAAATAGTGTGTAGCAATTTTCTGATAAAGTAAATTTGTTCTCCCCCCTCCATTTGGATTCAAACAGCCCAGAGAAAGGTTTTGTTTTGCTTTTAAAACTATGTGTTAATTAAAAATATGGAAATGGATTTTGAAAACCACAGTCCATCCCATAGTGGAAGGCCGATCGCCAGAGATCTGTTCACACAACCAGGTCTTTTTCCTGATGCATTTTAATAAAAATCTAAGTTGCTAATTGTTTTTGTACATGCTGTTCTCCAAAGGAAATTATGATTCCAGTGAAATATATAATTATGCTTGCAACAAACATGATAACTCAAGCTTAGGCAATGCTGAGCAATTTGGGTCAACAAAGCACTAAGTCAGATCCTGTTTTGTGCCATTTTTCTTCCCATTAAAGTCAAGGACCCTTTTCTGATTTTCACTAATTCTCATATTTTGATAGTATACTTATTCAAAAGAGGCCTAGCTTACCATGCATCACTTCCCTCGAGAAATTTGGAACTGGGAACCTGGTAGACAGAAAACCAAATACTTGGGTCCATCAGGATGCCTGTATCCCAACAGTGATAGATTGAGTGAACTGAGTTTCTCTCCAGGGTGATGAAATTCAGGGAGGGCACTCAAAGAATTTCTTGGCCTTTAGAAGCATACAAACAACTAAATTCAGGCATACATATGCACATATACTCCTTAACAATAACAGGTTAAAATAAGAAGGTCTTTCTTTCTTTCTTTCTTTCCTTCCTTCCTTCCTTCCTTACTTCCTTCCCTTTCCCCTTCTTTATTTCTTTCTTTCTTTCTTTCCTTCTTTCTTTCCTTCCTTCTTTCCTTCCTTCTTTTCTTCTTCTCCTTCTTCTTCTTCTTCTTCTTCTTCTTCTTCTTCTTCTTCTTCTTCTTCTTCTTCTTCTTCTTCTTCTTCTTCTTCTTCTTCTTCTTCTTCTTCTTCTTCTTCTTCTTCTTCTTTTTTCTTCTTTTTGCAGCCTCACCCCTTGGTGAGTTTCTCCTTAACCCAATTTCTCATTGCTTTTCTTACCTCTGGCATCCAAACCAACGGAATTGAGGGCAAATTCCATATCACTTGACCCTAGGAGCTTCATGCTCCAAGCACAAAATAAGTTAGTTATGGCTCTGAGCTAGAAACAATGCTTTAAAAATTTTGAATCACAAATTATAGGCTCACATATGAAGGAATGAAAGAGAATTAGAGGTCATTTATTCCACACTCATTTGACAATTAAAGAAACTGAGGTCTAGAGAGGGGAGATGGCATGCCATATGCATGTATGTATAATATCTATCTCACCAGTTACTAATCTAGTGCCTGGAACATGATATGTGCTTAAAAATGCTTGTTGAATTAATTAGTGAATGGATCAAACAAAAAATAAAGAGGATCATGAGAGGTAAAATGATAATTTTGATTGCATAAAATTAAAAAGGGTTTGCACATACAAAGTCAGTGCAGCCAAAATTATATAGAAAACAAATAAATAGGGAAAAATTTAAAGCAAATTTCTCTTCTTGTAGCCTCATTTCTTAAATACATAGGGAGTTGAGTTAAATTTATAAAAAAGTAAGAACCATTCCCCACTTGATAAATGCTTCAAAGGACATGAACAGATAGTTTTCAAAAGAAGAAATAAAAATTAATATCAATAATCATATGAAAAAATTTCTTTGAATCACTAATAATTAGAAAACACATATGAAAACAACTTTCAGGTACCACTTTACACTCATCAGATTGGCTAAGATGACAGAAAAAGAAAATGACAAATGCAGGAGGGATGTGGAAAAATAGATACTAACACACTGTTGGCAGCTAGGTGGCATGTAGTATAAAATGCCAGGCCTGGAGTCAGAAAAACTCATATTCCTGATTTCAAATGCAGTCTCAGATACTTACTGCCTGTGTGACCATGGGCGAGTCACTTAATTTCATTTACCTCAATTTCCTCCTCTGTAAAATGAATGGGAGAAGAAAACGGCAGGCTACTTCAGACATAATTGAAAAATGACTAAACAACAATGTACCATTGGTACAGTCATACATTTTGATCAAATCATTCTGAAAAACAACTTGGAACTATAAAACTGTGTGTATCTTATGATTCTGCAATAACACTATTAAGTCTGTACTTCAAAGAGATCAAAGAAAAGTGAAAAAACTTATATCTACAAAAATATTTATAGCAGCTCTTTGTGTGGTAGCAAAAAAATTGGAAATGTAGGGGATGATTGTAAATTGGGAAATGGCTGTATAATTGTAGTATATGATTATAATGCAGTATTATTGTGCCATAAAAAACAAAGGAGATGGTTTCAGAAGAAAGCTGGGAAGGTTAATATGAACTGATGCAAAGTGAAATGAATGGAATGAGATCACTGAATTTAGTAACGGCAATTTTAATGATGATCAACTGTGTAAAAAAAAAAAAAAAAACTTAACTACTATGATCACTACAATAAATGATGCATGACAACTCTAAAGCACTCATGATAAAAAATAACATTCACTTCCAGAGAGAGAACTGATTAAAAGAGTATAGGTTGCAGCAGACTTTTTCATGTTCTTCATGTTTCTTGCTTTATTTTTTGAAACAAATGACTGATATGTAAATATGTTTTGCATGACTTCACATTTATACTTGATATTCTATTGTTTACTTTCTCAATGAGTGAGGGAATAGCTAGAAGGTAAAAAAAAAAATCTGGAACTAAAAATTTTTTTAAATGAATAATAAAAATAATTTTAAAAGTGAGTAAATGAGTGTGATAATTGTTAGAACTGGGAACAAAATCAAGTTCACTAACTCCAAATGCAGTGTTCATTTCTTTCCTTTTCTTTTTTTTTGTAGTCCTTTGAATTGCCTCAAGTACTCTCCTATATTAATCCCTTCTCTTTTCTGCTGACAAAATTATTTTCCTAAAGCTCAAATCAGAATATGTCATCTCTCTTCCCTACTTGATGAGCTCTAGAGGATCCCTATCACCTTCAGCATCAAATATAAAGCTTCCTATTTGTTATTTAAAGCTCTTTATAAACTGATCCCATTCTCCTTATTCTAGCCTCCTTGCACCTTCTAGCTATCACATACTCTACAATCCTGTGACGGTTCTAGTTTCAGTTCAACAGACATGGTGCCCCATCTCCCATCTCCAGTTCTTTGTACTACAAATACTCGCTCACTTAAACCCCTCGGTAACCTTTAAGGTTAAGTTCAAATAGTATTTTCTATAAAAAGTCTTTTTAGGTCTCCTTTAGCAGCTAATGTCTTCCTTTTTGAGATTATCTCCCATCTATTCTGCGTATATCTTATGGGCACATAATTGCTTTCATGTTATCGCCCCCAGGATCAGTCTAGCAGGAAGCAGAAGGCAGAAAGCCAGGAAAGCTGGAGCTTGGTACCTAGCAGCTCTGACTGCCTCAGGAGACCAGTCCCAAGGGGTTGTGGTTCAGGCCCAGGCTCCAGTCATTCTGAAACTGGGCAATAGGCAGGGGACCCAAGCACAGACTTAGACATGGAAGAAGACAAAGAACCAGGTTTATCTTGGTCCATCTCTATCATTTGTGATCTCTCCAAACCTCAGATCATCTCATGGGAATGAATCAGAATTATTTTCAATCTTAAATTCTATACTGATGCTGAGGATCGAGACAAGGCCTTCCATTACAAAGCATAGAGTGACCAGGAGTGATATAACTCGATCCGGGGGCAGCTGCCCTATGGATCTAAGAGTTTTCATTTCACCTTCTTCTCTATCCCATCAAAGATTGGCCCTATCCTTAAGCCATGAGAACTCTGGGATCACAGATTCAGGGATACAGTGTTGCAGCTGGAGTTAAAACCTAGATTCACATCCTACTTCTGACACCTAGGGATTCTGTGACCAAGAACCAATCACCCAAGCTTTTGAAGCCTCCACTTCTTACTCTATAAAGTAGACAATTACAAAGAGAATCTCCGTTGGTCCTTGACCCTAGAAAGGGTTGACAAAGCATGATGAACATTTGTCTTCTAGATTTGTTCCTGAGGAGCCCAAGGCAGCCTTGTCCAGAAGTACTGGAGCTAAAATCAGGAGACTGAGTTCAAAGCCTCCTTAAGGCCCTAAGAAAAATCACTCAGCTGCTCTTTTATCATCCCTGTTTGAAGTGTGTTGCCCACATGATGTGTACGTCCACATGGCTTTGTCTGCATTGGGCTTGTGGAGAAACTTTGATAATTACCTCCTCTCCCCAGTGAGATTTCAATTATTGCCTGGAGAGTAGCAAGAGAAGGGGCAACAAAGCTGGATACTATTCTTCTCTGAAATGGGGTACCCAGCTGGAATTATATCTCCTGACTCCCTTAAATATTGCTAATCTAGAGGAGTGAATGTTTTCTTAGGTTCAAGCTTTCCTAATATTTTTCCTCTAGAGAAGAAGGTTTCTCTCTGAAGGCAAAATACAAAAAGTCATCACCAATATTTAATGATAAATAAAATCATTTATCCAAGCTGATAGAAAAAGTAATATAAATTAGAAGATATTAGAGTCTTTTTTTTTTTTTCTAAGGCAATAGGGGTTAAGTGATGTTACCCCAGGTCACACATCTAGGAAATAAAAAGTGTCTGAAACCAGATTAGAACTCAGGTCCTCCTGACTTCAGGGCTGGTACCCTATCCACTGCACCAACTAGCTACCTCAATGTAATAGTCTTTTATCTGGGAGAAAGTTGAGATCTCACTCAACCAAGAGAAAGATTGCCCAGTCTCACCCTGAAATTGAAGTAGACAAGCTATAAATCTGAGAGATGTGGAAGAGCTGGATTTCCCCTAGTTTGCTGCTTTCAGTCTTTTTTCCCTCTCTCCCTGGAACTGATTGTGGTCTCTCTCAAAGAATGAAGAAAAAGAATTTCTCTTTTCTCCAAAACTCTGGAGCCACTTCTGTCCCTCCCACAGGAGCACAGAGTAACATCATCATTATCCCCCCAAAGAGGAAGATCTTAATGCAAATGCTTCAGGCTTAAAGCCAGGCTTACTGCTGCCAAATGGCTACAATGACCTTTGCACTATTGATCTCCCAGGGTTATTATGAAAAAAATTTACAAATTTTAAGCCTACTTGGAAATAGAATTGTTATTAAGAATAATATCTAGTCAAGGTGGCCCAAAGGAGAGAGGGCTAACCTTGGAATTGGGAAAACCTGAGTTGTGATGTTACCTCTGATGCTTTCTAACCAGTTGTGTGGGTCTGAGCATATCACTTAACTATTCCCTACCTCAATTTCCTCATCTGTAAAATAGATAAATAATAGTACTTATCTCATAGGGTTTATTATGAGGAACAAATTGAGATAATTCATAAATCACTTTGCAATTCAAAAAGTAAATTCAATAAACATTTATTAATCACCTACTATGTATCGGGCACTATGGATACAAAAAAGGGGGAAAAGACAATCCCTGATTTCAAGAAGTTTGTAATCTAAATGCTATTATCATCACTTATATTAAAATAAAATTATCAAGAGGCAGCTCTTGGTGCAATAGTTAGCTTAAAGGATCTGGGTGCTATTTACTATTCATGTAATTTTAGGCAAATCCCTTCATCTCCATAGGCCTGAGTTTCCTCAATTTTAAATGAGGGACTTGGACTAAATGACCTCCAAGGTGCCTCCCAGCTCTAAATCAATAATCCTATGAATTCCAGATCATTTTGTAAAGAGGAAAAAAAAATGCACTTTAATCCTTACAAGAAATTTTAGAACTAGAAGAGAATCTTGAAATCACATAACCTAATTATTCATTTGACAGAAAAAAAAAATAATTGAGACCTAAAATGACTCCCAAGACCACAAAGCTTGTTGATGACACAACCAGGACAGGAAATTATTTCTCTTGTTGCCCAGTCCAATGCTCTTTCCATAATTTTTTTTTTAAATATCTTTTCCGAAACATTGTGTTTATAATGTAGATTTTTCTTCCACTGTGCTGCTTTGCATTTTTGATTTTTAAAAACACAAGAGGAACGTTGTAGTCTCCTTACGATTCATTCCAGCTCCAATTCAACCAATCAGTATTATCAATTAAGCTCTTGACTATGTGCAAGGCACTGTGTCAGGTACTTGACATGCAAAGACAAGACACAAAACTGTCCCTGCCTTCAAAGAGCTTACATTCTCCTGGGGGATACAACATAGGAACATACAAGACAAGGATTTCAGTCAACTGGGGATCCCAACTGGCATTCACTGTTCAGAAGAGGAAGTTTAGAACCAAGGAAGTCAAGTTACCTGCCCAGTTCAGAAGCAAAACAAGAGCCTACTCCCCTGTCTTGAAATCGAGACCTCTTTCCACAGTACCCTGCTCCTGTACAGATAAATAGACACAAAATATATCCAAGGCATTATGAGCTAAATTCAAGAAAAAGCTTGAACTAACAACTTGGAGGCTCTAAAAAAGGCTTCATGGAGGAGGCAGTATCTGAACTGTACGTTTAAATGAAGCTATGGATTCTGGGGTGCAGAGGAAAATGTGAAACTGTGGAAATAGGAAGTGGAACATTATGTAAGGGTGAGTTTGATAGCTTAGGAGAATATGACTAGAAATAAAGTAAAATAAAATGGGAGCAGGAGATCTCTCCATTCCCCGGCTCCCCAAAATTGTTCACCATCCCAGGATAATGGTAGATTTCAGAAAATGACCTTCAAGGTAACTTAGCAATAGAGATGGCCACCAAATCTAAATATTTACCATCTAAATATCGAGTTAGCCTATCACAAGCAAGTGACCTTCATTATGTTCACGATAACTTGCCTTGAGCCAGCTGGGCTCCATCTTGCTTAATGGAAGCCCCTGAGAGAGCCTGGGAGGTCCCTGAAAGCAATGACTTGTACAGTGCGTGGGACGAGAAGGTGCTTGGCACAGTCCCTGGGGAGGAAGGGTTTGGCTGCTTCCTGTGGGAGCTTTTGGGCCGAACACAGATGAGAAAACTGGCAACAGTCAATGAAGGAGCCCCAGAACCCTGCCCTGTCCAGCCCATAAAGACCCGGAGCTGGACGCTGGCTGCTCAGCAGTTAGTTAAAGGATATTAAAAATGCACAGCACCAAGGGAAAATATTTATAGGCGTGACAGCAAGTTTCCTTGTAATAATTTATGGGCTAACTGCAGAAAAAGGAAACACACAAACGTTGAATAAAATAGCCAATATGTAAACATCATGGCTTCTACAAACTCTCCCATTAAAAATTAGGATTGAGGTTTAGTAAAAGTAAATGGCTACATCTCAGTGGTCAACAATGGCCTGCATGCTAAGGGTTACTGACTGATTTATAATTTCCTGGGTTGTTGCTTTTTTTTTTTTTTAAAGTATCTATATTTGTCAGCACAATTTTTATGTCTCATTCGTTAAAATAGTCACCAGAGATCCCAAAAGATACATAATGTTGCTTTGATTTCTCCAAAGATCTCCTAGCACATGAAAAATGTCCACACTTATCACTAAAAGGTTTTTATTTGTGAACAGAACCAGCTTCCAGGTAGCCCCAGCCAGGATAACATCCCTTTCCCCCTTTCTCTTTCCCTCCTTGCAGGTTAACCCCGATCTGCCATGTAAATGGCACTCCAGATGTCATACTTTGAAGTGAACCTGTGTGGTTCACTGCCTTTCTGTATTACAAATTGCAAAATTTTGTCAGGAGAGGAGCAGAGATGGAAAGAAACCCAAGATGTTCCCATCCCAAGCTCTTGTGCTGAATGAGCAAAATTTATCCAAGAGCTCTGCCTTGAAACTCTTTTTCAAAGCTTCAACTGCCCCCCTGCAGAAGTTTTTCCATTCCCCATACTTCTGAACAGCTAGGATTAAGAAATAGCAAGGAAAACATCACTAGAAGTCAATTCCCCCAACGATCTCCATGCTCAACATGCAATGCAATATGGCAACCACAAAAACTCTAGTGTGGATAAGGATTGTGATCATGTCACCTGATAAATGAATAAAGTTGGGTCCATTTATCCCTTGAAGAAGTGAATGGAAGTTTCAATGGGACCAATTTGAGCTTGGTGGTAGGAAAAAAAGTCCTGACTACTAGAATTATCCTAATGTAGAATGGGATTACGCTCCGACCTCATCCCACCCCACCTCACACGCACCCTCCCCTCCCACTCCCAATTTCCTCCTCTCCCACACTGGGGAAGGGGAGTCTGCAAGCAAAAGTTATACGAGCATTTGTAAGATGTGTTGTAATGGGGATTCTTTTTCAGGCGTGGGTTGGACTGGATGGCCACTGAGCTTCCTTCCAAGTCTGAGATTCTGTGATTTTATGAAAAAGAAGAAAATCAAACATTTTAAAAGTTTTACTTGACAAACATCCAGGTACATATGTGGGTGCCATGGAATGAAGTAACCTGATGATGTTTGAAATCAGAAATGTCACCAAGAAAATCTCTGTCAAACTGAACTAATATAATGTACCAATAATTGACTTCCTAGTTCTTAAAAATAAACCCCATGGAACATTTACTCAAGGTTCAAATATTCATAAGTGCTCATTTAAATAGATTTGGATTTCATTTCATACTGAGAGTTCTGTGTTTAAAACCCTTCGAAATACTTTACATTTCATTTTCTGGTTCACCATTGGGAGTGTGAGCTACTAATTTAATGGAATAGATCTTTCCAAAACAGCCAGGATTTGCTATGTAGTTTTCCAAGTATTTTTTTTTTTTCCGGTAACAACAAACTGCATTTTCTTTTTCCCCCTTTGCATACACCGTTATTTGATTTTCAAAAAGGGGAGAAACATAAAAGGGAATGAAAAATCATGTACCCCTCCCAATAAAATTTCCAGCTCTGTATAAGGCACTCAATTTAATTGATCATATTTTTAGCCACTGTAAACACTCCTTAAATATTACACAAAGAAATGGGATAAGATGCATGAAAAAAACATAATATTGTATTTAATTATTTGTATGTCTCACAGCAATCAATACTATGCTATTAGCATTTATTTTCCATTGCATAGTATTAAAACCATAATAAATAATATTAAAAGTATCATATATTAAGATGTATCAGGGAATTATGTTGTGGTGTTGCTACAAACTATGTTTTTTAACTCTCAATTCAATACAATCCAACAGTTATAAATTAAGCACCCACTCCAATGTGCTCACTATTATGCTAAACAGTGGAAACAGGATAGGGATATGAATTGTGATTTTTTTTATTATTACTAAATGAGGAAATTCCCTCTACTAATGCTGGTTGTTATTTTCTCTGTAATTAATAGATACCGAAAAGTTAAATGCTCTGTCCCAGCTTGAATAGGTCATCAGCAGGACTTGAAGCCAGAGCTTCCAAATTCTAAGACTAGTTCTCTGTTCACCATGACACATTTCCTCTCATAGGGTTCCAAAGAACAAAATAAAAGTATTTCTGGCATTGAGCTCTTACATCCAATCAGAGGAGTTCTTATTAAAGATAATACTTTTTAGCATCAGATTCTTTAAGTTTTGGGGGGATTGGTTTTGAGGAGGTTTTTTTTTTTAAGAATAAAAACTGAAATCTTGTAATTAGAGTGGGGAAACAGGGACTTTGTCCAAGGGGTTACTGGGAGTGATTCAGAAGCATATAGGAATGATGGCACTAATCCTAAAGTTAACATGATAATTAAAATAGGAAGCTAATAGATGAAATGCTAGAACTGGCACCTGGGTGCTTTTCTGCTCCACCCCTCCGCTGAGGTAATGCTTCCTGCTGATTGCCCAGAGCATGTAATTCCTAGGTTTAGGGTTACACTCTCAGATGCTGGCCTCTCAGATTCAATAATCAATCAATAAGCATTTATTAAATTCCTACTATGGATGGCTAACAAAAACCAAGGTAGAATTGGCCCTCAAGGAACTTCCATTCTAATATGAGAGATAGCACGTCCATATATAAGCATGGAGATATTACATACAAAATGGATGCATGGTGACGTGTGGAGGAATGAAACGGTACAAGCTGCTGGAGAACTTGGAAAGGCCTCATACAATAATAATAATAATAATAATGCTTGAGCTGTCTTGAAAAAAACCAGAGATTCTAAAAGGCAGAAGCGAGGAGAGTATTCTCTGTGGAATTACCCTTTCCTTCAGAAAATGTCTGCACACTATCCCAAGAGTATTTTTCCCCCCATTGAAGTCACCATTTATCCATTATTCCCCGTCATGACCCGGTGTCTTGGAAAGAACACTAGAAAATAGTGAGTTTATGTTATGGTGCAAAGGGAACTAAAAAGCAAAAGAAAATGACATCTGGGACAAACTGATGCAGAGGGAAGTCAGCAGAACATTATAATCAATGACTATGGTAACTCAAATGTTATCAACCCTGACTATGATAACTCAAATGTTATCAAGCTTCTGTTCTGTGCATAACATAAATACTATTTCTATGTATTCTATATAGATTATATTATTTATATGAAGACTATACCTATAGTACTGTATGTAAACTGTATATACATACATACTCTATATATGTATGTTTATTTGTAGACCGGAGGTACTATTGATATGTATGTTTATTTTTAAACTAGAGGTACTATTCATATATGAATTATATATTATGCATATAGGGGTGTATAAATTTCATAAATTCATAAACACACACAATTTTCCAAAAAATCTTCAGGCAATTTTAAGCTTAAAACTTGGATTACCTGGATACCTATATTTCAACTTTGTACTACTTTATAAATCTTATATATTGATTTATATGTGTACAAGTTGATTTCTTAAATAGACTATAAGTTCTGAGAGAAGGGATTGACCAGGTTTCCCTCATATCTGGCACATTTGGCACATAGTATTTGTTATTGTGCAATCGTGTCCCACGCGCTATGATGTCATTTGGGGCTCTCTTGGCAAAGACACTGGAGGTGTTTGCCATTTTCTTCTCCATTTTACAGATGAGGAAACTGAGGCAAACAGAAGTAGGTGACTTGCCCAGGATCACACAGAGAGTGTCTGAGGATGAATTTAATTCAGTTCTCTCTGACTCCAGGCTCTCTTGCACCTCCTAGCTGCCTGGCAGCATTACTAAATGTTGATTGATTAAATGTTTCATAGGAGTTTATTTTGTTGATAGAGTGGTTTCCTGTTTCAAAAGACTCATGGGCAGAGGGGGTGGGACCAGGGGAGCTCATATCTGGAAACATCTCAGTGCATAAAAAGGCATCAATAAAACTTTGTGGAAGAGAAAATGTTCCTTTTCCATGACTCACCATAGGAACCTTCCTAATCTGAAGCCATCAAGATCTGTTCTCCCTTTTGTCCAAGGCTTCCTACAATTTGAAAGTAAAATAAAAAATTAAGTAAACTTGAAAAATGATGTTTATATCTCTTAGATAAGTTTAAATTTTTTAGCTTAAAATTGCCCTAAATTTTTGGAGACACTCTAGGCTTTGAATATTTTCATTTTTATAAACGAGGAAACCAAAAGCCCAAGAAAAGAAATATAATGTCTTCTAACTTGTATTTGAATGGAAAAGTCAGGCTGCTGATTTAGAGGATTGGCCCAATAAATAACGTGTGTGTACGTGTGTGTGTGTGTGTGTGTGTGTGTGTGTAAAAGGTGTTAACCCAGGTGTCCTGCCAGAGCCTAAATTGGTTTACCATTGGCTGCCAACCCAAATTCCTTCTGCAGTTTCAGCTGGAATGGGTGTCCTTCATTTCCTGCCTTAACTTGTTCTTCCTTGTTATTGTGCCTTGTTCAGGTGCTGTGTGTGGGTCCGTGTGTGTGTGTGTGTGCATCTGATGATCTCAAAGGCCTATTAAGTTAGAAATGTCCAAACTCCACCACTTTGCTGCTGATAAAAATAGAAGTCAGCTCTTTATTACTTCTCCCCTCATACAGTGCAGAAACCTGGCAACATTTTGAACTCTTTGAAAATGTAAACACTGCCTATTAAGCAATAGGGATTTTTTTTTAATGCGTTGCAGTTTCAGATTAATTTTCAAGTTGAAAAATGCAAAAAACCTGGTGTCTCTAGCAAATTTAATATTGCACACATTCAGCACAACAAATTTAATAGTCTAAACCCCCAAGAAAACTTCTCAGCATGTGGCTTGTCCCGCCTTGTGCAAGTGGTTCTGATAACCTCGCCTTTTACATTTCCTCTCTTTTCATTTTAAATTTATGGCCTCAATGAGGCATTAACAGACTTGTTGCAGGTGGCATTCATATGCTGGTACCACTGGATGTTTCACATATTGTGGGCCTTCGGTACCACAAATATACTCACTAAAATTAGTTTTTTAGTATTCACAAAGGAGGGGAGGGAGCAGTTTTCAGGACCAAATAAAGAATTCCTTTAATCGTATTTCCAAATGGACACTACTTGTCTTTCTCTTTAAAAATACCAACCAAACCTGGGGGGAATAGATTAAAAAACAAAAACTTTATCACCACCTTCTTTTCTCATCTTTTGTTTTTCTTCTTTCTACTTTTTATCCTCCATTCCTGAGGTCTTACACATTAAGCCTCTGTCTCCTCTGAGCAAGAATTTTTCAGTTGTTCAAACTCCCAAGCCCAGCTCAATTTCCTTTTTAAGTCTCAGTTATATTTTGTTCACGGGCCCAAAACATAGACAGCCGAACGAATTTAGCTGCTTCCAAAAATACTCACCTTTTCAGCAGGCCCTAAATGTGGAAAGTTGTAATTCCAAAGAAGTTTCCCCCCACCCCCACCCCCCTCAAGAAATGATGAACCATTTATGGAATTATAATGCCAGCCATTTAGTCATCTTAATTACAGAATTCACTGGGGCCCCAAACAGCCCCATCCTTTATTTTCTCAGTATTAATTCGGACTAACAGTTCTCTGCTACAGATGCTCAAGTAAGATCCTGACACTTAAAACAAAAAAACAAAACAAGATGAAGGGCTAAAAATTCTTTCATTCCATGTCTGCAGGCAGATTACACAGCCCAAACTGACCCTGACCTTAGCCTTAGCTGAATTCAAAGACCCTGACATTTATCCCCTCAGTGATGAAGTCCATTTCATACCACATACATAAATGCAGCAAAATATTCCTGCAGCCTTAAGATGCTGCTAAGTAAATAGTCGTTTTCATCTCGAGCCTATTTGGAGCTGTGACATTTGGTGCTATGAATATTAAGATATGCCAAAGAGGCATTTATTTGACACTTGAAACTTCTGGCTAGATAAAGTATTATTATTTTTTTTTAACGCTATAGTATAATTCGACCTACACAAATGATCCTTCAAAACAGAAGGGAGCTGAGACCATAAACAGATGATTTTATTGTAACTAAATGGGGGGAAGAGTTTGTTTTCAAGTAACAGATAACATCTGGGGGGGGTGAAATAGGAAGTTACATGGGCAGATTATGCAAAGCTAATTTTCCATTGACCAGATCTGTAGCTGTTATTTATTATATGCCCACTTAACAGTCCATTATTCTGTTTATAAATGAATTCTTTTCTTCAGGAGAGGTTTTTGTTTGTTTATTTGGTTGGTTTTGATTTTGTTTTTGTTTTTTTAAAAAAAACTCACCTTGGTCAAAATAGTCTGGTCATTATCAGTCTCCCTCCCCTCAACCCGAAAAATAAAGCAGAGGGGGGGGGGTTGGGAGTACCAGGAAACAGCATGATTGTTTTTATTATATCCATTTGTGTGCATGCATGCACAAGCAAAAAAAAAAAAAAATTCAAAAGGGGGAAGGGAAGGAACACATTTTATTGCTTTTCATTCAAAGTCATATTTAGAGGGTATTTGAAAGTCAGGCAAAAGCAAATCATTTGGCCAAATGGATGTACCTAATCAGGAACTTCTGATTTTTAATCTCCGAATTAGGCCTCAGGCAAGTGACTTAAATTCCCTCCCTCTGTTTTCTCCTCTGTAAATGGCAGGGGGGCAGGAGGGGGCCGAGCTAAGAGGGATGGGGGTGGGGAGCAGAACCAGGGTGCGAAGTATATGGGCCAGCATATGTTTGTTTTTTTATGAACGTTTTTTATACTTTCTCTCTTTGGTTGTTTTTTTTTTTTTTCCTTATACCAAAATAAAAGAGATTCAGCCAAATCCTTTGAACAGCCTATTATATTTTGGAGGGAAAGTTTTTAAAGAATGAGAATTCAACAGTAGGACATGAAAAGAATTCTAGAAATCATTTTATTTAATTTGCTTCCACTGTTCTGATTTGAGAAAGTTAAAACTTTCAGGGAAAGAAACTTAATAATGCTCTCTTCCCCCTCCCCCTTTCCCACCCTTTACCCCCCTCTTGTCCCCACTCCTCTCCTTCCCTCCTCCCATCTCTGTTTTAAATAGGTTTTATTACAGAACCAAAGATATTATAAAACATGAGGTTTTGTTAAAAAAAAAAAAAAAAATACAAAGGCCTAATTGTATTTTTGAAAGGAAAGTATTGCATCAGCCAGCTTCATTTAAACACATTTGCTGGCTCTGGGCTCTCACCACAATTCATTGGTTCTAATTTTCTCTGAATTTGTTGTGTGTGTGTTTTTTTAAATGCAGCTTTTAGGAACAATTCATAATAACACTTGGGAGATATTTTGTTGGCCTTTAAAATATATGTCATATAATGTATTAATGAAGAGACTCTATAGTGAGACCATTTTGCAATTAAGACACAATTTTCCTTTAGTATCTTCTTGTTGCTGTTGTTTAAACCTTAATTTGGTGAATGTGATGGTTCATGGGAAGTCAGTATAACGTAACTAATGCACCTAGAAAACTCTGCAGTGGCCCCGGGGTTTTCAGGGATGCTACCAGCTGGTCCCACCAAGAAGGGATGCCTCCAAGCCCAGGGCCCACCTGAAGGACAGAGAGCCTTCCTCTCAGACAGGTCACAGGGCAATAAATATTTCAGTCACGTCAGCTCAGGGAGATCCTATCTGCTTCTTCACCTGAGCAGGGGGAGTTTGGTTAGGGTGGAAAATGCCCAGACAAACAAAATCACAGAGAGTGAGCCCACTGGCATATAAGGCTTCTGCCACTAATATTTCAATAACACCGAACACCCACAGAAGGAGTTGTAAGGGGCCAGACTTAACCTAACGGTAACCTGGGATTATTCCCATTATCTCCCGCCTTTGTTAATCATCACATGCTCCCCAGACAGAGCTGGTGAAAATCATGAAATTGTGCTAACTGGATCCTCTCCAAATTCATGTGACATGATCTCAACTGGACTCTCACTAAAGCAAGGCAAGTCTTCTGCATCTCCCTAATGGAATCACTAGCCAAGCATTAACATGCAGCTCTGCCGAGCTTTCTTGGCTCTCCTCAAATGTTTCATGGCATCTTCTCTGCCCTGTTCTGAGCTATGGACTGACTCACATGCCAACAAAAAGATGGAGGCCATTTGCTAAGAGTTCTCTTCTCTCTTCTGTCTCATCTCACATTGCTCAGAGGTTTTCCTGCACTACCACCTCTTCCCCCACCTCCTCCCTCAGAGTTTACAAAAAGAGGTGACACTTTTTGTCAAGGTAAACCTCCCTATATGCCCAAGAGATCCCATTCCATCCTGTCTTCTCTAACAGATTATCCCCCTCTATCATCCTCTCTCTTTATTAATCTTTATTCTCTCTCTTCCTCCCTCCCTCCATCCCTTTTCTTCTTCCTCCCTTTCTCCCTCCCCCCATCTCTCTCTTCCTCTCTCATTCCCTTCTTTTTCCCCCTCCCTTTGTCCCCTTCTCTCTCCTTCTTTTGCTGTTTCTCTGTCTCACATCTTTCTTTCTGCCTCTGTCTCTGACTCACACAGTCTCTCCTTCTTCAATCCTGTTCAAAGTGACCCATGATCCAATACTCAAACCCAAAGGCCTTTTCTTGACTCTTTATCGCTTTGACCTCTTTATTATTATATTATCTTTATTTTATTGTCCATCAGTTTCTCCTTGACAGTCTCTTCTGGCTGGCTAGCTTCTCATCTCTGCTCTAGCCTGGTTTTCCTCTAGCTCAAATACTCTTTTTTTATTCTTCAGTACTGAATCTTTCTCTAGGTCATGACTATAACTGTGTGCCCTTCAAGGCAATATCTTGAACCCCTTTTCCTTCTGTCTCTATAGTTTTACCTGGATCTTATGCTGTCAGTACCTAGTGCCTCCTACCCCCAAAACAGCCCATTCACCAGGGTCTATCCTTCCCCCTTCACTTTTTGGTGAGTTTCTCCTGGAGCCTTTATTTTGTGAGAGGGCATAGGCTTGCTTTCATTCTCCTCCCATCCTACTTCCTGAGTTTCTCAGTTTTCAAAACCATGACCCATAGTGCCCCTCCATCCCTCGCCCCTGCTTTCAGCTTCCATTTATGTGCTGTCTTCCCCAAGTGGAATGTAAGCTCTTGGAGAACAAGGATTGTCTTTATTTTTGCTTGTATTTGTATCCCCAGCACTTAGCGTAGTGCATAGCCCTTAGCACTTAATAAACACTTACTTAATACCTTCCTTCCTTTTTGTCTTCTTCTCTTCCTTCCTTCCTTCCTTTTTTCCTTCCTTCCTTCCTATTTACCTACTTATCTTCCCTGCTTTCTTCCTTCCTTCTTCCTTCCTTCCTTCCTTCTATTCTTCCTTCCTTCCTAACTTTTGAGACATTTCAAACTGGATCTCAAAAGAAACACGTCCAAGACAGAGCTCAATATCTCCTCCCCAGTACCCTTCTTTCTTCCCACCTTCTTCACTGATGTTAAGGACACCACCTTCCTCCCAGTCACCAGGACCCTCAATCTCAGGTTAACCTCTCCTCCTGACTTACTGTTCCAGTACATGTGATCTGCTGCCACATGTTGCCCTTTCTAACTTTGTGGGGCCCCTTGGGTTCATCCCCTGTTCTCCTCTGATGCTATCCCCACCCTGGAGCAGGCCCTTACCCCCCACACACCCCTGAACTATTGCAGTAACTCCTCTCTCCCCACTTCAATCCAATCGAAAGACAGTTGATGGTATAGTGGATAAAGTGCTGGGTCTAGAATCAAGAAAATATGAATCTAAATCTAGCCTCGGATTCTTACCGTGTGAGCCTGGGCCAGTCACTCAACTACTGTTTGACTCGGTTTCCTCATCTGTAAAGAGGTGTAAATTATTGTACCTCCACTATGGGCTTCCCTGATTCTCTTCAAAAGTAGGGTAAGATTCCACCTTCTACCTCACACCCATCACTAGCACCTCCCATGACATGATCTCCCCAGATCTTGTAGTTTTCGTCATGTGTTCCCCCATTAGACTGTGAGCACCTTAGGAGAATTTGTCTTTTTGTGCATCACCAGCACAAAGCACAGGGAGGGTACAGAGCAGGCACTCAATAAATGCTTGTTGACTGTTTGACTGCATGTAATGCAAGTCCCTTAAGTCAACAAATGCTTCCATAATCACATGAGCAGCATTAATTAAAGCCAAAGAAAATGAAACATGGTGGCTAAAGTCCTGGGATGGAAATCAAGAACTCAGTGGCTGGCACCCTGGCTACTCTTCCATGGGCAAGACCTTGAACTTTACTAAACTTGTTTTTTCATCTGTAAAATGAGAAAATTGGACTAAAATCTATGATCCTAGAAAAAGGCAACTTTACCAAAACTGCCCCAGAATCCCCAACTTTTGTTACAGGATGCTCCAGAAAAGGGGGAGATCTGTGTCCATCCAGCAAACATCCAACTGTATCTACATAACCAGCAAATATCCAACTGCATCTACACTCACCAGCTGACCCAGAAACCTTGGAGACCTTGAACAAAGGTTTCACCTAGACTAATTAGCACTCATGATTCATCCAGGCCAAATGTCATCAAAAAAAACTTTCATCCAAGAACTTGAGGTAGAACAAGAAGAAAGTGCCCAAAGCATCCAGAACTTGAGGTAGAATAGGGAGAGAGTGCCCAAAGCATCTAGAATTTGAGGTGGAATAAGGAGAGAGGGCCCAAAGCATCCAGAATTTGAAGTAGAACAGGGAGAAAGTGCCCAAAGCATCCAGAACTTGAGGTAGAACAGGGAGAGAGCACCCAAAGCATTGGCTAATACTTCAGCAAAGATAAAGAAGGAATAGGAAATGAATGGCACCAGATCACCAGCAGTATGTCCCCCACTATGGTGGTGGAGCTGTTACCCCAAGAGGAACTGCTAGGAGATAGATTAGGAGACACATTGATGGATGAAACATCCTGCCATGTTTATGGATAACCACAACCAGCCTCCTCCAAGATTTTCAAAATCATCTCCAAGGGAGAAAAAAAAAATGTTTAATTTCATGTTAGCGGGAAATGAAAATGGGTACTAAAAGGAACAGCTATCCTTGGATTGCTTAGACTAGTTCGATCAATAATGACTGACCTTAATAGCATCTTAAGATTTGTAAAATGCTTATAATTAATGCTTACATTATAAAATGCTTATAAAACATGCTTACATTATCTCATTTGAGATTCACCACAACCTCAAAGTCTATATTATGGACATTATTATGCCCATTTTCAGGACTAAGGAAATGAATCTTAATAAAGGTTTTGCCTTTGGTCACGCAGAAGTCAGGAGTACCCACATCTTCCTCCAAGTCCCAGAATCTGCTTTCTTTTTGCATTCTCCTCAGAGCCTACAATAAATCCAACAAGCTGCTATTTTTTGATCCAAATCAATCACTTTTCCTTCCCCTTCCCTTCTCTCTTGCCTTTTAAACACACATCATGTTCCTCCTTTCCCCTGAGTCCTTACTCTATAAAAACACTTCCTAAGGTTTATAGGCACTTCCAGGTGAACAGACTATGTCTAATCACTTTTTTTTCTGTAGCAGTTAACGGAAGGGGAGAAGGGGAGAGAAGGGTTACAGTTTCCATAAGTAAATGAAAATAAAGGAGTTATATAGTGTGTTGGAAAATGTGCAGATCAAAGACAGGAGGCAAAGGTCGGGAAAGAGCTCAACAAATTGGCATATGAATGTGGTTATACAAAAAATGAAGACTGAAGAATCCAGAGAAATTTGGGAAGACTTTTATGAATTGATACCAAATGCAGTAAGAAGAACCAGGACTAATTCATCAACTTGTTTGTAAATTATTTCAATTTGGAGTTTTGTTCTCAGTTAAGAAACCAACACATATTGACTGGAGTAGCTGGGTGGTGCAGTAAATAGAGCACCAGCCCTGAAGTCAGGAGGACCTGAGTTCAAATCTGATCTCAGACACTTAGACACTTACTAGCTGTGTGACCCTGGGTAAGTCACTTAACCCCAATTGCCTCAGGGGGAAAAATAAGTGTATTGGAATCCTGTGGTATCTAGGAGATCCCATTCCCCAGGAATTTTAATCTCATCTGCAAAGTAGACTTGTGATCTTGGGCATGTTATCAGGAAGGGTGTTCTGTGGTTCATGGAAAAAGCAATAAATGCATATAAAGTCCTGGGCAGTCCTATGACATCAGCAAGACATTTACCTTTTCTCAGTTGCCTCATCTGTAGAATGGGAGTAACAATACTGGGAGTCCTTTTAGCACAGAGTCATTGTGATAAGAAAGTGAGATGATGAATATCAACTCAGCAAATGTTCAGGAGCTCCTGGCAGCCTGTGACACAGTAAGGAGATGTACTGGTGTCTGTCAAATTTATCTCGGGCACTTACTGGCTGTGTGATCCTGAGTGAGTCATTTACGTTACATCTGTCTAAGTCTCTTCATCTGTAAAATGGGGGTAATAACAGAGCCTACCTCCAAGGGT